>NW_026989747.1:1200000-1529007 GCF_036321535.1 Camelus dromedarius
CGGCTTTCACACACACTTATCTCGCAGAACTGAGCATTTGGAGAGACGTTCATTCATCTAGCAACAAGGGAACGGGTTGCAGGAGAAACTTTTAGTCTGGTTTCTCAGTCTGTTTCCTTGTGCCGGTTTGAAGTTCCTGCAGTTTTCACTGTAAAACCGAGTTGGAGCTAGTACCTCCCCATATATATATATGGAGTGGAGTTTGCAACTGAAAAGATACTTTGTGTTCCCAACAAGCAAGTTGAAGGACAGCTTTCACACACACTTATCTCTCAGAACTGAGCATGTGGAGAGACGTTCGTTCATCTAGCACAAAGGGAACGGGTTGCAGGAGAAACTTTTACTCTGGATTCTCAGTCTGTTTCCTAGTGCCGGTTTGAAGTTCCTGCAGTTTTCACTGTAAAACCGATTTGGAGCTAGTAACTCCCCATATATATGTATGGAGTGGAGTTTGCAACTGAAAAGAAACTTTGTGTTCCCAACAAGCTATGTGAAGGACGGCTTTCACACACACTTATCTCTCTGAACAGAGCATGTGGAGAGACTTTCGTTCATCTAGCACAAAGGGAACGGGTTGCAGGAGAAACTTTTACTCTGGTTTCTCAGTCTGTTTCCTAGTGCCGGTTTGAAGTTCCTGCAGTTTTCACTGTAAAACCGAGTTGGAGCTAGTACCTCCCCATATATATGTATGGAGTGGAGTTTGCAACTGAAAAGATACTTTGTGTTCCCAACAAGCTAGGTGAAGGACAGCTTTCACACACACTTATCTCTCAGAACTGAGCATGTGGAGAGACTTTCGTTCATCTAGCACAAAGGGAACGGGTTGGAGGAGAAACTTTTACTCTGGTTTCTCAGTCTGTTTCCTAGTGCCGGTTTGATGATCCTGCAGTTTTCACTGTAAACCCGAGTTGGAGCTAGTACCTCCCTATATATATGTATGGAGTGGAGTTTGCAACTCAAAAGAAACTTTTTGTTCCCAACAAGCTAAGTGAAAGAGGGCTTTAACACACACTTAACTCTCAGAACTGAGCATGTGGAGAGAAGTTCGTTCATCTAGCACAAAGGAAACGGGTGGCAGGAGAAACATTTACTCTGGTTTCTCAGTCTGTTTCTTAGTGCCGGTTTGAATTTCCTGCAGTTTTCACTGTAAAACCGAGTTGGAGCTAGTACCTCCCCGTATATATGTATGGAGTGGAGGTTGCAAATGAAAAGAAACTTTGTGTTCCCAACAAGCTAAGTGAAGGACGGCTTTCACACACACTTAACTCTCAGAACTGAGCATGTGGAGAGACGTTCGTTCATCTAGCACAAAGGGAACGGGTTGCAGGAGAAACTTTTACTCTGGTTTCTCAGTCTGTTTCCTAGTGCCGGTTTGAAGTTCCTGCAGTTTTCACTGTAAAACCGAGTTGGAGCTAGTACCACCCCATATATATGTATGGAGTGGAGTTTGCAACTGAAAAGATACTTTGTGTTCACAACAAGCTAGATGAAGTACGGCTTTCACACACACTTATCTCTCAGAACTGAGCATGTGGAGAGACGTTCGTTCATCTAGCACAAAGGGAACGGGTTGCAGGAGAAACTTTTACTCTGGTTTCTCAGTCTGTTTCCTAGTGCCGGTTTGATGATCCTGCAGTTTTCACTGTAAAGCCGAGTTGGAGCTAGTACCTCCCTATATATATGTATGGAGTGGAGTTTGCAACTCAAAAGAAACTTTGTGTTCCCAACAAGCTAGGTGAAGGACGGCTTTCACACACACTTATCTCTCAGAATTGAGCATGAGGAGAGAAGTTCGTTCATCTAGCACAAAGGGAACGGGTGGCAGGAGAAACTTTTACTCTGGTTTCTCAGTCTGTTTCCTAGTGCCGGTTTGAAGTTCCTGCAGTTTTCACTGTAAAACCGAGTTGGAGCTAGTACCTCCCCATATATATGTATGGAGTGGAGTTTGCAACTGAAAAGAAACTTTGTGTTCCCAACAAGCTAGTATAAGGACGGCTTTCACACACACTTATCTCTCAGAACTGAGCATGTGGAGAGACGTTCGTTCATCTAGCACAAAGGGAACGGGTTGCAGTGGAAACTTTTCTCTGGTGTCTCAGTCTGTTTCCTAGTGCCGGTTTGAAGTTCCTGCATTTTTCACTGTAAAACCGAGTTGGAGCTAATACCTCCCTATATATATGTATGGAGTGGAGTTTGCTACTGAAAAGAAACTTTGTGTTCCCAACAAGCTAGGTGAAGGTAGGCTTTCACACACACTTATCTCTCAGAAGAGAGCATGTGGAGAGACGTTCATTCATCTAGCACAAAGGGAACGGGTTGCAGGAGAAACTTTTACTCTGGTTTCTCAGTCTGTTTCCTAGTGCCGGTTTGAAGTTCCTGCAGTTTTCACTGTAAAACCGAGTTGGAGCTAGTACCTCCCTATATATATGTATGGATTGGAGTTTGCAACTCAAAAGAACTTTGTGTTCCCAACAAGCTAGGTGAAGGAAGGCTTTCACACACACTTATCTCTCAGAACTGAGCATGTGGAGAGACGTTCGTTCATCTATCACAAAGGGAACGGGTTGCAGGAGAAACTTTTACTCTGGTGTCTCAGTCTGTTTCCTAGTGCCGGTTTGAAGTTCCTGCAGTTTTCACTGTAAAACCGAGTTGGAGCTAGTACCTACCCATATATATGTATGGAGTGGAGTTTGCAACTGAAAAGAAACTTTGTGTTCCCAACAAGCTAGGTGAAGGACGGCTTTCACACACACATATCTCTCAGAACTGAGCATGTGGAGAGACGTTCGTTCATCTAGCACAAAGGGAACGGGTTGCAGGAGAAACTTTTACTCTGGTTTCTCAGTCTGTTTCCTAGTGCCGGTTTGAAGTTCCTGCAGTTTTCACTGTAAAACCGAGTTGGAGCTAGTATCTCCCCATATATATGTATGGAATGGGGTTTGCAACTGAAAAGAAACTTTGTGTTCCCAACAAGCTAGGTGAAGGACGGCTTTCACACACACTTATCTCTCAGAACTGAGCATGTGGAGAGACTTTTTTTCATCTAGCACAAAGGGAACGGGTGGCAGGAGGAACTTTTACTCTGGTTTCTCAGTCTGTTTCCTAATGCCGGTTTGAAGTTCCTGCAGTTTTCACTGTAAAACCGAGTTGGAGCTAGTACCTCCCCATATATATGTATGGAGTGGAGTTTGCAACTGAAAAGAGACTTTGTGTTCCTAACAAACTAGGTGAAGGACGGCTTTCACACACACTTATCTCGCAGAACTGAGCATTTGGAGAGACGTTCATTCATCTAGCAACAAGGGAACGGGTTGCAGGAGAAACTTTTAGTCTGGTTTCTCAGTCTGTTTCCTTGTGCCGTTTTGAAGTTCCTGCAGTTTTCACTGTAAAACCGAGTTGGAGCTAGTACCTCCCCATATATATATATGGAGTGGAGTTTGCCACTGAAAAGAAACTTTGTGTTCCCAACAAGCTAGGTGAAGGACGGCTTTCACACACACTTAACTCTCAGAACTGAGCATGTGGAGAGACTTTCGTTCATCTAGCACAAAGGGAACGGGTGGTAGGAGAAACTTTTACTCTGGTTTCTCAGTCTGTTTCCAAGTGCCGGTTTGAAGTTCCTGCAGTTTTCACTATAAAACCGAGTTGGAGCTAGTACCTCCCCATATATATGTATGGAGTGGAGGTTGCAAATTAAAAGAAACTTTGTGTTCCCAACAAGCTAGTATAAGGACGGCTTTCACACACACTTATCTCTCAGAACTGAGCATGTGGAGAGACGTTCGTTCATCTAGCACCAAGGGAACGGGTTGCAGGAGAAACTTTTACTCTGGTTTCTCTGTCTGTTTCCTAGTGCCGGTTTGAAGTTCCTGCAGTTTTCACTGTAAAACCGAGTTGGAGCTAGTACCGCCCCATATATATGTATGGAGTGGAGTTTGCAACTGAAAAGAAACTTTGTGTTCCCAACAAGCTAGGTGAAGGACGGCTTTCAAATACACTTATCTCTCAGAACTGAGCATGTGAAGAGACGTTCGTTCATCTAGCACAAAGGGAACGGGTGGCAGGAGGAAATTTTACTCTGGTTTCTCAGTCTGTTTCCTAGTGCCGGTTTGAAGTTCCTGCAGTTTTCACTGTAAAACCGAGTTGGAGCTAGTACCTCCCCATATATATGTATGGAGTGGAGTTTGCAACTGAAAAGAGACTTTCTGTTCCCAACAAGCTAGGTGAAGGACGGCTTTCACACACAATTATCTCTCAGAACTGAGCATGTGGAGAGACGTTCGTTCATCTAGCACAAAGGGAACGGGTTGCAGTGGAAACTTTTACTCTGGTGTCTCAGTCTGTTTCCTAGTGCCGGTTTGAAGATCCTTGCAGTTTTCACTGTAAAACCGAGTTGGAGCTAGTACCTCCCCATATATATGTATGGAGTGGAGTTTGCAACTGAAAAGAGACTTTGTGTTCCTAACAAACTAGGTGAAGGACGGCTTTCACACACACTTATCTCGCAGAACTGAGCATTTGGAGAGACGTTCATTCATCTAGCAACAAGGGAACGGGTTGCAGGAGAAACTTTTAGTCTGGTTTCTCAGTCTGTTTCCTTGTGCCGGTTTGAAGTTCCTGCAGTTTTCACTGTAAAACCGAGTTGGAGCTAGTACCTCCCCATATATATATATGGAGTGGAGTTTGCAACTGAAAAGATACTTTGTGTTCCCAACAAGCAAGTTGAAGGACAGCTTTCACACACACTTATCTCTCAGAACTGAGCATGTGGAGAGACGTTCGTTCATCTAGCACAAAGGGAACGGGTTGCAGGAGAAACTTTTACTCTGGATTCTCAGTCTGTTTCCTAGTGCCGGTTTGAAGTTCCTGCAGTTTTCACTGTAAAACCGATTTGGAGCTAGTAACTCCCCATATATATGTATGGAGTGGAGTTTGCAACTGAAAAGAAACTTTGTGTTCCCAACAAGCTATGTGAAGGACGGCTTTCACACACACTTATCTCTCTGAACAGAGCATGTGGAGAGACTTTCGTTCATCTAGCACAAAGGGAACGGGTTGCAGGAGAAACTTTTACTCTGGTTTCTCAGTCTGTTTCCTAGTGCCGGTTTGAAGTTCCTGCAGTTTTCACTGTAAAACCGAGTTGGAGCTAGTACCTCCCCATATATATGTATGGAGTGGAGTTTGCAACTGAAAAGATACTTTGTGTTCCCAACAAGCTAGGTGAAGGACAGCTTTCACACACACTTATCTCTCAGAACTGAGCATGTGGAGAGACTTTCGTTCATCTAGCACAAAGGGAACGGGTTGGAGGAGAAACTTTTACTCTGGTTTCTCAGTCTGTTTCCTAGTGCCGGTTTGATGATCCTGCAGTTTTCACTGTAAACCCGAGTTGGAGCTAGTACCTCCCTATATATATGTATGGAGTGGAGTTTGCAACTCAAAAGAAACTTTTTGTTCCCAACAAGCTAAGTGAAAGAGGGCTTTAACACACACTTAACTCTCAGAACTGAGCATGTGGAGAGAAGTTCGTTCATCTAGCACAAAGGAAACGGGTGGCAGGAGAAACATTTACTCTGGTTTCTCAGTCTGTTTCTTAGTGCCGGTTTGAATTTCCTGCAGTTTTCACTGTAAAACCGAGTTGGAGCTAGTACCTCCCCGTATATATGTATGGAGTGGAGGTTGCAAATGAAAAGAAACTTTGTGTTCCCAACAAGCTAAGTGAAGGACGGCTTTCACACACACTTAACTCTCAGAACTGAGCATGTGGAGAGACGTTCGTTCATCTAGCACAAAGGGAACGGGTTGCAGGAGAAACTTTTACTCTGGTTTCTCAGTCTGTTTCCTAGTGCCGGTTTGAAGTTCCTGCAGTTTTCACTGTAAAACCGAGTTGGAGCTAGTACCACCCCATATATATGTATGGAGTGGAGTTTGCAACTGAAAAGATACTTTGTGTTCACAACAAGCTAGATGAAGTACGGCTTTCACACACACTTATCTCTCAGAACTGAGCATGTGGAGAGACGTTCGTTCATCTAGCACAAAGGGAACGGGTTGCAGGAGAAACTTTTACTCTGGTTTCTCAGTCTGTTTCCTAGTGCCGGTTTGATGATCCTGCAGTTTTCACTGTAAAGCCGAGTTGGAGCTAGTACCTCCCTATATATATGTATGGAGTGGAGTTTGCAACTCAAAAGAAACTTTGTGTTCCCAACAAGCTAGGTGAAGGACGGCTTTCACACACACTTATCTCTCAGAATTGAGCATGAGGAGAGAAGTTCGTTCATCTAGCACAAAGGGAACGGGTGGCAGGAGAAACTTTTACTCTGGTTTCTCAGTCTGTTTCCTAGTGCCGGTTTGAAGTTCCTGCAGTTTTCACTGTAAAACCGAGTTGGAGCTAGTACCTCCCCATATATATGTATGGAGTGGAGTTTGCAACTGAAAAGAAACTTTGTGTTCCCAACAAGCTAGTATAAGGACGGCTTTCACACACACTTATCTCTCAGAACTGAGCATGTGGAGAGACTTTCGTTCATCTAGCACCAAGGGAACGGGTTGCAGGAGAAACTTTTACTCTGGTTTCTCAGTCTGTTTCCTAGTGCCGGTTTGAAGTTCCTGCAGTTTTCACTGTAAAACCGAGTTGGAGCTAGTACCTCCCCATATATATGTATGGAGTGGAGTTTGCAACTGAAAAGAGACTTTCTGTTCCCAACAAGCTAGGTGAAGGACGGCTTTCACACACAATTATCTCTCAGAACTGAGCATGTGGAGAGACGTTCGTTCATCTAGCACAAAGGGAACGGGTTGCAGTGGAAACTTTTACTCTGGTGTCTCAGTCTGTTTCCTAGTGCCGGTTTGAAGATCCTTGCAGTTTTCACTGTAAAACCGAGTTGGAGCTAGTACCTCCCCATATATATGTATGGAGTGGAGTTTGCAACTGAAAAGAGACTTTGTGTTCCTAACAAACTAGGTGAAGGACGGCTTTCACACACACTTATCTCGCAGAACTGAGCATTTGGAGAGACGTTCATTCATCTAGCAACAAGGGAACGGGTTGCAGGAGAAACTTTTAGTCTGGTTTCTCAGTCTGTTTCCTTGTGCCGGTTTGAAGTTCCTGCAGTTTTCACTGTAAAACCGAGTTGGAGCTAGTACCTCCCCATATATATATATGGAGTGGAGTTTGCAACTGAAAAGATACTTTGTGTTCCCAACAAGCAAGTTGAAGGACAGCTTTCACACACACTTATCTCTCAGAACTGAGCATGTGGAGAGACGTTCGTTCATCTAGCACAAAGGGAACGGGTTGCAGGAGAAACTTTTACTCTGGATTCTCAGTCTGTTTCCTAGTGCCGGTTTGAAGTTCCTGCAGTTTTCACTGTAAAACCGATTTGGAGCTAGTAACTCCCCATATATATGTATGGAGTGGAGTTTGCAACTGAAAAGAAACTTTGTGTTCCCAACAAGCTATGTGAAGGACGGCTTTCACACACACTTATCTCTCTGAACAGAGCATGTGGAGAGACTTTCGTTCATCTAGCACAAAGGGAACGGGTTGCAGGAGAAACTTTTACTCTGGTTTCTCAGTCTGTTTCCTAGTGCCGGTTTGAAGTTCCTGCAGTTTTCACTGTAAAACCGAGTTGGAGCTAGTACCTCCCCATATATATGTATGGAGTGGAGTTTGCAACTGAAAAGATACTTTGTGTTCCCAACAAGCTAGGTGAAGGACAGCTTTCACACACACTTATCTCTCAGAACTGAGCATGTGGAGAGACGTTCGTTCATCTAGCACAAAGGGAACGGGTTGGAGGAGAAACTTTTACTCTGGTTTCTCAGTCTGTTTCCTAGTGCCGGTTTGATGATCCTGCAGTTTTCACTGTAAACCCGAGTTGGAGCTAGTACCTCCCTATATATATGTATGGAGTGGAGTTTGCAACTCAAAAGAAACTTTTTGTTCCCAACAAGCTAAGTGAAAGAGGGCTTTAACACACACTTAACTCTCAGAACTGAGCATGTGGAGAGAAGTTCGTTCATCTAGCACAAAGGAAACGGGTGGCAGGAGAAACATTTACTCTGGTTTCTCAGTCTGTTTCTTAGTGCCGGTTTGAATTTCCTGCAGTTTTCACTGTAAAACCGAGTTGGAGCTAGTACCTCCCCGTATATATGTATGGAGTGGAGGTTGCAAATGAAAAGAAACTTTGTGTTCCCAACAAGCTAAGTGAAGGACGGCTTTCACACACACTTAACTCTCAGAACTGAGCATGTGGAGAGACGTTCGTTCATCTAGCACAAAGGGAACGGGTTGCAGGAGAAACTTTTACTCTGGTTTCTCAGTCTGTTTCCTAGTGCCGGTTTGAAGTTCCTGCAGTTTTCACTGTAAAACCGAGTTGGAGCTAGTACCACCCCATATATATGTATGGAGTGGAGTTTGCAACTGAAAAGATACTTTGTGTTCACAACAAGCTAGATGAAGTACGGCTTTCACACACACTTATCTCTCAGAACTGAGCATGTGGAGAGACGTTCGTTCATCTAGCACAAAGGGAACGGGTTGCAGGAGAAACTTTTACTCTGGTTTCTCAGTCTGTTTCCTAGTGCCGGTTTGATGATCCTGCAGTTTTCACTGTAAAGCCGAGTTGGAGCTAGTACCTCCCTATATATATGTATGGAGTGGAGTTTGCAACTCAAAAGAAACTTTGTGTTCCCAACAAGCTAGGTGAAGGACGGCTTTCACACACACTTATCTCTCAGAATTGAGCATGAGGAGAGAAGTTCGTTCATCTAGCACAAAGGGAACGGGTGGCAGGAGAAACTTTTACTCTGGTTTCTCAGTCTGTTTCCTAGTGCCGGTTTGAAGTTCCTGCAGTTTTCACTGTAAAACCGAGTTGGAGCTAGTACCTCCCCATATATATGTATGGAGTGGAGTTTGCAACTGAAAAGAAACTTTGTGTTCCCAACAAGCTAGTATAAGGACGGCTTTCACACACACTTATCTCTCAGAACTGAGCATGTGGAGAGACTTTCGTTCATCTAGCACCAAGGGAACGGGTTGCAGGAGAAACTTTTACTCTGGTTTCTCAGTCTGTTTCCTAGTGCCGGTTTGAAGTTCCTGCAGTTTTCACTGTAAAACCGAGTTGGAGCTAGTACCTCCCCATATATATGTATGGAGTGGAGTTTGCAACTGAAAAGAAACTTTGTGTTCCCAACAAGCTAGGTGAAGGACGGCTTTCAAACACACTTATCTCTCAGAACTGAGCATGTGGAGAGACGTTCGTTCATCTAGCACAAAGGGAACGGGTGGCAGGAGGAACTTTTACTCTGGTTTCTCAGTCTGTTTCCTAGTGCCGGTTTGAAGTTCCTGCAGTTTTCACTGTAAAACCGAGTTGGAGCTAGTACCTCCCCTTATATATGTATGGAGTTGAGTTTGCAACTGAAAAGAGACTTTCTGTTCCCAACAAGCTAGGTGAAGGACGGCTTTCACACACAATTATCTCTCAGAACTGAGCATGTGGAGAGACGTTCGTTCATCTAGCACAAAGGGAACGGGTTGCAGGAGAAACTTTTACTCTGGTGTCTCAGTCTGTTTCCTAGTGCCGGTTTGAAGTTCCTGCAGTTTTCACTGTAAAACCGAGTTGGAGCTAGTACCTTCCCATATATATGTATGGAGTGGAGTTTGCAATTGAAAAGAAACTTTGTGTTCCCAACAAGCTAGTATAAGGACGGCTTTCACACACACTTATCTCTCAGAACTGAGCATGTGGAGAGACGTTCGTTCATCTAGCACAAAGGGAACGGGTTGCAGTGGAAACTTTTCTCTGGTGTCTCAGTCTGTTTCCTAGTGCCGGTTTGAAGTTCCTGCATTTTTCACTGTAAAACCGAGTTGGAGCTAGTACCTCCCTATATATATGTATGGAGTGGAGTTTGCAACTGAAAAGAAACTTTGTGTTCCCAAGAAGCTAGGTGAAGGAAGGCTTTCACACACACTTATCTCTCAGAAGAGAGCATGTGGAGAGACGTTCGTTCAACTAGCACAAAGGGAACGGGTTGCAGGAGAAACTTTTACTCTGGTTTCTCAGTCTGTTTCCTAGTGCCGGTTTGAAGTTCCTGCAGTTTTCACTGTAAAACCGAGTTGGAGCTAGTACCTCCCTATATATATGTATGGATTGGAGTTTGCAACTCAAAAGAACTTTGTGTTCCCAACAAGCTAGGTGAAGGAAGGCTTTCACACACACTTATCTCTCAGAACTGAGCATGTGGAGAGACGTTCGTTCATCTATCACAAAGGGAACGGGTTGCAGGAGAAACTTTTACTCTGGTGTCTCAGTCTGTTTCCTAGTGCCGGTTTGAAGTTCCTGCAGTTTTCACTGTAAAAGCGAGTGGAGCTAGTACCTACCCATATATATGTATGGAGTGGAGTTTGCAACTGAAAAGAAACTTTGTGTTCCCAACAAGCTAGGTGAAGGACGGCTTTCACACACACATATCTCTCAGAACTGAGCATGTGGAGAGACGTTCGTTCATCTAGCACAAAGGGAACGGGTTGCAGGAGAAACTTTTACTCTGGTTTCTCAGTCTGTTTCCTAGTGCCGGTTTGAAGTTCCTGCAGTTTTCACTGTAAAACCGAGTTGGAGCTAGTATCTCCCCATATATATGTATGGAATGGGGTTTGCAACTGAAAAGAAACTTTGTGTTTCCAACAAGCTAGGTGAAGGACGGCTTTCAAACACACTTATCTCTCAGAACTGAGAATGTGGAGAGACGTTTGTTCATCTAGCACAAAGGGAACGGGTGGCAGGAGGAACTTTTACTCTGGTTTCTCAGTCTGTTTCCTAGTGCCGGTTTGAAGTTCCTGCAGTTTTCACTGTAAAACCGAGTTGGAGCTAGTACCTCCCCATATATATGTATGGAGTGGAGTTTGCAACTGAAAAGAGACTTTGTGTTCCTAACAAACTAGGTGAAGGACGGCTTTCACACACACTTATCTCGCAGAACTGAGCATTTGGAGAGACGTTCATTCATCTAGCAACAAGGGAACGGGTTGCAGGAGAAACTTTTAGTCTGGTTTCTCAGTCTGTTTCCTTGTGCCGGTTTGAAGTTCCTGCAGTTTTCACTGTAAAACCGAGTTGGAGCTAGTACCTCCCCATATATATATATGGAGTGGAGTTTGCAACTGAAAAGAAACTTTGTGTTCCCAACAAGCTAGGTGAAGGACGGCTTTCACACACACTTAACTCTCAGAACTGAGCATGTGGAGAGACGTTCGTTCATCTAGCACAAAGGGAACGGGTTGCAGGAGAAACTTTTACTCTGGATTCTCAGTCTGTTTCCTAGTACCGGTTTGAAGTTCCTGCAGTTTTCAATGTAAAACCGATTTGGAGCTAGTACCTCCCCATATATATGTATGGAATGGAGTTTGCAACTGAAAAGAAACTTTGTGTTCCCAACAAGCTAGGTGAAGGACGGCTTTCACACACACTTATCTCTCAGAACAGAGCATGTGGAGAGACGTTCGTTCATTAGCACAAAGGGAACGGGTTGCAGGAGAACTTTTAGTATGGTTTCTCAGTCTGTTTCCTAGTGCCGGTTTGATGATCCTGCAGTTTTCACTGTAAAACCGAGTTGGAGCTAGTACCTCACTATATATATGTATGGAGTGGAGTTTGCAACTGAAAAGATACTTTGTGTTCCCAACAAGCTAGGTGAAGGACGGCTTTCACACACACTTATCTCTCGGAACTGAGCATGTGGAGAGACGTTCGTTCATCTAGCACAAAGGGAACGGGTTGCAGGAGAAACTTTTACTCTGGTTTCTCAGTCTGTTTCCTAGTGCCGGTTTGATGATCCTGCAGTTTTCACTGTAAAACCGAGTTGGAGCTAGTACCTCACTATATATATGTATGGAGTGGAGATTGCAACTCAAAAGAAACTTTGTGTTCCCAACAAGCTAGGTGAAGGACGGCTTTCACACACACTTATCTCTCAGAACTGAGCATGTGGAGAGACGTTCGTTCATCTAGCACAAAGGGAACGGGTGGTAGGAGAAACATTTACTCTGGTTTCTCAGTCTGTTTCCTAGTGCCGGTTTGAAGTTCCTGCAGTTTTCACTGTAAAACCGAGTTGGAGCTAGTACCTCCCCATATATATGTATGGAGTGGAGGTTGCAAATGAAAAGAAACTTTGTGTTCCCAACAAGCTATTATAAGGACGGCTTTCACACACACTTATCTCTCAGAACTGAGCATGTGGAGAGACGTTCGTTCATCTAGCACCAAGGGAACGGGTTGCAGGAGAAACTTTTACTCTGGTTTCTCTGTCTGTTTCCTAGTGCCGGTTTGAAGTTCCTGCAGTTTTCACTGTAAAACCGAGTTGGAGCTAGTACCTCCCCATATATATGTATGGAGTGGAGTTTGCAACTGAAAAGAAACTTTGTGTTCCCAACAAGCTAGGTGAAGGACGGCTTTCAAACACACTTATCTCTCAGAACTGAGCATGTTGAGAGACGTTCGTTCATCTAGCACAAAGGGAACGGGTGGCAGGAGGAAATTTTACTCTGGTTTCTCAGTCTGTTTCCTAGTGCCGGTTTGAAGTTCCTGCAGTTTTCACTGTAAAACCGAGTTGGAGGTAGTACCTCCCCATATATATGTATGGAGTGGAGTTTGCAACTGAAAAGAGACTTTCTGTTCCCAACAAGCTAGGTGAAGGACGGCTTTCACACACAATTATCTCTCAGAACTGAGCATGTGGAGAGACGTTCGTTCATCTAGCACAAAGGGAACGGGTTGCAGGAGAAACTTTTACTCTGGTTTCTCAGTCTGTTTCCTAGTGCCGGTTTGAAGTTCCTGCAGTTTTCACTGTAAAACCGAGTTGGAGCTAGTACCTCCCCATATATATGTATGGATTGGAGTTTGCAATTGAAAAGAAACTTTGTGTTCCCAACAAGCTAGTATAAGGACGGCTTTCACACACACTTATCTCTCAGAACTGAGCATGTGGAGAGACGTTCGTTCATCTAGCACAAAGGGAACGGGTTGCAGTGGAAACTTTTACTCTGGTGTCTCAGTCTGTTTCCTAGTGCCGGTTTGAAGATCCTTGCAGTTTTCACTGTAAAACCGAGTTGGAGCTAGTACCTCCCCATATATATGTATGGAGTGGAGTTTGCAACTGAAAAGAAACTTCGTGTTCCCAACAAGCTGGTGAAGGACGGCTTTCACACACACTTATCTCTCAGAACTGAGCATGTGGAGAGACGTTCGTTCATCTAGCACAAAGGGAACGGGTTGCAGGAGAAACTTTTACTCTGGTTTCTCAGTCTGTTTCCTAGTGCCGGTTTGAATTTCCTGCAGTTTTCACCGTAAAACAGAGTTGGAGCTAGTACCTCCAAATATATATGTATGGATTGGGGTTTGCAACTGAAAAGAAACTTTGTGTTCCCAACAAGCTAGGTGAAGTTCGGCTTTCACACACACTTATCTCCCCGAACTGAGCATGTGGAGAGACTTTCGTTCATCTAGCACAAAGGGAACGGGTTGCAGGGAAACTTTTACTCTGTTTTCTCACTCTGTTTCCTAGTGCCGGTTTGAAGTTCCTGCAGTTTTCACTGTAAAATCGAGTTTGAGCTACTACCTCCCCATATATATGTATGGAGTGGAGTTTGCAACTGAAAAGAGACTTTGTGTTCCCAACAAGCTAGGTGAAGGACGGCTTTCACACACACTTATCTCTCAGAACTGAGCATGTGAAGAGACGTTCGTTCATCTAGCACAAAGGGAACGGGTTGCACGTGAAACTTTTACTATGGTTTCTCAGTATGTTTCCTAGTGCCGGTTTGAAGTTCCTGCAGTATTCACTGTAAAACCGAGTTGGAGCTAGTACCTCCCCATATATATGTATGGAGTGGGGTTTGCAACTGAAAAGAAACTTTGTGTTCCCAACAAGCTAGGTGAAGGACGGCTTTCACACACACTTATCTCTCAGAACTGAGCATGTGGAGAGACGTTCGTTCATCTAGCACAAAGGGAACGGGTTGGAGGAGAAACTTTTAGTCTGGTTTCTCAGTCTGTTTCCTAGTGCCGGTTTGAAGTTCCTGCAGTTTTCACTGTAAAACCGAGTTGGAGCTAGTACCTCCCCATATATATGTATGGAGTGGAGTTTGCAACTGAAAAGAAACTTTGTGTTCCCAACAAGCTAGGTGAAGGACGGCTTTCACACACAATTATCTCTCAGAACTTAGCATGTGAACAGACTTTCGATTGTCTAGCACAAATGGAACGGGTTGCAGGAGAAACTTTTACTATGGTTTCTCAGTCTGTTTCCAAGTGCCGGTTTGAAGTTCCTGCAGATTTCACTGTAAAACCGATTTGGAGCTAGTACCTCCCCATATATATGTATGGAGTGAAGTTTGCAACTTAAAAAAACTTTGTGTTCCCAACAAGCTATGTGAAGGACGGCTTTCACACACACTTATCTGTCAGAACTGAGCATGTGGAGAGACGTTCGTTCATCTAGCACAAAGGGAACGGGTTGCAGGAGAAACTATTACTCTGGTTTCTCAGTCTGTTTCCTAGTGCCGGTTTGAAGTTCCTGCAGTTTTCACTGTAAAACCGAGTTGGAGCTAGTACCTCCCCATATATATGTATGGAGTGGAGTTTGCAATTGAAAAGAAACTTTGTGTTCCCAACAAGCTAGGTGAAGGACGGCTTTCACACACAATTATCTCTCAGAACTGAGCATGTGGAGAGACGTTCGTTCATCTAGCACAAAGGGAACGGGTTGTAGGAGAAATTTTTACTCTGGTTTCTCAGTCTGTTTCCTAGTGCCGGTTTGAAGTTCCTGCAGTTTTCACTGTAAAACCGAGTTGGAGCTAGTACCTCCCCATATATATGTATGGAGTGGAGTTTGCAATTGAAAAGAAACTTTGTGTTCCCAACAAGCTAGTATAAGGACGGCTTTCACACACACTTATCTCTCAGAACTGAGCATGTGGAGAGACGTTCGTTCATCTAGCACAAAGGGAACGGGTTGCAGTGGAAACTTTTACTCTGGTGTCTCAGTCTGTTTCCTAGTGCCGGTTTGAAGATCCTTGCAGTTTACACTGTAAAACCGAGTTGGAGCTAGTACCACCCCATATATATGTATGGAGTGGAGTTTGCAACTGAAAAGAAACTTTGTGTTCCCAACAAGCTTGTATGAGGACGGCTTTCACACACACTTATCTCTCTGAACAGAGCATGTGGAGAGACGTTCGTTCATCTAGCGCAAAGGGAACGGGTTGCAGGAGAATCTTTTACTCTGGTTTCTCAGTCTGTTTCCTAGTGCCGGTTTGAAGTTCCTGCAGTTTTCTCTGTAAAACCGAGTTTGAGCTAGTACCACCCCATATATATGTATGGAGTGGAGTTTGCAACTGAAAAGAAACTTTGTGTTCCCAACAAGCTAGGTGAAGGACGGCTTTCACACACACTTATCTCTCAGAACTGAGCATTTGGAGAGACGATCGTTCATCTAGCACAAAGGGAACGGGTTGGAGGAGAAACTTTTACTCTGGTTTCTCAGTCTGTTTCCTAGTGCCGGTTTGAAGTTCCTGCAGTTTTCACCGTAAAACCGAGTTGGAGCTAGTACCTCCCCATATATATGTATGGAGTGGAGTTTGCAACTGAAAAGAAACTTCGTGTTCCCAACAAGCTAGGTGAAGTTCGGCTTTCACACACACTTATCTCCCCGAACTGAGCATGTGGAGAGACATTCGTTCATCTAGCACAAAGGGAACGGGTTGCAGGAGAAACTTTTACTATGGTTTCTCAGTCTGTTTCCTAGTGCCGGATTGAATTTCCTGCAGTTTTCACTGTAAAACCGAGTTGGAGCTAGTACCTCCCCATATATATGTATGGAGTGGAGTTTGCAACTGAAAAGAAACTTTGTGTTCCCAACAAGATAGGTGAAGGACGGCTTTCACACACAATTATCTCTCAGAACATAGCATGTGAAGAGACTTTCGATTGTCTAGCACAAATGGAACGGGTTGCAGGAGAAACTTTTACTATGGTTTCTGAGTCTGTTTCCAAGTGCCGGTTTGAAGTTCCTGCAGATTTCACTGTAAAACCGATTTGGAGCTAGTACCTCCCCATATATATGTATGGAGTGAAGTTTCCAACTTAAAAAAACTTTGTGTTCCCAACAAGCTAGGTGAAGGACGGCTTTCACACACACTTATCTGTCAGAACTGAGCATGTGGAGAGACGTTCGTTCATCTAGCACAAAGGGAACGGGTTGCAGGAGAAACTATTACTCTGGTTTCTCAGTCTGTTTCCTAGTGCCGGTTTGAAGTTCCTGCAGTTTTCACTGTAAAACCGAGTTGGAGCTAGTACCTCCCCATATATATGTATGGAGTTGAGTTTGCAATTGAAAAGAAACTTTGTGTTCCCAACAAGCTAGTATAAGGACGGCTTTCACACACACTTATCTCTCAGAACTGAGCATGTGTAGAGACGTTCGTTCATTTAGCACAAAGGGAACGGGTTGCAGTGGAAACCTTTAGTCTGGTGTCTCAGTCTGTTTCCTAGTCCCGGGTTGAAGTTCCTTGCAGTTTTCACTGTAAAACCGAGTTGGAGCTAGTACCTCCCCATATATATGTATGGAGTGGAGTTTGCAACTGAAAAGAAACTTTGTGTTCCCAACAAGCTTGTATAAGGACGGCTTTCACACACACTTATCTCTCTGAACAGAGCATGTGGAGAGACGTTCGTTCATCTAGCGCAAAGGGAACGGGTTGCAGGAGAATCTTTTACTCTGGTTTCCCAGTCTGTTTCCTAGTGCCGGTTTGAAGTTCCTGCAGTTTTCACTGTAAAACCGAGTTTGAGCTAGTACCACCCCATATATATGTATGGAGTGGAGTTTGCAACTGAAAAGAAACTTTGTGTTCCCAACAAGCTTGGTGAAGGACGGCTTTCACACACACTTATCTCTCAGAACTGAGCATGTGGAGAGACGTTCGTTCATCTAGCACAAAGGGAACGGGTTGGAGGAGAAACTTTTACTCTGGTTTCTCAGTCTGTTTCCTAGTGCCGGTTTGAAGTTCCTGCAGTTTTCACTGTAAAACCGTGTTGGAGCTAGTACCTCCCTATATATATGTATGGAGTGGAGTTTGCAACTGAAAAGAAACTTCGTGTTCCCAACAAGCTGGTGAAGGACGGCTTTCACACAAACTTATCTCTCAGAACTGAGCATGTGGAGAGACGTTCGTTCATCCAGCACAAAGGGAACGGGTTGCAGGAGAAACTTTTACTCTGGTTTCTCAGTCTGTTTCCTAGTGCCGGGTTGAATTTCCTTCAGTTTTCACTGTAAAAACGAGTTGGAGCTTGTAGATCCCCATATATATGTATGGAGTGGGGTTTGCAACTGAAAAGAAACTTTGTGATCCCAACAAGCTAGGTGAAGGACGGCTTTCACACACACTTATCTCTCAGAACTTAGCATGTGAAGAGACTTTCGATTGTCTTGCACAAAGGGAACGGGTTGCAGGAGAAACTTTTACTATGGTTTCTCAATCTGTTTCCAAGGGCCGGTTTGAAGTTCCTGCAGATTTCACTGTAAAACCGATTTGGAGCTAGTACCTCCCCATATATATGTATGGAGTGGAGTTTGCAACTGAAAAGAAACTTTGTGTTCCCAACAAGCTTGTATAAGGACGGCTTTCACACACACTTATCTCTCTGAACAGAGCATGTGGAGAGACGTTCGTTCATCTAGCGCAAAGGGAACGGGTTGCAGGAGAATCTTTTACTCTGGTTTCCCAGTCTGTTTCCTAGTGCCGGTTTGAAGTTCCTGCAGTTTTCACTGTAAAACCGAGTTTGAGCTAGTACCACCCCATATATATGTATGGAGTGGAGATTGCAACTGAAAAGAAACTTTGTGTTCCCAACAAGCTAGGTGAAGGACGGCTTTCACACACACTTATCTCTCAGAACTGAGCATGTGGAGAGACGTTCGTTCATCTAGCACAAAGGGAACGGGTTTGAGGAGAAACTTTTACTCTGGTTTCTCAGTCTGTTTCCTAGTGCCGGTTTGAAGTTCCTGCAGTTTTCACTGTAAAACCGAGTAGGAGCTAGTACCTCCCTATATATATGTATGGATTGGAGTTTGCAACTGAAAAGAGACTTTGTGTTCCCACCAAGCTAGGTGAAGGACGGCTTTCACACACACTTATCTCTCAGAACTGAGCATGTGAAAAGACGTTCGTTCATCTAGCACAAAGGGAACGGGTTGCACGGGAAACTTTTACTATGGTTTCTCAGTCTGTTTCCTAGTGCCGGTTTGAAGTTCCTGCAGTTTTCACTGTAAAACCGAGTTGGAGCTTGTACCTCCCCATATATATGTATGGAGTGGAGTTTGCAACTGAAAAGAAACTTTGTGTTCCCAACAAGCTAGGTGAAGGACGGCTTTCACACACACTTATCTCTCAGAACTGAGCATGTGGAGAGACGTTCGTTCATCTAGCACAAAGGGAACGGGTTGGAGGAGAAACTTTTACTCTGGTTTCTCAGTCTGTTTCCTAATGCCGGTTTCAAGTTCCTGCAGTTTTCACTGTAAAACCGAGTTGGAGCTAGTACCTCCCCATATATATGTATGGAGTGGAATTTGCAACTGAAAAGAAACTTTGTGTTCCCAACAAGCTAGGTGAAGGACGGTTTCACACACAATTATCTCTCAGAACTTAGCATGTGAAGAGACTTTCGATTGTCTAGCCCAAAGGGAACGGGTTGCAGGAGAAACTTTTACTATGGTTTCTCAATCTGTTTCCAAGGGCCGGTTTGAAGTTCCTGCAGATTTCACTGTAAAACCGATTTGGAGCTAGTACCTCCCCATATATATGTATGGAATGAAGTTTGCAACTTAAAAAAACTTTGTGTTCCCAACAAGCTAGGTGAAGGACGGCTTTCACACACACTTATCTCTCAGAACTGAGCATGTGGAGAGACGTTCGTTCATCTAGCACAAAGGGAACGGGTTGCAGGAGAAACTATTACTCTGGTTTCTCAGTCTGTTTCCTAGTGCCGGTTTGAAGTTCCTGCAGTTTTCACTGTAACACCGAGTTGGAGCTAGTACCTCCCTATATATATGTATGGAAAGGAGTTTGCAACTGCAAAGAAACTTTGTGTTCCCAACAAGCTAGGTGAAGGAAGGCTTTCACACACACTTATCTCTAAGAACAGAGCATGTGGAGAGACGTTCGTTCATCTAGCACAAAGGGAACGGTTTGCAGGAGAAACTTTTACTCTGGTTTCTCAGTCTGTTTCCTAGTGCCGGTTTGAAGTTCCTGCAGTTTTCACTGTAAAACCGTGTTTGAGCTAGTACCTCCCCATATATATGTATGGAGTGGAGTTTGCAACTGAAAAGAAACTATGTGTTCCCAACAAGCTAGGTGAAGGACGGCTTTCACACACACTTAACTTTCGGAACTGAGCATGTGGAGAGACGTTCGTTCATCTAGCACAAAGGGAACGGGTTGCAGGAGAAACTTTTTCTCTGGTTTCTCAGTCTGTTTCCTAGTACCGGTTTGAAGATCCTGCATTTTTCACTGTAAAACCGAGTTGGAGCTAGTACCTACGCATATATATGTATGGAGTGGAATTTGCAACTGAAAAGAAACTTTGTGTTCCCAACAAGCTAGGTGAAGGACGGCTTTCACACACAGTTATCTCTCTGAACAGAGCATGTGGATAGACGTTCGTTCATCTAGCACAAAGGTAACGGGTTGCAGGAGAAACTTTTACTCTGGTTTCTCAGTCTGTTTCCTAGTGCCGGTTTGAAGTTCCTGCAGTTTTCACTGTAAAACCGAGTTGGAGCTAGTACCTCCCCATATATATGTATGGAGTCGAGTTTGCAACTGAAAAGATACTTTGTGTTCCCAACAAGCTAGGTGAAGAACGGCTTTCACACACACTTATCTCTCAGAACTGAGCATGTGGAGAGACGTTCGTTCATCTAGCACAAAGGGAACGGGTTGCAGGAGAAACTTTTACTCTGGTTTCTCAGTCTGTTTCCTAGTGCCGGTTTGATGATCCTGCAGTTTTCACTGTAAAACCGAGTTGGAGCTAGTACCTCCCTATATATATGTATGGAGTGGAGTTTGCAACTCAAAAGAAACTTTGTGTTCCCAACAAGCTAGGTGAAGGACGGCTTTCACACACACTTATCTCTCAGAACTGAGCATGTGGAGAGAAGTTCGTTCATCTAGCACAAAGGGAACGGGTGGCATGAGAAACTTTTACTCTGGTTTCTCAGTCTGTTTCCTAGTGCCGGTTTGAAGTTCCTGCAGTTTTCACTGTAAAATCGAGTTGGAGCTAGTACCTCCCCATATATATGTATGGAGTGGAGGTTGCAAATGAAAACAAACTTTGTGTTCCCAACAAGCTATTATAAGGACGGCTTTCACACAGACTTATCTCTCAGAACTGAGCATGTGGAGAGACGTTCGTTCATCTAGCACCAAGGGAACGGGTTGCAGGAGAAACTTTTACTCTGGTTTCTCAGTCTGTTTCCTAGTGCCGGTTTGAAGTTCCTGCAGTTTTCACTGTAAAACCTAGTTGGAGATAGTACCTCCCCATATATATGTATGGAGTGGAGTTTGCAACTGAAAAGAAACTTTGTGTTCCCAACAAGCTAGGTGAAGGACGGCTTTCAAACACACTTATCTCTCAGAACTGAGCATGTGGAGAGACGTTCGTTCATCTAGCACAAAGGGAACGGGTTGCAGGAGAAACTTTTACTCTGGTGTCTCAGTCTGTTTCCTAGTGCCGGTTTGAAGTTCCTGCAGTTTTCACTGTAAAACCGAGTTGGAGCTAGTACCTCCCCATATATATGTATGGAGTGGAGTTTGCAGTTGAAAAGAAACTTTTTGTTCCCAACAAGCTAGTATAAGGACGGCTTTCACACACACTTATCTCTCAGAACTGAGCATGTGGAGAGACGTTCGTTCATCTAGCACAAAAGGAACGGGTTGCAGTGGAAACTTTTCTGGTGTCTCATTCTGTTTCCTAGTGCCGGTTTGAAGTTCCTTTCAGTTTTCACTGTAAAACCATGTTGGAGCTAGTACCTCCCCATATATACGTATGGAGTGGAGTTTGCAAATGAAAAGAAACTTTGTGTTCCCAACAAGCTTGTATAAGGACGGCTTTCACACACACTTATCTCTCAGAACAGAGCATGTGGAGAGACGTTCGTTCATCTAGCACAAAGGGAACGGGTTGCAGGAGAATCTTTTACTCTGGTTTCCCAGTCTGTTTCCTAGTGCCGGTTTGAAGTTCCTGCAGTTTTCACTGTAAAACCGAGTTTGAGCTAGTACCTCCCCATATATATGTATGGAGTGGAGTTTGCAACTGAAAAGAAACTTTGTTTTCCCAACAAGCTAGGTGAAGGACGGCTTTCACACACACTTATCTCTCAGAACTGAGCATGTGGAGAGACGTTCGTTCATCTAGCACAAAGGGAACGGGTTGGAGGAGAAACTTTTACTCTGGTTTCTCAGTCTGTTTCCTAGTGCCGGTTTGAAGTTCCTGCAGTTTTCACTGTAAAACCGAGTTGGAGCTAGTACCTCCCCATATATATGTATGGAGTGGAGTTTGCAACTGAAAAGAAACTTCGTGTTCCCAACAAGCTGGTGAAGGACGGCTTTCACACACACTTATCTCTCAGAACTGAGCATGTGGAGAGACGTTCGTTCATCTAGCACAAAGGGAACGGTTTGCAGGAGAAACTTTTACTCTGGTTTCTCAGTCTGTTTCCTAGTGCCGGTTTGAATTTCCTTCAGTTTTCACTGTAAAACCGAGTTGGAGCTTGTATCTCCCCATATATATGTATGGAGTGGGGTTTGCAACTGAAAAGAAACTTTGTGATCCCAACAAGCTATGTGAAGGACGGCTTTCACACACACTTATCTCTCAGAACTGAGCATGTGGAGAGACGTTCGTTCATCTAGCACAAAGGGAAAGGGTTGCAGGAGAAACTTTTACTCTGGTTTCTCAGTCTATTTCCTAGTGCCGGTTTGAATTTCCTGCAGTTTTCACCGTAAAACCGAGTTGGAGCTAGTACCTCCAATTATATATGTATGGAGTGGGGTTTGCAACTGAAAAGAAACTTTGTGTTCCCAACAAGCTATTATAAGGACGGCTTTCACACACACTTATCTCTCAGAACTGAGCATGTGG
Source organism: Camelus dromedarius (assembly GCF_036321535.1). NCBI lineage: Eukaryota > Metazoa > Chordata > Mammalia > Artiodactyla > Camelidae > Camelus > Camelus dromedarius. The sequence goes on from NW_026989747.1 coordinate 1,222,191, forward strand.
AGAGACGTTCGTTCATCTAGCACCAAGGGAACGGGTTGCAGGAGAAACTTTTACTCTGGTTTCTCAGTCTGTTTCCCAGTGCCGGTTTGAAGTTCCTGCAGTTTTCACTGTAAAACCGAGTTGGAGCTAGTACCTCCCCATATATATGTATGGAGTGGAGTTTGCAACTGAAAAGAAACTTTGTGTTCCCAACAAGCTAGGTGAAGGACGGCTTTCAAACACACTTATCTCTCAGAACTGAGCATGTGGAGAGACGTTCGTTCTTGTAGCACAAATGGAACGGGTGGCAGGAGGAACTTTTACTCTGGTTTCTCAGTCTGTTTCCTAGTGCCGGTTTGAAGTTCCTGCAGTTTTCACTGTAAAACCGATTTGGAGCTAGTACCTCACCATATATATGTATGGAGTGGAGTTTGCAACTGAAAAGAGACTTTCTGTTCCCAACAAGCTAGGTGAAGGACGGCTTTCACACACAATTATCTCTCAGAACTGAGCATGTGGAGAGACGTTCGTTCATCTAGCACAAAGGGAACGGTTTGCAGGAGAAACTTTTACTCTGTTGTCTCAGTCTGTTTCCTAGTGCCGGTTTGAAGTTCCTGCAGTTTTCACTGTAAAACCGTGTTGGATCTAGTACCTCCCCATATATATGTATGGAGTGGAGTTTGCAATTGAAAAGAAACTTTGTGTTCCCAACAAGCTAGTATAAGGGCGGCTTTCACACACACTTATCTCTCAGAACTGAGCATGTGGAGAGACGTTCGTTCATCCAGCACAAAGTGAACAGGTTGCAGTGGAAACTTTTCTCTGGTGTCTCAGTCTGTTTCCTAGTGCCGGTTTGAAGTTCCTTGCAGTTTTCACTGTAAAACAGAGTTGGAGCTAGTACCACCCCATATATACGTATGGAGTGGAGGTTGCAAATGAAAAGAAACATTTTGTTCCCAACAAGCTAGTATAAGGACGGCTTTCACACACACTTATCTCTCAGAACTGAGCATGTGGAGAGACGTTCGTTCATCTAGCACAAAGGGAACGGGTTGCAGGAGAAACTTTTACTCTGGATTCTCAGTCTGTTTCCTAGTGCCGGTTTGAAGATCCTGCATTTTTCACTGTAAAACAGAGTTGGAGCTAGTACCTCCCCATATATATGTATGGAGTGGAGTTTGCAACTCAAAAGAAACTTTGTGTTCCCAACAAGCTAGGTGAAGGACAGCTTTCACACACACTTATCTCTCAGAACTGAGCATGTGGAGAGACGTTCGTTCATCTAGCACCAAGGGAACGGGTGGCAGGAGAAACTTTTACTCTGGTTTCTCAGTCTGTTTCCTAGTGCCGGTTTGAATTTCCTGCAGTTTTCACTGTAAAACCGAGTTGGAGCTAGTACCTCCCCATATATATGTATGGAGTGGAGGTTGCAAATTAAAAGAAACTTTGTGTTCCCAACAAGCTAGGTGAAGGACGGCTTTCACACACACTTAACTCTCAGAACTGAGCATGTTGAGAGACGTTCATTCATCTAGCACAAAGGGAACGGGTTGCAGGAGAAACTTTTACTCTGGATTCTCAGTCTGTTTCCTAGTGCCGGTTTGAAGTTCCTGCAGTTTTCACTGTAAAACCGAGTTGGAGCTAGTACCTCCGCATATATATGTATGGAGTGGAGTTTGCATCTGAAAAGAAACTTTGTGTTCCCAACAAGCTAGGTGAAGGACGGCTTTCACACACACTTATCTCTCTGAACAGAGCATGTGGAGAGACGTTCGTTCATCTAGCACCAAGGGAACGGGTTGCAGGAGAAACTTTTACTCTGGTTTCTCAGTCTGTTTCCTAGTGCCGGTTTGAAGTTCCTGCAGTTTTCACTGTAAAACCGAGTTGGAGCTAGTACCTCCCCATATATATGTATGGAGTGGAGTTTGCAATTGAAAAGAAACTTTGTGTTCCCAACAAGCTAGTATAAGGACGGCTTTCACACACACTTATCTCTCAGAACTGAGCATGTGGAGAGACGTTCGTTCATCTAGCACAAAGGGAACGGGTTGCAGTGGAAACTTTTCTCTGGTCTCTTAGTCTGTTTCCTAGTGCCGGTTTGAAGTTCCTTGCAGTTTTCACTGTAAAACCGAGTTGGAGCTAGTACCTCCCCATATATACGTATGGAGTGGAGTTTGCAAATCAAAAGAAACTTTGTGTTCCCAACAAGCTTGTATAAGGACGGCTTTCACACACACTTATCTCTCTGAACAGAGCATGTGGAGAGACGTTCGTTCATCTAGCACCAAGGGAACGGGTTGCAGGAGAAAATTTTACTCTGGTTTCTCAGTCTGTTTCCTAGTGCCGGTTTGAAGTTCCTGCAGTTTTCACTGTAAAACCGAGTTGGAGCTAGTTCCTCCCCATATATATGTATGTAGTGGAGTTTGCAACTGAAAAGAAACTTTGTTTTCCCAACAAGCTAGGTGAAGGACGGCTTTCAAACACACTTATCTCTCAGAACTGAGCATGTGGAGAGACGTTCGTTCATCTAGCACAAAGGGAACGGTTGCAGGAGGAACTTTTACTCTGGTTTCTCAGTCTGTTTCCTAGTGCCGGTTTGAAGTTCCTGCAGTTTTCACTGTAAAACCGAGTTGGAGCTAGTACCTCCCCATATATATGTATGGAGTGGAGTTTGCAACTGAAAAGAGACTTTCTGTTCCCAACAAGCTAGGTGAAGAACGGCTTTCACACACAATTATCTCTCTGAACTGAGCATGTGGAGAGACGTTCGTTCATCTAGCACAAAGGGAACGGGTTGCAGGAGAAACTTTTACTCTGGTGTCTCAGTCTGTTTCCTAGTGCCGGTTTGAAGTTCCTGCAGTTTTCACTGTAAAACCGAGTTGGAGCTAGTACCTCCCCATATATATGTATGGAGTGGAGTTTGCAATTGAAAAGAAACTTTGTGTTCCCAACAAGCTAGTATAAGGACGGCTTTCACACACACTTATCTCTCAGAACTGATCATGTGGAGAGACGTTCGTTCATCTAGCACAAAGGGAACGGGTTGCAGTGGAAACTTTTCTCTGGTGTCTCAGTCTGTTTCCTAGTGCCGGTTTGAAGTTCCTTGCAGTTTTCACTGTAAAACCGAGTTGGAGCTAGTACCTCCCCATATATACATATGGAGTGGAGTTTGCAAATGAAAAGAAACTTTGTGTTCCCAACAAGCTTGTATAAGGACGGCTTTCACACACACTTATCTCTCTGAACAGAGCATGTGGAGAGACGTTCGTTCATCTAGCACAAAGGGAAAGGGTTGCAGGAGAATCTTTTACTCTGGTTTCCCAGTCTGTTTCCTAGTGCCGGTTTGAAGTTCCTGCAGTTTTCACTGTAAAACCGTGTTTGAGCTAGTACCTCCCCATATATATGTATGGAGTGGAGTTTGCAATTGAAAAGAAACTTTGTGTTCCCAACAAACTAGGTGAAGGACGGCTTTCACACACACTTATCTCTCATAACTGAGCATGTGGAGAGACGTTCGTTCATCTAGCACAAAGGGAACGGGTTGGAGGAGAAACTTTTACTCTGGTTTCTCAGTCTGTTTCCTAGTGCCGGTTTGAAGTTCCTGCAGTTTTCACTGTAAAACCGAGTTGGAGCTAGTACCTCCCCATATATATGTATGGAGTGGAGTTTGCAACTGAAAAGAAACTTCGTGTTCCCATCAAGCTGGTGAAGGACGGCTTTCACACACACTTATCTCTCAGAACTGAGCATGTGGAGAGACGTTCGTTTATCTAGCACAAAGGGAACGGGTGGCAGGAGAAACTTTTACTCTGGTTTCTCAGTCTGTTTCCTAGTGCCGGTTTGAAGTTCCTGCAGTTTTCACTGTAAAACCGAGTTGGAGCTAGTACCTCCCCATATATATGTATGGAGTGGAGGTTGCAAATGAAAAGAAACTTTGTGTTCCCAACATGCTAGGTGAAGGACGGCTTTCACACACACTTAACTCTCAGAACTGAGCATGTGGAGAGACATTCGTTCATCTAGCACCAAGGGAACGGGTTGCAGGAGAATCTTTTACTCTGGTTTCCCAGTCTGTTTCCTAGTGCCGGTTTGAAGTTCCTGCAGTTTTCACTGTAAAACCGAGTTTGAGCTAGTACCTCCCCATATATATGTATGGAGTGGAGTTTGCAACTGAAAAGAAACTTTGTGTTCCCAACAAGCTAGGTGAAGGACGGCTTTCACACACACTTATCTCTCAGAACTGAGCATGTGGAGAGACGTTCGTTCATCTAGCACAAAGGGAACGGGTTGGAGGAGAAACTTTTACTCTGGTTTCTCAGTGTGTTTCCTAGTGCCGGTTTGAAGTTCCTGCAGTTTTCACTTTAAAACCGAGTTGGAGCTAGTACCTCCCCATATATATGTAAGGAGTGGAGTTTGCAACTGAAAAGAAACTTCGTGTTCCCAACAAGCTGGTGAAGGACGGCTTTCACACACACTTATCTCTCAGAACTGAGCATGTGGAGAGATGTTCGTTCATCTAGCACAAAGGGAACGGGTTGCAGGAGAAACTTTTACTCTGGTTTCTCAGTCTGTTTCCTAGTGCCGGTTTGAATTTCCTTCAGTTTTCACTGTAAAACCGATTTGGAGCTTGTATCCCCCATATATATGTATGGAGTGGGGTTTGCAACTGAAAAGAAACTTTGTGATCCCAACAAGCTATGTGAAGGACGGCATTCACACACACTTATCTCTCAGAACTGAGCATGTGGAGAGACGTTCGTTCATCTAGCACAAAGGGAACGGGTTGCAGGAGAAACTTTTACTCTGGTTTCTCAGTCTGTTTCCTAGTGCCGGTTTGAAATTCCTGCAGTTTTCACCGTAAAACCGAGTTGGAGCTAGTACCTCCAAATATATATGTATGGAGTGGGGTTTGCAACTGAAAAGAAACTTTGTGTTCCCAACAAGCTAGGTGAAGTTCGGCTTTCACACACAATTATCTCCCCCAACTGAGCATGTGGAGAGACTTTCGTTCATCTAGCACAAAGGGAACGGGTTGCAGGAGCAACTTTTACTCTGGTTTCTCACACTGTTTCCTAGTGCCGGTTTGAAGTTCCTGCAGTTTTCACTGTAAAACCGAGTTTGAGCTAGTACCTACCCATATATATGTATGGAGTGGAGTTTGCAACTGAAAAGAGACTTTGTGTTCCCAACAAGCTAGGTGAAGGACGGCTTTCACACACACTTATCCCTTAGAACTGAGCATGTGGAGAGACGTTCGTTCATTTAGCACAAATGGAACGGGTGGCAGGAGAAAGTTTTACTCTGGTTTCTCAGTCTGTTTCCTAGTGCCGGTTTGAAGTTCCTGCAGTTTTCACTGTAAAACCGAGTTGGAGCTAGTACCTCCCCATATATATGTATGGAGTGGAGGTTGCAAATTAAAAGAAACTTTGTGTTCCCAACAAGCTAGTATAAGGACGGCTTTCACACACACTTATCTCTGAGAACTGAGCATGTGGAGAGACGTTCGTTCATCTAGCACAAAGGGAACGGGTTGCAGGAGAAACTTTTACTCTGGTTTCTCAGTCTGTTTCCTAGTGCCGGTTTGAAGATCCTGCATTTTTCACTGTAAAACCGAGTTGGAGCTAGTACCTCCCCATATATATGTATGGAGTGGAGTTTGCAACTCAAAAGAAACTTTGTGTTCCCAACAAGCTAGGTGAAGGACAGCTTTCACACACACTTATCTCTCAGAACTGAGCATGTGGAGAGACGTTCGTTCATCTAGCACAAAGGGAACGGGTGGCAGGAGAAACTTTTACTCTGGTTTCTCAGTCTGTTTCCTAGTGCCGGTTTGAAGTTCCTGCAGTTTTCACTGTAAAACCGAGTTGGAGCTAGTACCTCCCCATATATATGTATGGAGTGGAGGTTGCAAATGAAAGAAACTTTGTGTTCCCAACAAGCTAGTATAAGGACGGCTTTCACACACACTTAACTCTCAGAACTGAGCATGTGGAGAGACGTTCGTTCATCTAGCACAAAGGGAACGGGTTGCAGGAGAAACTATTACTCTGGATTCTCAGTCTGTTTCTTAGTGCAGGTTTGAAGTTCCTGCAGTTTTCACTGTAAAACCGAGTTGGAGCTAGTACCTCCCCATATATATGTATGGAGCGGAGTTTGCAACTGAAAAGAAACTTTGTGTTCCCAACAAGCTAGGTGAAGGACGGCTTTCAAACACACTTATCTCTCAGAACTGAGCATGTGGAGAGAAGTTCGTTCATCTAGCACAAAGGGAACGGGTGGCAGGAGGAACTTTTACTCTGGTTTCTCAGGCTGTTTCCTAGTGCCGGTTTGAAGTTCCTGCAGTTTTCACTGTAAAACCGATTTGGAGCTAGAACCTCCCCATATATATGTATGGAGTGGAGTTTGCAACTGAAAAGAGACTTTATGTTCCCAACAAGCTACGTGAAGGACGGCTTTCACACACAATTATCTCTCAGAACTGAGCATGTGGAGAGACGTTCGTTCATCTAGCACAAAGGGAACGGGTTGCAGGAGAAACTTTTACTCTGGTGTCTCAGTCTGTTTCCTAGTGCCGGTTTGAAGTTCCTGCAGTTTTCACTGTAAAACCGAGTTGGAGCTAGTACCTCCCCATATATATGTATGGAGTGGAGTTTGCAATTGAAAAGAAACTTTGTGTTCCCAACAAGCTAGTATAAGGACGGCTTTCACACACACTTATCTCTCAGAACTGATCATGTGGAGAGACGTTCGTTCATCTAGCACAAAGGGAACGGGTTGCAGTGGAAACTTTTCTCTGGTGTCTCAGTCTGTTTCCTAGTGCCGGTTTGAAGTTCCTTGCAGTTTTCACTGTAAAACCGAGTTGGAGCTAGTACCTCCCCATATATACATATGGAGTGGAGTTTGCAAATGAAAAGAAACTTTGTGTTCCCAACAAGCTTGTATAAGGACGGCTTTCACACACACTTATCTCTCTGAACAAAGCATGTGGAGAGACGTTCGTTCATCTAGCACAAAGGGAAAGGGTTGCAGGAGAATCTTTTACTCTGGTTTCCCAGTCTGTTTCCTAGTGCCGGTTTGAAGTTCCTGCAGTTTTCACTGTAAAACCGTGTTTGAGCTAGTACCTCCCCATATATATGTATGGAGTGGAGTTTGCAACTGAAAAGAAACTTTGTGTTCCCAACAAGCTAGGTGAAGGACGGCTTTCACACACACTTATCTCTCATAACTGAGCATGTGGAGAGACGTTCGTTCATCTAGCACAAAGGGAACGGGTTGGAGGAGAAACTTTTACTCTGGTTTCTCAGTCTGTTTCCTAGTGCCGGTTTGAAGTTCCTGCAGTTTTCACTGTAAAACCGAGTTGGAGCTAGTACCTCCCCATATATATGTATGGAGTGGAGTTTGCAACTGAAAAGAAACTTCGTGTTCCCATCAAGCTGGTGAAGGACGGCTTTCACACACACTTATCTCTCAGAACTGAGCATGTGGAGAGACGTTCGTTCATCTAGCACAAAGGGAACGGGTGGCAGGAGAAACTTTTACTCTGGTTTCTCAGTCTGTTTCCTAGTGCCGGTTTGAAGTTCCTGCAGTTTTCACTGTAAAACCGAGTTGGAGCTAGTACCTCCCCATATATATGTATGGAGTGGAGGTTGCAAATGAAAAGAAACTTTGTGTTCCCAACATGCTAGGTGAAGGACGGCTTTCACACACACTTAACTCTCAGAACTGAGCATGTGGAGAGACGTTCGTTCATCTAGCACCAAGGGAACGGGTTGCAGGAGAATCTTTTACTCTGGTTTCCCAGTCTGTTTCCTAGTGCCGGTTTGAAGTTCCTGCAGTTTTCACTGTAAAACCGAGTTTGAGCTAGTACCTCCCCATATATATGTATGGAGTGGAGTTTGCAACTGAAAAGAAACTTTGTGTTCCCAACAAGCTAGGTGAAGGACGGCTTTCACACACACTTATCTCTCAGAACTGAGCATGTGGAGAGACGTTCGTTCATCTAGCACTAAGGGAACGGGTTGGAGGAGAAACTTTTACTCTGGTTTCTCAGTGTGTTTCCTAGTGCCGGTTTGAAGTTCCTGCAGTTTTCACTTTAAAACCGAGTTAGAGCTAGTACCTCCCCATATATATGTAAGGAGTGGAGTTTGCAACTGAAAAGAAACTTCGTGTTCCCAACAAGCTTGTGAAGGACGGCTTTCACACACACTTATCTCTCAGAACTGAGCATGTGGAGAGATGTTCGTTCATCTAGCACAAAGGGAACGGGTTGCAGGAGAAACTTTTACTCTGGATTCTCAGTCTGTTTCCTAGTGCCGGTTTGAATTTCCTTCAGTTTTCACTGTAAAACCGATTTGGAGCTTGTATCCCCCATATATATGTATGGAGTGGGGTTTGCAACTGAAAAGAAACTTTGTGATCCCAACAAGCTATGTGAAGGACGGCATTCACACACACTTATCTCTCAGAACTGAGCATGTGGAGAGACGTTCGTTCATCTAGCACAAAGGGAAAGGGTTGCAGGAGAAACTTTTACTCTGGTTTCTCAGTCTGTTTCCTAGTGCCGGTTTGAAATTCCTGCAGTTTTCACCGTAAAACCGAGTTGGAGCTAGTACCTCCAAATATATATGTATGGAGTGGGGTTTGCAACTGAAAAGAAACTTTGTGTTCCCAACAAGCTAGGTGAAGTTCGGCTTTCACACACAATTATCTCCCCCAACTGAGCATGTGGAGAGACTTTCGTTCATCTAGCACAAAGGGAACGGGTTGCAGGAGCAACTTTTACTCTGGTTTCTCACACTGTTTCCTAGTGCCGGTTTGAAGTTCCTGCAGTTTTCACTGTAAAACCGATTTTGTGCTAGTACCTCCCCATATATATGTATGGAGTGGAGTTTGCAACTGAAAAGAGACTTTGTGTTCCCAACAAGCTAGGTGAAGGACGGCTTTCACACACACTTATCCCTTAGAACTGAGCATGTGGAGAGACGTTCGTTCATCTAGCACAAATGGAACGGGTGGCAGGAGAAACTTTTACTCTGGTTTCTCAGTCTGTTTCCTAGTGCCGGTTTGAAGTTCCTGCAGTTTTCACTGTAAAACCGAGTTGGAGCTAGTACCTCCCCATATATATGTATGGAGTGGAGGTTGCAAATTAAAAGAAACTTTGTGTTCCCAACAAGCTAGTATAAGGACGGCTTTCACACACACTTATCTCTCAGAACTGAGCATGTGGAGAGACGTTCGTTCATCTAGCACAAAGGGAACGGGTTGCAGGAGAAACTTTTACTCTGGTTTCTCAGTCTGTTTCCTAGTGCCGGTTTGAAGATCCTGCATTTTTCACTGTAAAACCGAGTTGGAGCTAGTACCTCCCCATATATATGTATGGAGTGGAGTTTGCAACTCAAAAGAAACTTTGTGTTCCCAACAAGCTAGGTGAAGGACAGCTTTCACACACACTTATCTCTCAGAACTGAGCATGTGGAGAGACGTTCGTTCATCTAGCACAAAGGGAACGGGTGGCAGGAGAAACTTTTACTCTGGTTTCTCAGTCTGTTTCCTAGTGCCGGTTTGAAGTTCCTGCAGTTTTCACTGTAAAACCGAGTTGGAGCTTGTACCTCCCCATATATATGTATGGAGTGGAGGTTGCAAATGAAAGAAACTTTGTGTTCCCAACAAGCTAGGTGAAGGACGGCTTTCACACACACTTAACTCTCAGAACTGAGCATGTGGAGAGACGTTCGTTCATCTAGCACAAAGGGAACGGGTTGCAGGAGAAACTATTACTCTGGATTCTCAGTCTGTTTCTTAGTGCAGGTTTGAAGTTCCTGCAGTTTTCACTGTAAAACCGAGTTGGAGCTAGTACCTCCCCATATATATGTATGGAGCGGAGTTTGCAACTGAAAAGAAACTTTGTGTTCCCAACAAGCTAGGTGAAGGACGGCTTTCAAACACACTTATCTCTCAGAACTGAGCATGTGGAGAGAAGTTCGTTCATCTAGCACAAAGGGAACGGGTGGCAGGAGGAACTTTTACTCTGGTTTCTCAGTCTGTTTCCTAGTGCCGGTTTGAAGTTCCTGCATTTTTCACTGTAAAACCGAGTTGGAGCTAGTACCTCCCCATATATATGTATGGAGTGGAGTTTGCAACTCAAAATAAACTTTGTGTTCCCAACAAGCTAGGTGAAGGACAGCTTTCACACACACTTATCTCTCAGAACTGAGCATGTGGAGAGACGTTCGTTCATCTAGCACAAAGGGAACGGGTGGCAGGAGAAACTTTTACTCTGGTTTCTCAGTCTGTTTCCTAGTGCCGGTTTGAAGTTCCTGCAGTTTTCACTGTAAAACCGAGTTGGAGCTAGTACCTCCCCATATATATGTATGGAGTGGAGGTTGCAAATGAAAGAAACTTTGTGTTCCCAACAAGCTAGGTGAAGGACGGCTTTCACACACACTTAACTCTCAGAACTGAGCATGTGGAGAGACGTTCGTTCATCTAGCACAAAGGGAACGGGTTGCAGGAGAAACTATTACTCTGGATTCTCAGTCTGTTTCTTAGTGCAGGTTTGAAGTTCCTGCAGTTTTCACTGTAAAACCGAGTTGGAGCTAGTACCTCCCCATATATATGTATGGAGCGGAGTTTGCAACTGAAAAGAAACTTTGTGTTCCCAACAAGCTAGGTGAAGGACGGCTTTCAAACACACTTATCTCTCAGAACTGAGCATGTGGAGAGAAGTTCGTTCATCTAGCACAAAGGGAACGGGTGGCAGGAGGAACTTTTACTCTGGTTTCTCAGGCTGTTTCCTAGTGCCGGTTTGAAGTTCCTGCAGTTTTCACTGTAAAACCGATTTGGAGCTAGAACCTCCCCATATATATGTATGGAGTGGAGTTTGCAACTGAAAAGAGACTTTCTGTTCCCAACAAGCTAGGTGAAGGACGGCTTTCACACACACTTATCTCTCAGAACTGAGCATGTGGAGAGACGTTCGTTCATCTAGCACAAAGGGAACGGGTTGCAGAGAAACTTTTACTCTGGTGTCTCAGTCTGTTTCCTAGTGCCGGTTTGAAGTTCTTGCAGTTTTCACTGTAAAACCGAGTTGGAGCTAGTACCTCCCCATATATATATATGGAGTGGGGTTTGCAATTGAAAAGAAACTTTGTGTTCCCAACAAGCTAGTATAAGGACGGCTTTCACACACACTTATCTCTCAGAACTGAGCATGTGGAGAGACGTTCGTTCATCTAGCACAAAGGGAACGGGTTGCAGTGGAAACTTTTCTCTGGTGTCTCAGTCTGTTTCCTAGTGCCGGTTTGAAGTTCCTGCATTTTTCACTGTAAAACCGAGTTGGAGCTAGTACCTCCCTATATATATGTATGGAGTGGAGTTTGCAACTGAAAAGAAACTTTGTGTTCCCAACAAGCTAGTATAAGGACGGCTTTCACACACACTTATCTCTCAGAACTGAGCATGTGGAGAGACGTTCGTTCATCTAGCACAAAGGGAACGGGTTGCAGTGGAAACTTTTCTCTGGGGTCTCAGTCTGTTTCCTAGTGCCGGTTTGAAGTTCCTGCATTTTTCACTGTAAAACCGAGTTGGAGCTAGTACCTCCCTATATATATGTATGGAGTGGAGTTTGCAACTGAAAAGAAACTTTGTGTTCCCAACAAGCTAGGTGAAGGACGGCTTTCACACACACATATCTCTCAGAACTGAGCATGTGGAGAGACGTTCGTTCATCTAGCACAAATGGAACGGGTTGCAGGAGAAACTTTTACTCTGGTATCTCAGTCTGTTTCCTAGTGCCGGTTTGAAGTTCCTGCAGTTTTCACTGTAAAACCGAGTTGGAGCTAGTACCTCCCCATATATATGTATGGAGTGGAGTTTGCAACTGAAAAGAAACTTTGTGTTCCCAACAAGCTAGTATAAGGACGGCTTTCAAACACACTTATCTCTCAGAACTGAGCATGTGGAGAGACGTTCGTTCATCTAGCACAAAGGAACGGGTTGCAGTGGAAACTTTTCTCTGGTGTCTCAGTCTGTTTCCTAGTGCCGGTTTGAAGTTCCTGCATTTTTCAGTGTAAAACCGAGTTGGAGCTAGTACCTCCCCATATATATGTATGGAGCGGAGTTTGCAACTGAAAAGAAACTTTGTGTTCCCAACAAGCTAGCTTAAAGACGGCTTTCAAACACACTTATCTCTCAGAACTGAGCATGTGGAGGGAAGTTCGTTCATCTAGCACAAAGGGAACGGTTGGCAGGAGGAACTTTTACCCTGGTTTCTCAGTCTGTTTCCTAGTGCCGGTTTGAAGTTCCTGCAGTTTTCACTGTAAAACCGAGTTGGGGCTAGTATCTCCCCATATATATGTATGGAGTGGATTTTGCAACTGAAAAGAGACTTTCTGTTCCCAACAAGCTAGGTGAAGGACGGCTTTCACACACAATTATCTCTCAGAACTGAGCATGTGGAGAGACGTTCGTTCATCTAGCACAAAGGGAACGGGTTGCAGGGGAAACTTTTACTCTGGTTTCTCAGTCTGTTTCCTAGTGCCGGTTTGAAGTTCATGCAGTTTTCACTGTAAAACCGAGTTGGAGCTAGTACCTCCCCATATATATGTATGGAGTGGAGTTTGCATTTGAAAAGAGACTTTGTGTTCCCAACAAGCTAGTATAAGGACGGCTTTCACACACACTTATCTCTCAGAACTGTGCATGTGGAGAGACGTTCGTTCATCTAGCACAAAGGGAACGGGTTGCAGTGGAAACTGTTCTCTGGTGTCTCAGTCTGTTTCCTAGTGCCGGTTTGAAGTTCCTGCATTTTTCACTGTAAAACCGAGTTGGAGCTAGTACCTCCCTATATATATGTATGGAGTGGAGTTTGCAACTGAAAAGAAACTTTGTGTTCCCAACAAGCTAGTATAAGTACGGCTTTCACACACACTTATCTCTCAGAACTGAGCATGTGGAGAGACGTTCGTTCATCTAGCACAAAGGGAACGGGTTGCAGTGGAAACTTTTCTCTGGGGTCTCAGTCTATTTCCTAGTGCCGGTTTGAAGTTCCTGCATTTTTCACTGTAAAACCGAGTTGGAGCTAGTACCTCCCTATATATAAGTAAGGAGTGGAGTTTGCAACTGAAAAGAAACTTTGTGTTCCCAACAAGCTAGGTGAAGGAAGGCTTTCACACACACTTATCTCTCAGAACAGAGCATGTGGAGAGACGTTCGTTCATCTAGCACAAAGGGAACGGGTTGCAGGAGAAACTTTTACTCTGGTTTCTCAGTCTGTTTCCTAGTGCCGGTTTGAAGTTCCTGCAGTTTTCACTGTAAAACCGAGTTGGAGCTAGTACCTCCCTATATATATGTATGGATTGGAGTTTGCAACTCAAAAGAAACTTTGTGTTCCCAACAAGCTAGGTGAAGGACGGCTTTCACACACACTTATCTCTCAGAACTGAGCATGTGGAGAGACGTTCGTTAATCTATCACAAAGGGAACGGGTTGCAGGAGAAACTTTTACTCTGGTGTCTCAGTCTGTTTCCTAGTGCCGGTTTGAAGTTCCTGCAGTTTTCACTGTAAATCCGAGTTGGAGCTAGTACCTCCCCATATATATGTATGAAGTGGAGTTTGCAACTGAAAAGAAACTTTGTGTTCCCAACAAGCTAGGTGAAGGACGGCTTTCACACACACATATCTCTCAGAAACTAGCATGTGGAGAGACGTTCGTTCATCTAGCACAAAGGGAACGGGTTGCAGGAGAAACTTTTACTCTGGTTTCTCAGTCTGTTTCCTAGTGCCGGTTTGAAGTTCCTGCAGTTTTCACTGTAAAACCGAGTTGGAGCTTGTACCTCCCCATATATATGTATGGAGTGGAGTTTGCAACTGAAAAGAAACTTTGTGTTCCCAACAAGCTAGGTGAAGGACGGCTTTCACACACACTATCTTTCGGAACTGAGCATGTGGAGAGACGTTCGTTCATCTAGCACAAAGGGAACGGGTTGCAGGAGAAACTTTTACTCTGGTTTCTCAGTCTGTTTCCTAGTGCCGGTTTGAAGATCCTGCAGTTTTCACTGTAAAACCGAGTTGGAGCTAGTACCTCCCTATATATATGTATGGAGTGGAGTTTGCAACTCAAAAGAAACTTTGTGTTCCCAACAAGCTAGGTGAAGGACGGCTTTCACACACAATTATCTCTCAGAACTGAGCATGTGGAGAGACGATCATTCATCTAGCACAAAGGGAACGGGTTGCAGGAGAAACATTTACTCTGGTGTCTCAGTCTGTTTCCTAGTGCCGGTTTGAAGTTCCTGCAGTTTTCACTGTAAAACCGAGTTGTAGCTAGTACCTCCCCATATATATGTATGGAGTGGAGTTTGCAATTGAAAAGAAACTTTTTGTTCCCAACAAGCTAGTATAAGTACGGCTTTCACACACACTTATCTCTCAGAACTGAGCATGTGGAGAGACGTTCGTTCATCTAGCACAAAGGGAACGGGTTGCAGTGGAAACTTTTACTCTGGTGTCTCAGTCTGTTTCCTAGTGCCGGTTTGAAGTTCCTTGCAGTTTTCACTGTAAAACCGAGTTGGAGCTAGTACCTCCCCATATATATGTATGGAGTGGAGTTTGCAACTGAAAAGAAACTTTGTGTTCCCAACAAGCTTGTATAAGGACGGCTTTCACACACACTTATCTCTCTGAACAGAGCTTGTGGAGAGAGGTTCGTTCATCTAGCGCAAAGGGAACGGGTTGCAGGAGAATCTTTTACTCTGGTTTCCCAGTCTGTTTCCTAGTTCCGGTTTGAAGTTCCTGCAGTTTTCACTGTAAAACAGAGTTTGAGCTAGTACCACCCCATATATATGTATGGAGTGGAGTTTGCAACTGAAAAGAAACTTTGTGTTCCCAACAAGCTAGGTGAAGGACGGCTTTCACACACACTTATCTCTCAGAACTGAGCATGTGGAGAGACCTTCGTTCATCTAGCACAAAGGGAACGGGTTGGAGTAGAAACTTTTCTCTGGTTTCTCAGTCTGTTTCCTAGTGCCGGTTTGAATTTCCTGCAGTTTTCACTGTAAAACCGAGTTGGAGCTAGTACCTCCCCATATATATGTATGGAGTGGAGATTGCAACTGAAAAAAAACTTCGTGTTCCCAACAAGCTGGTGAAGGACGGCTTTCACACACACTTATCTCTCAGAACTGAGCATGTGGAGAGACGTTCGTTCATCTAGCACAAAGGGAACGGGTGGCAGGAGAAACTTTTACTCTGGTTTCTCAGTCTGTTTCCTAGTGCCGGGTTGAATTTCCTTCAGTTTTCACTGTAAAATCGAGTTGGAGCTTGTAGCTCCCCATATATATGTATGGAGTGGGGTTTGCAACTGAAAAGAAACTTTGTGATCCCAACAAGCTAGGTGAAGGACGGCTTTCACACACACTTATCTCTCAGAACTGAGCATGTGGAGAGACGTTCGTTCATCTAGCACAAAGGGAACGGGTTGCAGGAGAAACTTTTACTCTGGTTTCTCAGTCTGTTTCCTAGTGCCGGTTTGAATTTCCTGCAGTTTTCACTGTAAAACCGAGTTGGAGCTAGTACCTTCAAATATATATGTATGGATTGGGGTTTGCAACTGAAAAGAAACTTTGTGTTCCCAACAAGCTAGGTGAAGGTCGGCTTTCACACACACTTATCTCCCCGAACTGAGCATGTGGAGAGACTTTCGTTCATCTAGCACAAAGGGAACCGGTTGCAGGAGAAACTTTTACTCTGGTTTCTCACTCTGTTTCTTAGTGCCGGTTTGAAGTTCCTGCAGTTTTCACTGTAAAACCGAGTTTGAGCTACTACCTCCCCATATATGTATGGAGTGGAGTTTGCAACTGAAAAGATACTTTGTGTTCCCAACAAGCTAGGTGAAGGAATGCTTTCACACACACTTATCTCTCAGAACTGAGCATGTGGAGAGACGTTCGTTCATCTAGCACAAAGGGAACGGGTTGCATTGGAAACTTTTCTCTGGTGTCTCAGTCTGTTTCCTAGTGCCGGTTTGAAGTTCCTGCATTTTTCACTGTAAAACCGAGTTGGAGATAGTACCTCCCCATATATATGTATGGAGCGGAGTTTGCAACTGAAAAGAAACTTTGTGTTCCCAACAAGCTAGCTGAAGGACGGCTTTCAAACACACTTATCTCTCAGAACTGAGCATGTGGAGGGAAGTTCGTTCATCTAGCACAAAGGGAACGGGTGGCAGGAGGAACTTTTACTCTGGTTTCTCAGTCTGTTTCCTAGTGCCGGTTTGAAGTTCCTGCAGTTTTCACTGTAAAACCGAGTTGGAGCTAGTACCTCCCCATATATATGTATGGAGTGGAGTTTGCAATTGAAAAGAGACTTTGTGTTCCCAACAAGCTAGTATAAGGACGGCTTTCACACACACTTATCTCTCAGAACTGTGCATGTGGAGAGACGTTCGTTCATCTAGCACAAAGGGAACGGGTTGCAGGAGAAACTATTACTCTGGTTTCTCAGTCTGTTTCCTAGTGCCGGTTTGAAGATCCTGCAGTTTTCACTGTAAAACCGAGTTGGAGCTAGTACCTCCCTATATATATGTATGGAGTGGAGTTTGCAACTCAAAAGAAACTTTGTGTTCCCAACAAGCTAGGTGAAGGACGGCTTTCACACACACTTATCTCTCAGAACTGAGCATGTGGAGAGGCGTTCGTTCATCTAGCACAAAGGGAACGGGTGGCAGGAGAAACTTTTACTCTGGTTTCTCAGTCTGTTTCCTAGTGCCGGTTTGAAGTTCCTGCAGTTTTCACTGTAAAACCGAGTTGGAGCTAGTACCTCCCCATATATATGTATGGAGTTGAGGTTGCAAATGAAAAGAAACTTTGTGTTCCCAACAAGCTAGGTGAAGGACGGCTTTCACACACACTTAAATCTCAGAACTGAGCATGTGGAGAGACGTTCGTTCATCTAGCACAAAGGGAACGGGTTGCAGGAGAAACTTTTCTCTGGTGTCTCAGTCTGTTTCCTAGTGCCGGTTTGAAGTTCCTGCATTTTTCACTGTAAAACCGAGTTGGAGCTAGTACCTCCCTATATATATGTATGGAGTGGAGTTTGCAACTGAAAAGAAACTTTGTGTTCCCAACAAGCTAGTATAAGTACGGCTTTCACACACACTTATCTCTCAGAACTGAGCATGTGGAGAGACGTTCGTTCATCTAGCACAAAGGGAACGGGTTGCAGTGGAAACTTTTATCTGGGGTCTCAGTCTATTTCCTAGTGCCGGTTTGAAGTTCCTGCATTTTTCACTGTAAAACCGAGTCGGAGCTAGTACCTTCCTATATATATGTAAGGAGTGGAGTTTGCAACTGAAAAGAAACTTTGTGTTCCCAACAAGCTAGGTGAAGGAAGGCTTTCACACACACTTATCTCTCAGAACAGAGCATGTGGAGAGACGTTCGTTCATCTAGCACAAAGGGAACGGGTTGCAGGAGAAACTTTTACTCTGGTTTCTCAGTCTGTTTCCTAGTGCCGGTTTGAAGTTCCTGCAGTTTTCACTGTAAAACCGAGTTGGAGCTAGTACCTCCCTTTATATATGTATGGATTGGAGTTTGCAACTCAAAAGAAACTTTGTGTTCCCAATAAGCTAGGTGAAGGACGGCTTTCACACACACTTATCTCTCAAAACTGAGCATGTGGAGAGACGTTCGTTAATCTATCACAAAGGGAACGGGTTGCAGGAGAAACTTTTACTCTGGTGTCTCAGTCTTTTTCCTAGTGCCGGTTTGAAGTTCCTGCAGTTTTCACTGTAAATCCGAGTTGGAGCTAGTACCTCCCCATATATATGTATGAAGTGGAGTTTGCAACTGAAAAGAAACTTTGTGTTCCCAACAAGCTAGGTGAAGGACGGCTTTCACACACACATATCTCTCAGAAATGAGCATGTGGAGAGACGTTCGTTCATCTAGCACAAAGGGAACGGGTTGCAGGAGAAACTTTTACTCTGGTTTCTCAGTCTGTTTCCTAGTGCCGGTTTGAAGTTCCTGCAGTTTTCACTGTAAAACCGAGTTGGAGCTTGTACCTCCCCATATATATGTATGGAGTGGAGTTTGCAACTGAAAAGAAACTTTGTGTTCCCAACAAGCTAGGTGAAGGACGGCTTTCACACACACTTATCTCTCAGAACTGAGCATGTGGAGAGGCGTTCGTTCATCTAGCACAAAGGGAACGGGTGGCAGGAGAAACTTTTACTCTGGTTTCTCAGTCTGTTTCCTAGTGCCGGTTTGAAGTTCCTGCAGTTTTCACTGTAAAACCGAGTTGGAGCTAGTACCTCCCCATATATATGTATGGAGTTGAGGTTGCAAATGAAAAGAAACTTTGTGTTCCCAATAAGCTAGGTGAAGGACGGCTTTCACACACACTTAACTCTCAGAACTGAGCATGTGGAGAGACGTTCGTTCATCTAGCACAAAGGGAACGGGTTGCAGGAGAAACTTTTACTCTGGATTCTCAGTCTGTTTCCTAGTGCCGGTTTGAAGTTCCTGCAGTTTTCACTGTAAAACCGAGTTGGAGCTAGTACCTCCCCATATATATGTATGGAGTGGAGTTTGCAACTGAAAAGAAACTTTGTGTTCCCAACAAGCTAGGTGAAGGACGGCTTTCAAACACACTTATCTCTCAGAACTGAGCATGTGGAGAGACGTTCGTTCATCTAGCACAAAGGGAACGGGTGGCAGGAGGAACTTTTACTCTGGATTCTCAGTCTGTTTCCTAGTGCCGGTTTGAAGTTCCTGCAGTTTTCACTGTAAAACGGAGTTGGAGCTAGTACCTCCCCATATATATGTATGGAGTGGAGTTTGCAACTGAAAAGAGACTTTGTGTTCCCAACAAGCTAGGTGAAGGACGGCTTTCACACACAATTATCTCTCAGAACTGAGCATGTGGAGAGACGATCGTTCATCTAGCACAAAGGGAACGGGTTGCAGGAGAAACATTTACTCTGGTGTCTCAGTCTGTTTCCTAGTGCCGGTTTGAAGTTCCTGCAGTTTTCACTGTAAAACCGAGTTGTAGCTAGTACCTCCCCATATATATGTATGGAGTGGAGTTTGAAATTGAAAAGAAACTTTTTGTTCCCAACAAGCTAGTATAAGGACGGCTTTCACACACACTTATCTCTCAGAACTGAGCATGTGGAGAGACGTTCGTTCATCTAGCACAAAGGGAACGGGTTGCAGTGGAAACTTTTGCTCTGGTGTCTCAGTCTGTTTGCTAGTGCCGGTTTGAAGTTCCTTGCAGTTTTCACTGTAAAACCGAGTTGGAGCTAGTACCTCCCCATATATATGTATGGAGTGGAGTTTGCAACTGAAAAGAAACTTTGTGTTCCCAACAAGCTTGTATAAGGACGGCTTTCACACACACTTATCTCTCTGAACAGAGCTTGTGGAGAGACGTTCGTTCATCTAGCGCAAAGGGAACGGGTTGCAGGAGAATCTTTTACTCTGGTTTCCCAGTCTGTTTCCTAGTTCCGGTTTGAAGTTCCTGCAGTTTTCACTGTAAAACCGAGTTTGAGCTAGTACCACCCCATATATATGTATGGAGTGGAGTTTGCAACTGAAAAGAAACTTTGTGTTCCCAACAAGCTAGGTGAAGGTCGGCTTTCACACACACTTATCTCTCAGAACTGAGCATGTGGAGAGACGTTCGTTCATCTAGCACAAAGGGAACGGGTTGGAGTAGAAACTTTTACTCTGGTTTCTCAGTCTGTTTCCTAGTGCCGGTTTGAAGTTCCTGCAGTTTTCACTGTAAAACCGAGTTGGAGCTAGTACCTCCCCATATATATGTATGGAGTGGAGATTGCAACTGAAAAAAACTTCGTGTTCCCAACAAGCTGGTGAAGGACGGCTTTCACACACACTTATCTCTCAGAACTGAGCATGTGGAGAGACGTTCGTTCATCTAGCACAAAGGGAACGGGTGGCAGGAGAAACTTTTACTCTGGTTTCTCAGTCTGTTTCCTAGTGCCGGGTTGAATTTCCTGCAGTTTTCACTGTAAAATCGAGTTGGAGCTTGTAGCTCCCCATATATATGTATGGAGTGGGGTTTGCAACTGAAAAGAAACTTTGTGATCCCAACAAGCTAGGTGAAGGACGGCTTTCACACACACTTATCTCTCAGAACTGAGCATGTGGAGAGACGTTCGTTCATCTAGCACAAAGGGAACGGGTGGCAGGAGAAACTTTTACTCTGGTTTCTCAGTCTGTTTCCTAGTGCCGGTTTGAATTTCCTGCAGTTTTCACTGTAAAACCGAGTTGGAGCTAGTACCTCCAAATATATATGTATGGATTGGGGTTTGCAACTGAAAAGAAACTTTGTGTTCCCAACAAGCTAGGTGAAGGTCGGCTTTCACACACACTTATCTCCCCGAACTGAGCATGTGGAGAGACTTTCGTTCATCTAGCACAAAGGGAACCGGTTGCAGGAGAAACTTTTACTCTGGTTTCTCACTCTGTTTCTTAGTGCCGGTTTGAAGTTCCTGCAGTTTTCACTGTAAAACCGAGTTTGAGCTACTACCTCACCATATATGTATGGAGTGGAGTTTGCAACTGAAAAGATACTTTGTGTTCCCAACAAGCTAGGTGAAGGAAGGCTTTCACACACACTTATCTCTCAGAACAGAGCATGTGGAGAGACGTTCGTTCATCTAGCACAAAGGGAACTGGTTGCAGGAGAAACTTTTACTCTGGTTTCTCAGTCTGTTTCCTAGTGCCGGTTTGAAGTTCCTGCAGTTTTCACTGTAAAACCGAGTTGGAGCTAGTACCTCCCTATATATATGTATGGATTGGAGTTTGCAACTCAAAAGAAACTTTGTGTTCCCAACAAGCTAGGTGAAGGACGGCTTTCACACACACTTAACTCTCAGAACTGAGCATGTGGACAGACGTTCGTTCATCTATCACAAAGGGAACGGGTGGCAGGAGAAACTTTTACTCTGGTTTCTCAGTCTGTTTCCTAGTGCCGGTTTGAAGTTCCTGCAGTTTTCACTGTAAAACCGAGTTGGAGCTAGTACCTCCCCATATATATGTATGGAGTTGAGGTTTCAAATGAAAAGAAACTTTGTGTTCCAAACAAGCTAGGTGAAGGACGGCTTTCACACACACTTAACTCTCAGAACTGAGCATGTGGAGAGACGTTCGTTCATCTAGCACAAAGGGAACGGGTTGCAGGAGAAACTTTTACTCTGGATTCTCAGTCTGTTTCCTAGTGCCGGTTTGAAGTTCCTGCAGTTTTCACTGTAAAACCGAGTTGGAGCTAGTACCTCCCCATATATATGTATGGAGTGGAGTTTGCAACTGAAAAGATTCTTTGTGTTCCCAAAAAGCTAGGTGAAGTACGGCTTTCACACACACTTATCTCTCGGAACTGAGCATGTGGAGAGACGTTCGTTCATCTAGCACAAAGGGAACGGGTTGCAGGAGAAACTTTTACTCTGGTTTCTCAGTCTGTTTCCTAGTGCCGGTTTAATGATCCTGCAGTTTTCACTGTAAAACCGAGTTGGAGCTAGTACCTCCCCATATATATGTATGGAGTGGAGTTTGCAACTGAAAAGAAACTTTGTGTTCCCAACAAGGTAGGTGAAGGACGGCTTTCACACACAATTATCTCTCAGAACTTAGCATGTGAAGAGACTTTCGATTGTCTAGCACAAAGGGAACGGGTTGCAGGAGAAACTTTTACTATGGTTTCTCAGTCTGTTTCCTAGTGCCGGTTTGAAGTTCCTGCAGATTTCACTGTAAAACCGATTTGGAGCTAGTACCTCCCCATATATATGTATGGAGTGAAGTTTGCAACTTAAAAAAACTTTGTGTTCCCAACAAGCTAGGTGAAGTACGGCTTTCACACACACTTATCTCTCAGAACTGAGCATGTGGAGAGACGTTCTTTAATCTAGCACAAAGGGAACGGGTTGCAGGAGAAACTTTTACTCTGGTTTCTCAGTCTGTTTCCTAGTGCCGGTTTGAAGATCCTGCAGTTTTCACTGTAAAACCGAGTTGGAGCTAGTACCTCCCCATATATATGTATGGAGTGGAGGTTGCAAATGAAAGAAACTTTGTGTTCCCAACAAGCTAGGTGAAGGACGGCTTTCACACACACTTAACTCTCAGAACTGAGCATGTGGAGAGACGTTCGTTCATCTAGCACAAAGGGAACGGGTTGCAGGAGAAACTATTACTCTGGATTCTCAGTCTGTTTCTTAGTGCAGGTTTGAAGTTCCTGCAGTTTTCACTGTAAAACCGAGTTGGAGCTAGTACCTCCCCATATATATGTATGGAGCGGAGTTTGCAACTGAAAAGAAACTTTGTGTTCCCAACAAGCTAGGTGAAGGACGGCTTTCAAACACACTTATCTCTCAGAACTGAGCATGTGGAGAGAAGTTCGTTCATCTAGCACAAAGGGAACGGATGGCAGGAGGAACTTTTACTCTGGTTTCTCAGGCTGTTTCCTAGTGCCGGTTTGAAGTTCCTGCAGTTTTCACTGTAAAACCGATTTGGAGCTAGAACCTCCCCATATATATGTATGGAGTGGAGTTTGCAACTGAAAAGAGACTTTCTGTTCCCAACAAGCTAGGTGAAGGACGGCTTTCACACACAATTATCTCTCAGAACTGAGCATGTGGAGAGACGTTCGTTCATCTAGCACAAAGGGAACGGGTTGCAGGAGAAACTTTTACTCTGGTGTCTCAGTCTGTTTCCTAGTGCCGGTTTGAAGTTCCTGCATTTTTCACTGTAAAACCGAGTTGGAGCTAGTACCTCCCCATATATATGTATGGAGTGGAGTTTGCAATTGAAAAGAAACTTTGTGTTCCCAACAAGCTAGTATAAGGACGGCTTTCACACACACTTATCTCTCAGAACTGATCATGTGGAGAGACGTTCGTTCATCTAGCACAAAGGGAACGGGTTGCAGTGGAAACTATTCTCTGGTGTCTCAGTCTGTTTCCTAGTGCCGGTTTGAAGTTCCTTGCAGTTTTCACTGTAAAACCGAGTTGGAGCTAGTACCTCCCCATATATACATATGGAGTGGAGTTTGCAAATGAAAAGAAACTTTGTGTTCCCAACAACCTTGTATAAGGACGGCTTTCACACACACTTATCTCTCTGAACAGAGCATGTGGAGAGACGTTCGTTCATCTAGCACAAAGGGAAAGGGTTGCAGGAGAATCTTTTACTCTGGTTTCCCAGTCTGTTTCCTAGTGCCGGTATGAAGTTCCTGCAGTTTTCACTGTAAAACCGTGTTTGAGCTAGTACCTCCCCATATATATGTATGGAGTGCAGTTTGCAACTGAAAAGAAACTTTGTGTTCCCAACAAGCTAGGTGAAGGACGGCTTTCACACACACTTATTTCTCATAACTGAGCATGTGGAGAGACGTTCGTTCATCTAGCACAAAGGGAACGGGTTGGAGGAGAAACTTTTACTCTGGTTTCTCAGTCTGTTTCCTAGTGCCGGTTTGAAGCTCCTGCAGTTTTCACTGTAAAACCGAGTTGGAGCTAGTACCTCCCCATATATATGTATGGAGTGGAGTTTGCAACTGAAAAGAAACTTCGTGTTCCCATCAAGCTGGTGAAGGACGGCTTTCACACACACTTATCTCTCAGAACTGAGCATGTGGAGAGACGTTCGTTCATCTAGCACAAAGGGAACGGGTGGCAGGAGAAACTTTTACTCTGGTTTCTCAGTCTGTTTCCTAGTGCCGGTTTGAAGTTCCTGCAGTTTTCACTGTAAAACCGAGTTGGAGCTAGTACCTCCCCATATATATGTATGGAGTGGAGGTTGCAAATGAAAAGAAACTTTGTGTTCCCAACATGCTAGGTGAAGGACGGCTTTCACACACACTTAACTCTCAGAACTGAGCATGTGGAGAGACGTTCGTTCATCTAGCACAAATGGAACGGGTGGCAGGAGGAACTTTTACTCTGGATTCTCAGTCTGTTTCCTAGTGCCGGTTTGAAGTTCCTGCAGTTTTCACTGTAAAACGGAGTTGGAGCTAGTACCTCCCCATATATATGTATGGAGTGGAGTTTGCAACTGAAAAGAGACTTTCTGTTCCCAACAAGCTAGGTGAAGGACGGCTTTCACACACAATTATCTCTCAGAACTGAGCATGTGGAGAGACGATCGTTCATCTAGCACAAAGGGAACGGGTTGCAGGAGAAACATTTTCTCTGGTGTCTCAGTCTGTTTCCTAGTGCCGGTTTGAAGTTCCTGCAGTTTTCACTGTAAAACCGACTTGTAGCTAGTACCTCCCCATATATATGTATGGAGTGGAGTTTGCAATTGAAAAGAAACTTTTTGTTCCCAACAAGCTAGTATAAGGACGGCTTTCACACACACTTATCTCTCAGAACTGAGCATGTGGAGAGACGTTCGTTCATCTAGCACAAAGGGAACGGGTTGCAGTGGAAACTTTTACTCTGGTGTCTCAGTCTGTTTCCTAGTGCCGGTTTGAAGTTCCTTGCAGTTTTCACTGTAAAACCGAGTTGGAGCTAGTACCTCCCCATATATATGTATGGAGTGGAGTTTGCAACTGAAAAGAAACTTTGTGTTCCCAACAAGCTTGTATAAGGACGGCTTTCACACACACTTATCTCTCTGAACAGAGCTTGTGGAGAGACGTTCGTTCATCTAGCACAAAGGGAAAGGGTTGCAGGAGAATCTTTTACTCTGGTTTCCCAGTCTGTTTCCTAGTGCCGGTATGAAGTTCCTGCAGTTTTCACTGTAAAACCGTGTTTGAGCTAGTACCTCCCCATATATATGTATGGAGTGCAGTTTGCAACTGAAAAGAAACTTTGTGTTCCCAACAAGCTAGGTGAAGGACGGCTTTCACACACACTTATCTCTCATAACTGAGCATGTGGAGAGACGTTCGTTCATCTAGCACAAAGGGAACGGGTTGGAGGAGAAACTTTTACTCTGGTTTCTCAGTCTGTTTCCTAGTGCCGGTTTGAAGCTCCTGCAGTTTTCACTGTAAAACCGAGTTGGAGCTAGTACCTCCCCATATATATGTATGGAGTGGAGTTTGCAACTGAAAAGAAACTTCGTGTTCCCATCAAGCTGGTGAAGGACGGCTTTCACACACACTTATCTCTCAGAACTGAGCATGTGGAGAGACGTTCGTTCATCTAGCACAAAGGGAACGGGTGGCAGGAGAAACTTTTACTCTGGTTTCTCAGTCTGTTTCCTAGTGCCGGTTTGAAGTTCCTGCAGTTTTCACTGTAAAACCGAGTTGGAGCTAGTACCTCCCCATATATATGTATGGAGTGGAGGTTGCAAATGAAAAGAAACTTTGTGTTCCCAACATGCTAGGTGAAGGACGGCTTTCACACACACTTAACTCTCAGAACTGAGCATGTGGAGAGACGTTCGTTCATCTAGCACAAATGGAACGGGTGGCAGGAGGAACTTTTACTCTGGATTCTCAGTCTGTTTCCTAGTGCCGGTTTGAAGTTCCTGCAGTTTTCACTGTAAAACGGAGTTGGAGCTAGTACCTCCCCATATATATGTATGGAGTGGAGTTTGCAACTGAAAAGAGACTTTCTGTTCCCAACAAGCTAGGTGAAGGACGGCTTTCACACACAATTATCTCTCAGAACTGAGCATGTGGAGAGACGATCGTTCATCTAGCACAAAGGGAACGGGTTGCAGGAGAAACATTTTCTCTGGTGTCTCAGTCTGTTTCCTAGTGCCGGTTTGAAGTTCCTGCAGTTTTCACTGTAAAACAGACTTGTAGCTAGTACCTCCCCATATATATGTATGGAGTGGAGTTTGCAATTGAAAAGAAACTTTTTGTTCCCAACAAGCTAGTAAAGGACGGCTTTCACACACACTTATCTCTCAGAACTGAGCATGTGGAGAGACGTTCGTTCATCTAGCACAAAGGGAACGGGTTGCAGTGGAAACTTTTACTCTGGTGTCTCAGTCTGTTTCCTAGTGCCGGTTTGAAGTTCCTTGCAGTTTTCACTGTAAAACCGAGTTGGAGCTAGTACCTCCCCATATATATGTATGGAGTGGAGTTTGCAACTGAAAAGAAACTTTGTGTTCCCAACAAGCTTGTATAAGGACGGCTTTCACACACACTTATCTCTCTGAACAGAGCTTGTGGAGAGACGTTCGTTCATCTAGCGCAAAGGGAACGGGTTGCAGGAGAATCTTTTACTCTGGTTTCCCAGTCTGTTTCCTAGTTCCGGTTTGAAGTTCCTGCAGTTTTCACTGTAAAACCGAGTTTGAGCTAGTACCACCCCATATATATGTATGGAGTGGAGTTTGCAACTGAAAAGAAACTTTGTGTTCCCAACAAGCTAGGTGAAGGTCGGCTTTCACACACACTTATCTCTCAGAACTGAGCATGTGGAGAGACGTTCGTTCATCTAGCACAAAGGGAACGGGTTGGAGTAGAAACTTTTACTCTGGTTTCTCAGTCTGTTTCCTAGTGCCGGTTTGAAGTTCCTGCAGTTTTCACTGTAAAACCGAGTTGGAGCTAGTACCTCCCCATATATATGTATGGAGTGGAGATTGCAATTGAAAAGAGACTTTGTGTTCCCAACAAGCTAGTATAAGGACGGCTTTCACACACACTTATCTCTCAGAACTGTGCATGTGGAGAGACGTTCGTTCATCTAGCACAAAGGGAACGGGTTGCAGTGGAAACTTTTCTCTGGTGTCTCAGTCTGTTTCCTAGTGCCGGTTTGAAGTTCCTGCATTTTTCACTGTAAAACCGAGTTGGAGCTAGTACCTCCCTATATATATGTATGGAGTGGAGTTTGCAACTGAAAAGAAACTTTGTGTTCCCAACAAGCTAGTATAAGTACGGCTTTCACACACACTTATCTCTCAGAACTGAGCATGTGGAGAGACGTTCGTTCATCTAGCACAAAGGGAACGGGTTGCAGTGGAAACTTTTCTCTGGGGTCTCAGTCTATTTCCTAGTGCCGGTTTGAAGTTCCTGCATTTTTCACTGTAAAACCGAGTTGGAGCTAGTACCTCCCTATATATATGTAAGGAGTGGAGTTTGCAACTGAAAAGAAACTTTGTGTTCCCAACAAGCTAGGTGAAGGAAGGCTTTCACACACACTTATCTCTCAGAACAGAGCATGTGGAGAGACGTTCGTTCATCTAGCACAAAGGGAACGGGTTGCAGGAGAAACTTTTACTCTGGTTTCTCAGTCTGTTTCCTAGTGCCGGTTTGAAGTTCCTGCAGTTTTCACTGTAAAACCGAGTTGGAGCTAGTACCTCCCTATATATATGTATGGATTGGAGTTTGCAACTCAAAAGAAACTTTGTGTTCCCAACAAGCTAGGTGAAGGACGGCTTTCACACACACTTATCTCTCAAAACTGAGCATGTGGAGAGACGTTCGTTAATCTATCACAAAGGGAACGGGTTGCAGGAGAAACTTTTACTCTGGTGTCTCAGTCTGTTTCCTAGTGCCGGTTTGAAGTTCCTGCAGTTTTCACTGTAAATCCGAGTTGGAGCTAGTACCTCCCCATATATATGTATGAAGTGGAGTTTGCAACTGAAAAGAAACTTTGTGTTCCCAACAAGCTAGGTGAAGGACGGCTTTCACACACACATATCTCTCAGAAATGAGCATGTGGAGAGACGTTCGTTCATCTAGCACAAAGGGAACGGGTTGCAGGAGAAACTTTTTCTCTGGTTTCTCAGTCTGTTTCCTAGTGCCGGTTTGAAGTTCCTGCAGTTTTCACTGTAAAACCGAGTTGGAGCTTGTACCTCCCCATATATATGTATGGAGTGGAGTTTGCAACTGAAAAGAAACTTTGTGTTCCCAACAAGCTAGGTGAAGGACGGCTTTCACACACACTTATCTCTCAGAACTGAGCATGTGGAGAGGCGTTCGTTCATCTAGCACAAAGGGAACGGGTGGCAGGAGAAACTTTTACTCTGGTTTCTCAGTCTGTTTCCTAGTGCCGGTTTGAAGTTCCTGCAGTTTTCACTGTAAAACCGAGTTGGAGCTAGTACCTCCCCATATATATGTATGGAGTTGAGGTTGCAAATGAAAAGAAACTTTGTGTTCCCAACAAGCTAGGTGAAGGACGGCTTTCACACACACTTAACTCTCAGAACTGAGCATGTGGAGAGACGTTCGTTCATCTAGCACAAAGGGAACGGGTTGCAGGAGAAACTTTTACTCTGGATTCTCAGTCTGTTTCCTAGTGCCGGTTTGAAGTTCCTGCAGTTTTCACTGTAAAACCGAGTTGGAGCTAGTACCTCCCCATATATATGTATGGAGTGGAGTTTGCAACTGAAAAGAAACTTTGTGTTCCCAACAAGCTAGGTGAAGGACGGCTTTCAAACACACTTATCTCTCAGAACTGAGCATGTGGAGAGACGTTCGTTCATCTAGCACAAAGGGAACGGGTGGCAGGAGGAACTTTTACTCTGGATTCTCAGTCTGTTTCCTAGTGCCGGTTTGAAGTTCCTGCAGTTTTCACTGTAAAACGGAGTTGGAGCTAGTACCTCCCCATATATATGTATGGAGTGGAGTTTGCAACTGAAAAGAGACTTTCTGTTCCCAACAAGCTAGGTGAAGGACGGCTTTCACACACAATTATCTCTCAGAACTGAGCATGTGGAGAGACGATCGTTCATCTAGCACAAAGGGAACGGGTTGCAGGAGAAACATTTACTCTGGTGTCTCAGTCTGTTTCCTAGTGCCGGTTTGAAGTTCCTGCAGTTTTCACTGTAAAACCGAGTTGTAGCTAGTACCTCCCCATATATATGTATGGAGTGGAGTTTGCAATTGAAAAGAAACTTTTTGTTCCCAACAAGCTAGTATAAGGACGGCTTTCACACACACTTATCTCTCAGAACTGAGCATGTGGAGAGACGTTCGTTCATCTAGCACAAAGGGAACGGGTTGCAGTGGAAACTTTTACTCTGGTGTCTCAGTCTGTTTCCTAGTGCCGGTTTGAAGTTCCTTGCAGTTTTCACTGTAAAACCGAGTTGGAGCTAGTACCTCCCCATATATATGTATGGAGTGGATTTTGCAACTGAAAAGAAACTTTGTGTTCCCAACAAGCTTGTATAAGGACGGCTTTCACACACACTTATCTCTCTGAACAGAGCTTGTGGAGAGACGTTCGTTCATCTAGCGCAAAGGGAACGGGTTGCAGGAGAATCTTTTACTCTGGTTTCCCAGTCTGTTTCCTAGTTCCGGTTTGAAGTTCCTGCAGTTTTCACTGTAAAACCGAGTTTGAGCTAGTACCACCCCATATATATGTATGGAGTGGAGTTTGCAACTGAAAAGAAACTTTGTGATCCCAACAAGCTAGGTGAAGGACGGCTTTCACACACACTTATCTCTCAGAACTGAGCATGTGGAGAGACGTTCGTTCATCTAGCACAAAGGGAACGGGTTGCAGGAGAAACTTTTACTCTGGTTTCTCAGTCTGTTTCCTAGTGCCGGTTTGAATTTCCTGCAGTTTTCACTGTAAAACCGAGTTGGAGCTAGTACCTCCCCATATATATGTATGGACTGGGGTTGGCAACTGAAAAGAAACTTTGTGTTCCCAACAAGCTTGTATAAGGACGGCTTTCACACACACTTATCTCTCTGAACACAGCTTGTGGAGAGACGTTCGTTCATCTAGCGCAAAGGGAACGGGTTGCAGGAGAATCTTTTACTCTGGTTTCCCAGTCTGTTTCCTAGTGCCGGTTTGAATTTCCTGCAGTTTTCACTGTAAAACCGAGTTGGAGCTAGTACCTCCCCATATATATGTATGGAGTGGAGTTTGCAACTGAAAAGAAACTTTGTGTTCCCAACAAGCTAGGTGAAGGACGGCTTTCACACACACTTATCTCTCTGAACAGAGCTTGTGGAGAGACGTTCGTTCATCTAGCGCAAAGGGAACGGGTTGCAGGAGAATCTTTTACTCTGGTTTCCCAGTCTGTTTCCTAGTTCCGGTTTGAAGTTCCTGCAGTTTTCACTGTAAAACCGAGTTTGAGCTAGTACCACCCCATATATATGTATGGAGTGGAGTTTGCAACTGAAAAGAAACTTTGTGTTCCCAACAAGCTAGGTGAAGGTCGGCTTTCACACACACTTATCTCTCAGAACTGAGCATGTGGAGAGACGTTCGTTCATCTAGCACAAAGGGAACGGGTTGGAGTAGAAACTTTTACTCTGGTTTCTCAGTCTGTTTCCTAGTGCCGGTTTGAAGTTCCTGCAGTTTTCACTGTAAAACCGAGTTGGAGCTAGTACCTCCCCATATATATGTATGGAGTGGAGATTGCAATTGAAAAGAGACTTTGTGTTCCCAACAAGCTAGTATAAGGACGGCTTTCACACACACTTATCTCTCAGAACTGTGCATGTGGAGAGACGTTCGTTCATCTAGCACAAAGGGAACGGGTTGCAGTGGAAACTTTTCTCTGGTGTCTCAGTCTGTTTCCTAGTGCCGGTTTGAAGTTCCTGCATTTTTCACTGTAAAACCGAGTTGGAGCTAGTACCTCCCTATATATATGTATGGAGTGGAGTTTGCAACTGAAAAGAAACTTTGTGTTCCCAACAAGCTAGTATAAGTACGGCTTTCACACACACTTATCTCTCAGAACTGAGCATGTGGAGAGACGTTCGTTCATCTAGCACAAAGGGAACGGGTTGCAGTGGAAACTTTTCTCTGGGGTCTCAGTCTATTTCCTAGTGCCGGTTTGAAGTTCCTGCATTTTTCACTGTAAAACCGAGTTGGAGCTAGTACCTCCCTATATATATGTAAGGAGTGGAGTTTGCAACTGAAAAGAAACTTTGTGTTCCCAACAAGCTAGGTGAAGGAATGCTTTCACACACACTTATCTCTCAGAACAGAGCATGTGGAGAGACGTTCGTTCATCTAGCACAAAGGGAACGGGTTGCAGGAGAAACTTTTACTCTGGTTTCTCAGTCTGTTTCCTAGTGCCGGTTTGAAGTTCCTGCAGTTTTCACTGTAAAACCGAGTTGGAGCTAGTACCTCCCTATATATATGTATGGATTGGAGTTTGCAACTCAAAAGAAACTTTGTGTTCCCAACAAGCTATGTGAAGGACGGCTTTCACACACACTTATCTCTCAAAACTGAGCATGTGGAGAGACGTTCGTTAATCTATCACAAAGGGAACGGGTTGCAGGAGAAACTTTTACTCTGGTGTCTCAGTCTGTTTCCTAGTGCCGGTTTGAAGTTCCTGCAGTTTTCACTGTAAATCCGAGTTGGAGCTAGTACCTCCCCATATATATGTATGAAGTGGAGTTTGCAACTGAAAAGAAACTTTGTGTTCCCAACAAGCTAGGTGAAGGGCGGCTTTCACACACACATATCTCTCAGAAATGAGCATGTGGAGAGACGTTCGTTCATCTAGCACAAAGGGAACGGGTTGCAGGAGAAACTTTACTCTGGTTTCTCAGTCTGTTTCCTAGTGCCGGTTTGAAGTTCCTGCAGTTTTCACTGTAAAACCGAGTTGGAGCTTGTACCTCCCCATATATATGTATGGAGTGGAGTTTGCAACTGAAAAGAAACTTTGTGTTCCCAACAAGCTAGGTGAAGGACGGCTTTCACACACACTTATCTCTCAGAACTGAGCATGTGGAGAGGCGTTCGTTCATCTAGCACAAAGGGAACGGGTGGCAGGAGAAACTTTTACTCTGGTTTCTCAGTCTGTTTCCTAGTGCCGGTTTGAAGTTCCTGCAGTTTTCACTGTAAAACCGAGTTGGAGCTAGTACCTCCCCATATATATGTATGGAGTTGAGGTTGCAAATGAAAAGAAACTTTGTGTTCCGAAAAAGATAGGTGAAGGACGGCTTTCACACACACTTAACTCTCAGAACTGAGCATGTGGAGAGACGTTCGTTCATCTAGCACAAAGGGAACGGGTTGCAGGAGAAACTTTTACTCTGGATTCTCAGTCTGTTTCCTAGTGCCGGTTTGAAGTTCCTGCAGTTTTCACTGTAAAACAGAGTTGGAGCTAGTACCTCCCCATATATATGTATGGAGAGGAGTTTGCAACTGAAAAGAAACTTTGTGTTCCCAACAAGCTAGGTGAAGGACGGCTTTCAAACACACTTATCTCTCAGAACTTAGCATGTGGAGAGACGTTCGTTCATCTAGCACAAAGGGAACGGGTGGCAGGAGGAACTTTTACTCTGGATTCTCAGTCTGTTTCCTAGTGCCGGTTTGAAGTTCCTGCAGTTTTCACTGTAAAACGGAGTTGGAGCTAGTACCTCCCCATATATATGTATGGAGTGGAGTTTGCAACTGAAAAGAGACTTTCTGTTCCCAACAAGCTAGGTGAAGGACGGCTTTCACACACAATTATCTCTCAGAACTGAGCATGTGGAGAGACGATCGTTCATCTAGCACAAAGGGAACGGGTTGCAGGAGAAACATTTACTCTGGTGTCTCAGTCTGTTTCCTAGTGCCGGTTTGAAGTTCCTGCAGTTTTCACTGTAAAACCGAGTTGTAGCTAGTACCTCACCATATATATGTATGGAGTGGAGTTTGCAATTGAAAAGAAACTTTTTGTTCCCAACAAGCTAGTATAAGGACGGCTTTCACACACACTTATCTCTCAGAACTGAGCATGTGGAGAGACGTTCGTTCATCTAGCACAAAGGGAACGGGTTGCAGTGGAAACTTTTACTCTGGTGTCTCAGTCTGTTTCCTAGTGCCGGTTTGAAGTTCCTTGCAGTTTTCACTGTAAAACCGAGTTGGAGCTAGTACCTCCCCATATATATGTATGGAGTGTAGTTTGCAACTGAAAAGAAACTTTGTGTTCCCAACAAGCTTGTATAAGGACGGCTTTCACACACACTTATCTCTCTGAACAGAGCTTGTGGAGAGACGTTCGTTCATCTAGCGCAAAGGGAACGGGTTGCAGGAGAATCTTTTACTCTGGTTTCCCAGTCTGTTTCCTAGTTCCGGTTTGAAGTTCCTGCAGTTTTCACTGTAAAACCGAGTTTGAGCTAGTACCACCCCATATATATGTATGGAGTGGAGTTTGCAACTGAAAAGAAACTTTGTGTTCCCAACAAGCTAGGTGAAGGTCGGCTTTCACACACACTTATCTCTCAGAACTGAGCATGTGGAGAGACGTTCGTTCATCTAGCACAAAGGGAACGGGTTGGAGTAGAAACTTTTACTCTGGTTTCTCAGTCTGTTTCCTAGTGCCGGTTTGAAGTTCCTGCAGTTTTCACTGTAAAACGGAGTTGGAGCTAGTACCTCCCCATATATATGTATGGAGTGGAGTTTGCAACTGAAAAGAGACTTTCTGTTCCCAACAAGCTAGGTGAAGGACGGCTTTCACACACAATTATCTCTCAGAACTGAGCATGTGGAGAGACGATCGTTCATCTAGCACAAAGGGAACGGGTTGCAGGAGAAACATTTACTCTGGTGTCTCAGTCTGTTTCCTAGTGCCGGTTTGAAGTTCCTGCAGTTTTCACTGTAAAACCGAGTTGTAGCTAGTACCTCCCCATATATATGTATGGAGTGGAGTTTGCAATTGAAAAGAAACTTTTTGTTCCCAACAAGCTAGTATAAGGACGGCTTTCACACACACTTATCTCTCAGAACTGAGCATGTGGAGAGACGTTCGTTCATCTAGCACAAAGGGAACGGGTTGCAGTGGAAACTTTTACTCTGGTGTCTCAGTCTGTTTCCTAGTGCCGGTTTGAAGTTCCTTGCAGTTTTCACTGTAAAACCGAGTTGGAGCTAGTACCTCCCCATATATATGTATGGAGTGGATTTTGCAACTGAAAAGAAACTTTGTGTTCCCAACAAGCTTTTATAAGGACGGCTTTCACACACACTTATCTCTCTGAACAGAGCTTGTGGAGAGACGTTCGTTCATCTAGCGCAAAGGGAACGGGTTGCAGGAGAATCTTTTACTCTGGTTTCCCAGTCTGTTTCCTAGTTCCGGTTTGAAGTTCCTGCAGTTTTCACTGTAAAACCGAGTTTGAGCTAGTACCACCCCATATATATGTATGGAGTGGAGTTTGCAACTGAAAAGAAACTTTGTGATCCCAACAAGCTAGGTGAAGGACGGCTTTCACACACACTTATCTCTCAGAACTGAGCATGTGGAGAGACGTTCGTTCATCTAGCACAAAGGGAACGGGTTGCAGGAGAAACTTTTACTCTGGTTTCTCAGTCTGTTTCCTAGTGCCGGTTTGAATTTCCTGCAGTTTTCACTGTAAAACCGAGTTGGAGCTAGTACCTCCCCATATATATGTATGGACTGGGGTTGGCAACTGAAAAGAAACTTTGTGTTCCCAACAAGCTTGTATAAGGACGGCTTTCACACACACTTATCTCTCTGAACACAGCTTGTGGAGAGACGTTCGTTCATCTAGCGCAAAGGGAACGGGTTGCAGGAGAATCTTTTACTCTGGTTTCCCAGTCTGTTTCCTAGTGCCGGTTTGAATTTCCTGCAGTTTTCACTGTAAAACCGAGTTGGAGCTAGTACCTCCCCATATATATGTATGGAGTGGAGTTTGCAACTGAAAAGAAACTTTGTGTTCCCAACAAGCTAGGTGAAGGACGGCTTTCACACACACTTATCTCTCTGAACAGAGCTTGTGGAGAGACGTTCGTTCATCTAGCGCAAAGGGAACGGGTTGCAGGAGAATCTTTTACTCTGGTTTCCCAGTCTGTTTCCTAGTTCCGGTTTGAAGTTCCTGCAGTTTTCACTGTAAAACCGAGTTTGAGCTAGTACCACCCCATATATATGTATGGAGTGGAGTTTGCAACTGAAAAGAAACTTTGTGTTCCCAACAAGCTAGGTGAAGGTCGGCTTTCACACACACTTATCTCTCAGAACTGAGCATGTGGAGAGACGTTCGTTCATCTAGCACAAAGGGAACGGGTTGGAGTAGAAACTTTTACTCTGGTTTCTCAGTCTGTTTCCTAGTGCCGGTTTGAAGTTCCTGCAGTTTTCACTGTAAAACCGAGTTGGAGCTAGTACCTCCCCATATATATGTATGGAGTGGAGATTGCAATTGAAAAGAGACTTTGTGTTCCCAACAAGCTAGTATAAGGACGGCTTTCACACACACTTATCTCTCAGAACTGTGCATGTGGAGAGACGTTCGTTCATCTAGCACAAAGGGAACGGGTTGCAGTGGAAACTTTTCTCTGGTGTCTCAGTCTGTTTCCTAGTGCCGGTTTGAAGTTCCTGCATTTTTCACTGTAAAACCGAGTTGGAGCTAGTACCTCCCTATATATATGTATGGAGTGGAGTTTGCAACTGAAAAGAAACTTTGTGTTCCCAACAAGCTAGTATAAGTACGGCTTTCACACACACTTATCTCTCAGAACTGAGCATGTGGAGAGACGTTCGTTCATCTAGCACAAAGGGAACGGGTTGCAGTGGAAACTTTTCTCTGGGGTCTCAGTCTATTTCCTAGTGCCGGTTTGAAGTTCCTGCATTTTTCACTGTAAAACCGAGTTGGAGCTAGTACCTCCCTATATATATGTAAGGAGTGGAGTTTGCAACTGAAAAGAAACTTTGTGTTCCCAACAAGCTAGGTGAAGGAATGCTTTCACACACACTTATCTCTCAGAACAGAGCATGTGGAGAGACGTTCGTTCATCTAGCACAAAGGGAACGGGTTGCAGGAGAAACTTTTACTCTGGTTTCTCAGTCTGTTTCCTAGTGCCGGTTTGAAGTTCCTGCAGTTTTCACTGTAAAACCGAGTTGGAGCTAGTACCTCCCTATATATATGTATGGATTGGAGTTTGCAACTCAAAAGAAACTTTGTGTTCCCAACAAGCTATGTGAAGGACGGCTTTCACACACACTTATCTCTCAAAACTGAGCATGTGGAGAGACGTTCGTTAATCTATCACAAAGGGAACGGGTTGCAGGAGAAACTTTTACTCTGGTGTCTCAGTCTGTTTCCTAGTGCCGGTTTGAAGTTCCTGCAGTTTTCACTGTAAATCCGAGTTGGAGCTAGTACCTCCCCATATATATGTATGAAGTGGAGTTTGCAACTGAAAAGAAACTTTGTGTTCCCAACAAGCTAGGTGAAGGGCGGCTTTCACACACACATATCTCTCAGAAATGAGCATGTGGAGAGACGTTCGTTCATCTAGCACAAAGGGAACGGGTTGCAGGAGAAACTTTACTCTGGTTTCTCAGTCTGTTTCCTAGTGCCGGTTTGAAGTTCCTGCAGTTTTCACTGTAAAACCGAGTTGGAGCTTGTACCTCCCCATATATATGTATGGAGTGGAGTTTGCAACTGAAAAGAAACTTTGTGTTCCCAACAAGCTAGGTGAAGGACGGCTTTCACACACACTTATCTCTCAGAACTGAGCATGTGGAGAGGCGTTCGTTCATCTAGCACAAAGGGAACGGGTGGCAGGAGAAACTTTTACTCTGGTTTCTCAGTCTGTTTCCTAGTGCCGGTTTGAAGTTCCTGCAGTTTTCACTGTAAAACCGAGTTGGAGCTAGTACCTCCCCATATATATGTATGGAGTTGAGGTTGCAAATGAAAAGAAACTTTGTGTTCCGAAAAAGCTAGGTGAAGGACGGCTTTCACACACACTTAACTCTCAGAACTGAGCATGTGGAGAGACGTTCGTTCATCTAGCACAAAGGGAACGGGTTGCAGGAGAAACTTTTACTCTGGATTCTCAGTCTGTTTCCTAGTGCCGGTTTGAAGTTCCTGCAGTTTTCACTGTAAAACAGAGTTGGAGCTAGTACCTCCCCATATATATGTATGGAGAGGAGTTTGCAACTGAAAAGAAACTTTGTGTTCCCAACAAGCTAGGTGAAGGACGGCTTTCAAACACACTTATCTCTCAGAACTTAGCATGTGGAGAGACGTTCGTTCATCTAGCACAAAGGGAACGGGTGGCAGGAGGAACTTTTACTCTGGATTCTCAGTCTGTTTCCTAGTGCCGGTTTGAAGTTCCTGCAGTTTTCACTGTAAAACGGAGTTGGAGCTAGTACCTCCCCATATATATGTATGGAGTGGAGTTTGCAACTGAAAAGAGACTTTCTGTTCCCAACAAGCTAGGTGAAGGACGGCTTTCACACACAATTATCTCTCAGAACTGAGCATGTGGAGAGACGATCGTTCATCTAGCACAAAGGGAACGGGTTGCAGGAGAAACATTTACTCTGGTGTCTCAGTCTGTTTCCTAGTGCCGGTTTGAAGTTCCTGCAGTTTTCACTGTAAAACCGAGTTTCAGCTAGTACCTCACCATATATATGTATGGAGTGGAGTTTGCAATTGAAAAGAAACTTTTTGTTCCCAACAAGCTAGTATAAGGACGGCTTTCACACACACTTATCTCTCAGAACTGAGCATGTGGAGAGACGTTCGTTCATCTAGCACAAAGGGAACGGGTTGCAGTGGAAACTTTTACTCTGGTGTCTCAGTCTGTTTCCTAGTTCCGGTTTGAAGTTCCTTGCAGTTTTCACTGTAAAACCGAGTTGGAGCTAGTACCTCCCCATATATATGTATGGAGTGTAGTTTGCAACTGAAAAGAAACTTTGTGTTCCCAACAAGCTTGTATAAGGACGGCTTTCACACACACTTATCTCTCTGAACAGAGCTTGTGGAGAGACGTTCGTTCATCTAGCGCAAAGGGAACGGGTTGCAGGAGAATCTTTTACTCTGGTTTCCCAGTCTGTTTCCTAGTTCCGGTTTGAAGTTCCTGCAGTTTTCACTGTAAAACCGAGTTTGAGCTAGTACCACCCCATATATATGTATGGAGTGGAGTTTGCAACTGAAAAGAAACTTTGTGTTCCCAACAAGCTAGGTGAAGGTCGGCTTTCACACACACTTATCTCTCAGAACTGAGCATGTGGAGAGACGTTCGTTCATCTAGCACAAAGGGAACGGGTTGGAGTAGAAACTTTTACTCTGGTTTCTCAGTCTGTTTCCTAGTGCCGGTTTGAAGTTCCTGCAGTTTTCACTGTAAAACCGAGTTGGAGCTAGTACCTCCCCATATATATGTATGGAGTGGAGATTGCAACTGAAAAAAACTTCGTGTTCCCAACAAGCTGGTGAAGGACGGCTTTCACACACACTTATCTCTCAGAACTGAGCATGTGGAGAGACGTTCGTTCATCTAGCACAAAGGGAACGGGTGGCAGGAGAAACTTTTACTCTGGTTTCTCAGTCTGTTTCCTAGTGCCGGGTTGAATTTCCTGCAGTTTTCACTGTAAAATCGAGTTGGAGCTTGTAGCTCCCCATATATATGTATGGAGTGGGGTTTGCAACTGAAAAGAAACTTTGTGATCCCAACAAGCTAGGTGAAGGACGGCTTTCACACACACTTATCTCTCAGAACTGAGCATGTGGAGAGACGTTCGTTCATCTAGCACAAAGGGAACGGGTTGCAGGAGAAACTTTTACTCTGGTTTCTCAGTCTGTTTCCTAGTGCCGGTTTGAATTTCCTGCAGTTTTCACTGTAAAACCGAGTTGGAGCTAGTACCTCCAAATATATATGTATGGATTGGGGTTTGCAACTGAAAAGAAACTTTGTGTTCCCAACAAGCTAGGTGAAGGTCGGCTTTCACACACACTTATCTCCCCGAACTGAGCATGTGGAGAGACTTTCGTTCATCTAGCACAAAGGGAACCGGTTGCAGGAGAAACTTTTACTCTGGTTTCTCACTCTGTTTCTTAGTGCCGGTTTGAAGTTCCTGCAGTTTTCACTGTAAAACCGAGTTTGAGCTACTACCTCCCCATATATGTATGGAGTGGAGTTTGCAACTGAAAAGATACTTTGTGTTCCCAACAAGCTAGGTGAAGGAAGGCTTTCACACACACTTATCTCTCAGAACAGAGCATGTGGAGAGACGTTCGTTCATCTAGCACAAAGGGAACGGGTTGCAGGAGAAACATTTACTCTGGTTTCTCAGTCTGTTTCCTAGTGCCGGTTTGAAGTTCCTGCAGTTTTCACTGTAAAACCGAGTTGGAGCTAGTACCTCCCTATATATATGTATGGATTGGAGTTTGCAACTCAAAAGAAACTTTGTGTTCCCAACAAGCTAGTTGAAGGACGGCTTTCACACACACTTATCTCTCAGAACTGAGCATGTGGAGAGACGTTCGTTCATCTATCACAAAGGGAACGGGTGGCAGGAGAAACTTTTACTCTGGTTTCTCAGTCTGTTTCCTAGTGCCGGTTTGAAGTTCCTGCAGTTTTCACTGTAAAACCGAGTTGGAGCTAGTACCTCCCCATATATATGTATGGAGTTGAGGTTTCAAATGAAAAGAAACTTTGTGTTCCCAACAAGCTAGGTGAAGGACGGCTTTCACACACACTTAACTCTCAGAACTGAGCATGTGGAGAGACGTTCGTTCATCTAGCACAAAGGGAACGGGTTGCAGGAGAAACTTTTACTCTGGATTCTCAGTCTGTTTCCTAGTGCCGGTTTGAAGTTCCTGCAGTTTTCACTGTAAAACCGAGTTGGAGCTAGTACCTCCCCCTATATATGTATGGAGTGGAGTTTGCAACTGAA
Organism: Camelus dromedarius; assembly: GCF_036321535.1. NCBI lineage: Eukaryota > Metazoa > Chordata > Mammalia > Artiodactyla > Camelidae > Camelus > Camelus dromedarius. Next base: position 1,261,667 of record NW_026989747.1, read on the forward strand.
AAGATACTTTGTGTTCCCAAAAAGCTAGGTGAAGTACGGCTTTCACACACACTTATCTCTCGGAACTGAGCATGTGGAGAGACGTTCGTTCATCTAGCACAAAGGGAACGGGTTGCAGGAGAAACTTTTACTCTGGTTTCTCAGTCTGTTTCCTAGTGCCGGTTTAATGATCCTGCAGTTTTCACTGTAAAACCGAGTTGGAGCTAGTACCTCCCCATATATATGTATGGAGTGGAGTTTGCAACTGAAAAGAAACTTTGTGTTCCCAACAAGGTAGGTGAAGGACGGCTTTCACACACAATTATCTCTCAGAACTTAGCATGTGAAGAGACTTTCGATTGTCTAGCACAAAGGGAACGGGTTGCAGGAGAAACTTTTACTATGGTTTCTAATTCTGTTTCCTAGTGCCGGTTTGAAGTTCCTGCAGATTTCACTGTAAAACCGATTTGGAGCTAGTACCTCCCCATATATATGTATGGAGTGAAGTTTGCAACTTAAAAAAACTTTGTGTTCCCAACAAGCTAGGTGAAGTACGGCTTTCACACACACTTATCTCTCAGAACTGAGCATGTGGAGAGACGTTCGTTCATCTAGCACAAAGGGAACGGGTTGCAGGAGAAACTTTTACTCTGGTTTCTCAGTCTGTTTCCTAGTGCCGGTTTGAAGTTCCTGCAGTTTTCACTGTAAAACCGAGTTGGAGCTAGTACCTCCCTATATATATGTATGGAGTGGAGTTTGCAACTGCAAAGAAACTTTGTGTTCCCAACAAGCTAGGTGAAGGAAGGCTTTCACACACACTTATCTCTCAGAACAGAGCATGTTGAGAGACGTTCGTTCATCTAGCACAAAGGGAACGGGTTGCAGGAGAAACTTTTACTCTGGTTTCTCAGTCTGTTTCCTAGTGCCGGTTTGAAGTTCCTGCAGTTTTCACTGTAAAACCGATTTGGAGCTAGTACCTCCCCATATATATGTATGGAGTGGAGTTTGCAACAGAAAAGAAACTTTGTGTTCCCAACAAGCTAGGTGAAGGACGGCTTTCACACACACTTATCTTTCGGTACTGAGCATGTGGAGAGACGTTCGTTCATCTAGCACAAAGGGAACGGGTTGCAGGAGAAACTTTTACTCTGGTTTCTCAGTCTGTTTCCAAGTGCCGGTTTGAAGATCCTGCATTTTTCACTGTAAAACCGAGTTGGAGCTATTACCTCCCTATATATATGTATGGATTGGAGTTTGCAACTCAAAAGAAACTTTGTGTTCCCAAAAAGCAAGGTGAAGGACAGCTTTCACACACACTTATCTCTAAGAACTGAGCATGTGGAGAGACGTTCGTTCATCTAGCACAAAGGGAACGGGTGGCAGGGGAAACTTTTACTCTGGTTTCTCAGTCTGTTTCCTAGTGCCGGTTTGAAGTTCCTGCAGTTTTCACTGTAAAACCGAGTTGGAGCTAGTACCTCCCCATATATATGTATGGAGTGGAGGTTGCAAATGAAAAGAAACTTTGTGTTCCCAACAAGCTAGGTGAAGGACGGCTTTCACACACACTTAACTCTCCGAACTGAGCATGTGGAGAGACGTTCGTTCATCTAGCACAAAGGGAACGGGTTGCAGGAGAAACTTTTACTCTGGATTCTCAGTCTGTTTCCTAGTGCCGGTTTGAAGTTCCTGCAGTATTCACTGTAAAACCGAGTTGTAGCTAGTACCTCCCCATATATATGTATGGAGTGGAATTTGCAACTGAAAAGAAACTTTGTGTTCCCAACAAGCTAGGTGAAGAACGGCCTTCACACACACTTATCTCTCTGAACAGAGCATGTGGAGAGACGTTCGTTCATCTAGCACAAAGGGAACGGGTTGCAGGAGAAACTTTTACTCTGGTTTCTCAGTCTGTTTCCTAGTGCCGGTTTGAAGTTCCTGCAGTTTTCACTGTAAAACCGAGTTGGAGCTATTACCTCCCCATATATATGTATGGAGTGTAGTTTGCAACTGAAAAGATACTTTGTGTTCCCAACAAGCTTGGTGAAGGACGGCTTTCACACACACTTATCTCTCAGAACTGAGCATGTGGAGAGACGTTCGTTCATCTAGCACAAAGGGAACGGGTTGCAGGAGAAACTTTTACTCTGGTTTCTCAGTCTGTTTCCTAGTGCCGGTTTGATGATCCTGCAGTTTTCACTGTAAAATCGTGTTGGAGCTTGTACCTCCCTATATATATGTATGGAGTGGAGTTTGCTACTCAAAAGAAAATTTGTGTTCCCAACAAGCTAGGTGAAGGACGGCTTTCACACACACTTATCTCTCAGAACTGAGCATGTGGAGAGAAGTTCGTTCATCTAGCACAAAGGGAACGGGTTGCAGGAGAAACTTTTACTCTGGTTTCTCAGTCTGTTTCCTAGTGCCGGTTTGAAGTTCCTGCAGTTTTCACTGTAAAACCGAGTTGGAGCTAGTACCTCCCCATATATATTTATGGAGTGGAGGTTGCAAATGAAAAGAAACTTTGTGTTCCCAACAAGCTAGTATAAGGACGGCTTTCACACACACTTATCTCTCAGAACTGAGCATGTGGAGAGACGTTCGTTCATCTAGCACCAAGGGAACGGGTTGCAGGAGAAACTTTTACTCTGGTTTCTCAGTCTGTTTCCTAGTGCCGGTTTGAAGTTCCTGCAGTTTTCACTGTAAAACCTAGTTGGAGCTAGTACCTCCCCATATATATGTATGGAGTGGAGTTTGCAACTGAAAAGAGACTTTGTGTTCCCAACAAGCTATGTGAAGGACGGCTTTCAAACACACTTATCTCTCAGAACTGAGCATGTGGAGAGACGTTCGTTCATCTAGCACAAAGGGAACGGGTGGCAGGAAGAACTTTTACTCTGGTTTCTCAGTCTGTTTCCTAGTGCCGGTTTGAAGTTCCTGCAGTTTTCACTGTAAAACCGAGTTGGAGCTAGTACCTCCCCATATATATGTATGGAGTGGAGTTTGCAACTGAAAAGAGACTTTCTGTTCCCAACAAGCTAGGTGAAGGACGGCTTTCACACACAATTATCTCTCAGAACTGAGCATGTGGGGAGACGTTCGTTCATCTAGCAAAAGGGAACGGGTTGCAGGAGAAACTTTTACTCTGGTGTCTCAGTCTGTTTCCTAGTGCCGGTTTGAAGTTCCTGCAGTTTTCACTGTAAAACCGAGTTTGAGCTAGTACCTCCCCATATATATGTATGGAGTGGAGTTTGCAATTGAAAAGAAACTTTGTGATCCCAACAAGCTAGTATAAGGACGGCTTTCACACACACTTATCTCTCAGAACTGAGCATGTGGAGAGACGTGCGTTCATCTAGCACAAAGGGAACGGGTTGCAGTGGAAACTTTTCTCTGGTGTCTCAGTCTGTTTCCTAGTGCCGGTTTGAGGTTCCTTGCAGTTTTCACTGTAAAACCGAGTTGGAGCTAGTACCTCCCCATATATACGTATGGAGTGGAGTTTGCAAATGAAAAGAAACTTTGTGTTCCCAACAAGCTTGTATAACGACGGATTTCACACACACTTATCTCTCTGAACAGAGCATGTGGAGAGACGTTCGTTCATCTAGCACAAAGGGAACGGGTTGCAGGGGAATCTTTTACTCTGGTTTCCCAGTCTGTTTCCTAGTGCCGGTTTGAAGTTCCTGCAGTTTTCACTAAAAACCGTGTTTGAGCTAGTACCTCCCCATATATATGTATGGAGTGGAGTTGGCAACTGAAAAGAAACTTTGTGTTCCCAACAAGCTAGGTGAAGGACGGCTTTCACACACACTTATCTCTCAGAACTGAGCATGTGGAGAGACGTTCGTTCATCTAGCACAAAGGGAATGGGTTGGAGGAGAAACTTTTACTCTGGTTTCTCAGTCTGTTTCCTAGTGCCGGTTTGAAGTTCCTGCAGTGTTCACTGTAAAACCGAGTTGGAGCTAGTACCTCCCCATATATATTTATGGAGTGGAGTTTGCAACTGAAAAGAAACTTCGTGTTCCCAACAAGCTGGTGAAGGACGGCTTTCACACACACTTATCTCTCAGAACTGAGCATGTGGAGAGACGTTCGTTCATCTAGCACAAAGGGAACGGGTTGCAGGAGAAACTTTTACTCTGGTTTCTCAGTCTGTTTCCTAGTGCCGGTATGAATTTCCTGCAGTTTTCACCGTAAAACAGAGTTTGAGCTAGTACCTCCCCATATATATGTATGGAGTGGAGTTTGCAACTGAAAAGAGACTTTGTGTTCCCAACAAGCTAGGTGAAGAACGGCTTTCACACACACTTATCTCTCAGTACTGAGCATGTGGAGAGACGTTCGTTCATCTAGCACAAAGGGAACGGGTGGCAGGAGAAACTTTTACTCTGGTTTCTCAGTCTGTTTCCTAGTGCCGGTTTGACGTTCCTGCAGTTTTCACTGTAAAACCGAGTTTGAGCTAGTACCTTCAAATATATATGTATGGAGTGGGGTTTGCAACTGAAAAGAAACTTTGTGTTCCCAACAAGCTAGGTGAAGGACGGCTTTCACACACACTTATCTCTCAGAACTGAGCATGTGGAGAGACGTTCGTTCATCTAGCACAAAGGGAACGGGTTGCAAGAGAAACTGTTACTCTGGTTTCTCAGTCTGTTTCCTAGTGCCGGTTTGAAGTTCCTGCAGTTTTCACTGTAAAACCGAGTTTGAGCTAGTACCTCCCCATATATATGTATGGAGTGGAGTTTGCAACTGAAAAGAGACTTTGTGTTCCCAACAAGCTAGGTGAAGAACGGCTTTCACACACACTTATCTCTCAGTACTGAGCATGTGGAGAGACGTTCGTTCATCTAGCACAAAGGGAACGGGTTGCAGGAGAAACTTTTACTCTGGTGTCTCAGTCTGTTTCCTAGTGCCTGTTTGAAGTTCCTGCAGTTTTCACTGTAAAACCGTGTTGGAGCTAGTACCTCCCCATATATATCTATGGAGTGGTGTTTGCAACTGAAAAGAGACTTTCTGTTCCCAACAAGCTAGGTGAAGGACGGCTTTCACACACAATTATCTCTCGGAACTGAGCATGTGGAGAGACGTTCGTTCATCTAGCACAAAGGGAACGGGTTGCAGGAGAAACTTTTACTCTGGTGTCTCAGTCTGTTTCCTAGTGCCGGTTTGAATTTCCTGCAGTTTTCACCGTAAAACCGAGTTGGAGCTAGTACATCCAAATATATATGTATGGAGTGGGGTTTGCAACTGAAAAGAAACTTTGTGTTCCCAACAAGCTAGGTGAAGGTCGGCTTTCACACACACTTATCTCCCCGAACTGAGCATGTGGAGAGACTTTCGTTCATCTAGCACAAAGGGAACGGGTTGCAGGAGAAACTTTTACTCTGGTTTCTCACTCTGTTTCCTAGTGCCGGTTTGAAGTTCCTGCAGTTTTCACTGTAAAACCGAGTTTGAGCTAGTACCTACCCATATATATGTATGGAGTGGAGTTTGCAACTGAAAAGAGACTTTGTGTTCCCAACAAGCTAGGTGAAGGACGGCTTTCACACACACTTATCTCTCAGAACTGAGCATGTGAAGAGACTTTCGTTCATCTAGCACAAAGGGAACGGGTTGCACGCGAAACTTTTACTCTGGTTTCTCAGTCTGTTTCCTAGTGCCGGTTTGAAGTTCCTGCAGTTTTCACTGTAAAACCGAGTTGGAGCTAGTACCTCCCCATATATATGTATGGAGTTTATTTTGCAACAGAAAAGAATCTTTGTGTTCCCAACAAGCTAGGTGAAGGACGGATTTCACACACACTTATCTCTCAGAACTGAGCATGTGGAGAGACGTTCGTTCATCTAGCACAAAGGGAACGGGTTGGAGGAGAAACTTTTACTCTGGTTTCTCAGTCTGTTTCCTAGTGCCGGTTTGAAGTTCCTGCAGTTTTCACTGTAAAACCGAGTTGGAGCTAGTACCTCCCCATATATATGTATGGAGTGGAGTTTGCAACTGAAAAGAAACTTTGTGTTCCCAACAAGCTAGGTGAAGGACGGCTTCCACACACACTTATCTCTCAGAACTGAGCATGTGGAGAGACATTCGTTCATCTAGCACAAAGGGAACGGGTTGCAGGAGAAACTTCTACTCTGGTTTCTCAGTCTGTTTCCTAGTGCCGGTTTGAAGTTCCTGCGTTTTCACTGTAAAACCGAGTTGGAGCTAGTACCTCCCCATATATATGTATGGAGTGGAGTTTGCAACTGAAAAGAAACTTTGTGTTCCCAACAAGCTAGGTGAAGGACGGCTTTCACACACACTTATCTCTCCGATCTGAGCATGTGGAGAGACTTTCGTTCATCTAGCACAAAGGGAACGGGTTGCAGGAGAAACTTTTACTCTGGATTCTCAGTGTGTTTCCTAGTGCCGGTTTGAAGTTCCTGCAGTTTTCTCTGTAAAACCGAGTTGGAGCTAGTACCTCCCCATATATATGTATGGAGTGGAGTTTGCAAATGAAAAGAGACTTTGTGTTCCCAACAAGCTAGGTGAAGGACGGCATTCACACACACATATCTCTCAGAACTGAGCATGTGGAGACACGTTCGTTCATCTAGCACAAAGGGAACGGGTTGCAGGAGAAACTTATACTCTGGTTTCTCAGTCTGTTTCCTAGTGCCGGTTTGAAGTTCCAGCACTTTTCACTGTAAAACCGAGTTTCAGCTAGTACCTCCCCATATATATGTATGGAGTGGAGTTTGCAACTGAAAAGAAACTTTGTGTTCCCAACAAGCTAGGTGAAGGACGGCTTTCACACACAATTATCTCTCAGAACTGAGCATGTGGAAAGACGTTCGTTCATCTAGCACAAAGGGAACGGGTTGTAGGAGAAACTTTTACTCTGGTTTCTCAGTCTGTTTCCTAGTGCCGGTTTGAAGTTCCTGCAGTTTTCACTGTAAAACCGAGTTGGAGCTAGTACCTCCCCATATATATGTATGGAGTGGAGTTTGCAACTGAAAAGAAACTTTGTGTTCCCAACAAGCTAGGTGAAGGACGGCTTTCACACACACTTATCTTTCGGAACTGAGCATGTGGAGAGACGTTCGTTCATCTAGCACAAAGGGAACGGGTTGCAGGAGAAACTTATACTCTGGTTTCTCAGTCTGTTTCCTAGTGCCGGTTTGAAGTTCCAGCACTTTTCACTGTAAAACCGAGTTTCAGCTAGTACCTCCCCATATATATGTATGGAGTGGAGTTTGCAACTGAAAAGAAACTTTGTGTTCCCAACAAGCTAGGTGAAGGACGGCTTTCACACACAATTATCTCTCAGAACTGAGCATGTTGAAAGACGTTCGTTCATCTAGCACAAAGGGAACGGGTTGCAGGAGAAACTTTTACTCTGGTTTCTCAGTCTGTTTCCTAGTGCCGGTTTGAAGTTCCAGCACTTTTCACTATAAAACCGAGTTTCAGCTAGTACCTCCCCATATATATGTATGGAGTGGAGTTTGCAACTGAAAAGAAACTTTGTGTTCCCAACAAGCTAGGTGAAGGACGGCTTTCACACACAAATATCTCTCAGAACTGAGCATGTGGAAAGACGTTCGTTCATCTAGCACAAAGCGAACGGGTTGCAGGAGAAACTTTTACTCTGGTTTCTCAGTCTGTTTCCTAGTGCCGGTTTGAAGTTCCTGCAGTTTTCACTGTAAAACCGAGTTGGAGCTAGTACCTCCCCATATAAATGTATGGAGTGGAGTTTGCAACTGAAAAGAAACTTTGTGTTCCCAACAAGCTAGGTGAAGGACGGCTTTCACACACACTTATCTTTCGGAACTGAGCATGTGGAGAGACGTTCGTTCATCTAGCACAAAGGGAACGGGTGGCAGGGGAAACTTTTACTCTGGTTTATCAGTCTGTTTCCTAGTGCCGGTTTGAAGTTCCTGCAGTTTTCACTGTAAAACCGAGTTGGAGCTAGTACTTCCCCATATATATGTATGGAGTGTAGGTTGCAAATGAAAAGAAACTTTGTGTTCCCAACAAGCTAGGTGAAGGACGGCTTTCACACACACTTAACTCTCAGAACTGAGCATGTGGAGAGACGTTCGTTCATCTAGCACAAAAGGAACGGGTTGCAGGAGAAACTTTTACTCTGGATTCTCAGTCTGTTTCCTAGTGCCGGTTTGAATTTCCTGCAGTTTTCACTGTAAAACCGAGTTGGAGCTAGTACCTCCCCATATATATGTATGGAGTGGAGTTTGCAACTGAAAAGAAACTTTGTGTTCCCAACAAGCTAGGTGAAGGTCGGCTTTCACACACACTTATCTCTCTGAACAGAGCATGTGGAGAGACGTTCGTTCATCTAGCACAAAGGGAACGGGTTGCAGGAGAAACTTTTACTCTGGTTTCTCAGTCTGTTTCCTAGTGCCGGTTTGAAGTTCCTGCAGTTTTCACTGTAAAACCGAGTTGGAGCTAGTACCTCCCCATATATATGTATGGAGTGCAGTTTGCAACTGAAAAGAAACTTTGTGTTCCCAACAAGCTAGGTGAAGGACGGCTTTCAAACACACTTAACTCTCAGAACTGAGCATGTGGAGAGACGTTCGTTCATCTAGCACAAAGGGAATGGGTTGCAGGAGAAACTTTTACTCAGGTGTCTCAGTCTGTTTCCTAGTGCCGGTTTGAAGTTCCTGCAGTTTTCACTGTAAAACCGAGTTGGAGCTAGTACCTCCCCATATATATGTATGGAGTGGAGTTTGCAATTGGAAAGAAACTTTGTGTTCCCAACAAGCTAGTATAAGGACGGCTTTCACACACACTTATCTCTCAGAACTGAGCATGTGGAGAGACGTTCGTTCATCTAGCACAAAGGGAACGGGTTGCAGTGGAAACTTTTCTCTGGTGCCTCAGTCTCTTTCCTAGTGCCGGTTTGAAGTTCCTTGCAGTTTTCACTGTAAAACCGAGTTGGAGCTAGTACCTCCCCATATATACGTATGGAGTGGAGTTTGCAAATGGAAAGATAATTTGTGTTCCCAACAAGCTTGTATAAGTACGGCTTTCACACACACTTATCTATCTGAACAGAGCATGTGGAGAGACGTTCGTTCATCTAGCACCAAGGGAACGGGTTGCAGGAGAATCTTTTACTCTGGTTTCCCAGTCTGTTTCCTAGTGCCGGTTTGAAGTTCCTGCAGTTTTCACTGTAAAACCGAGTTTGAGCTAGTACCTCCCCATATATATGTATGGAGTGGAGTTTGCAACTGAAAAGAAACTTTGTGTTCCCAACAAGCTAGGTGAAGGACGGCTTTCACACACACTTTTCTCTCAGAACTGAGCATGTGGAGAGACGTTCGTTCATCTAGCACAAAGGGAATGGGTTGGAGGAGAATCTTTTACTCTGGTTTCTCAGACTGTTTCCTAGTGCCGGTTGAAGTTCCTGCAGTTTTCACTGTAAAACCGAGTTGGAGCTAGTACCTCCGCATATATATGTATGGAGTGGGGTTTGCAACTGAAAAGAAACTTCGTGTTCCCAACAAGCTGGTGAAGGACGGCTTTCACACACACTTATCTCTCAGAACTGAGCATGTGGAGAGACGTTCGTTCATCTAGCACAAAGGGAACGGGTTGCAGGAGAAAATTTACTCTGGTTTCTCAGTCTGTTTCCAAGTGCCGGTTAGAATTTCCTTCAGTTTTCACTGTAAAACCGAGTTGGAGCTTGTATCTCCCCATATATTTGTATTTAGTGGGGTTTGCAACTGAAAAGAAACTTTGTGATCCCAAGAAGATAGGTGAAGGACGGCTTTCACACACACTTATCTCTCAGAACTGAGCATGTGGAGAGACGTTCGTTCATCTAGCACAAAGGGAACGGGTTGCAGGAGAAACTTTTACACTGGTTTCTCAGTCTGTTTCCTAGTGCCGGTTTGAATTTCCTGCAGTTTTCACCGTAAAACCGAGTTGGAGCTAGTACCTCCAAATATATATGTATGGAGTGGGGTTTGCAACTGAAAAGAAACTTTGTGTTCCCAACAAGCTATGTGAAGGTCGGCTTTCACACACACTTATCTCCCCGAACTGAGCATGTGGAGAGACTTTCGTTCATCTAGCACAAAGGGAACGGGTTGCAGGAGAAACTTTTACTCTGGTTTCTCAGTCTGTTTCCTAGTGCCGGTTTGAAGTTCCTGCAGTTTTCACTGTAAAACCGAGTTGGAGCTAGTACCTCCCCATATATATGTATGGAGTGCAGTTTGCAACTGAAAAGAAACTTTGTGTTCCCAACAAGCTAGGTGAAGGACGGCTTTCAAACACACTTAACTCTCAGAACTGAGCATGTGGAGAGACGTTCGTTCATCTAGCACAAAGGGAATGGGTTGCAGGAGAAACTTTTACTCAGGTGTCTCAGTCTGTTTCCTAGTGCCGGTTTGAAGTTCCTGCAGTTTTCACTGTAAAACCGAGTTGGAGCTAGTACCTCCCCATATATATGTATGGAGTGGAGTTTGCAATTGGAAAGAAACTTTGTGTTCCCAACAAGCTAGTATAAGGACGGCTTTCACACAAACTTATCTCTCAGAACTGAGCATGTGGAGAGACGTTCGTTCATCTAGCACAAAGGGAACGGGTTGCAGGAGAAAATTTACTCTGGTTTCTCAGTCTGTTTCCAAGTGCCGGTTAGAATTTCCTTCAGTTTTCACTGTAAAACCGAGTTGGAGCTTGTATCTCCCCATATATTTGTATTTAGTGGGGTTTGCAACTGAAAAGAAACTTTGTGATCCCAAGAAGATAGGTGAAGGACGGCTTTCACACACACTTATCTCTCAGAACTGAGCATGTGGAGAGACGTTCGTTCATCTAGCACAAAGGAACGGGTTGCAGGAGAAACTTTTACACTGGTTTCTCAGTCTGTTTCCTAGTGCCGGTTTGAATTTCCTGCAGTTTTCACCGTAAAACCGAGTTGGAGCTAGTACCTCCAAATATATATGTATGGAGTGGGGTTTGCAACTGAAAAGAAACTTTGTGTTCCCAACAAGCTATGTGAAGGTCGGCTTTCACACACACTTATCTCCCCGAACTGAGCATGTGGAGAGACTTTCGTTCATCTAGCACAAAGGGAACGGGTTGCAGGAGAAACTTTTACTCTGGTTTCTCAGTCTGTTTCCTAGTGCCGGTTTGAAGTTCCTGCAGTTTTCACTGTAAAACCGAGTTGGAGCTAGTACCTCCCCATATATATGTATGGAGTGGAGTTTGCAACTGAAAAGATACTTTGTGTTCCCAACAAGCTAGGTGAAGGACGGCTTTCTCACACAATTATCTCCCCGAACTGAGCATGTGGAGAGACGTTCGTTCATCTAGCACAAAAGGAACGGGTGGCAGGAGGAACTTTTACTCTGGTTTCTCAGTCTGTTTCCTAGTGCCGGTTTGAAGATCCTGCAGTTTTCACTGTAAAACCGAGTTGGAGCTAGTACCTCCCCATATATATGTATGGAGTGGAGTTTGCAACTGAAAAGAGACTTTCTGTTCCCAACAAGCTAGGTGAAGAACGGCTTTCACACACACTTATCTCTCGGAACTGAGCATGTGGAGAGACGTTCGTTCATCTAGCACAAAGGGAACGGGTTGCAGGAGAAACTTTTACTCTGGTGTCTCAGTCTGTTTCCTAGTGCCGGTTTGAAGTTCCTGCAGTTTTCACTGTAAAACCGAGTTGGAGCTAGTACCTCCCCATATATATGTAAGGAGTGGAGTTTGCAATTGAAAAGAAACTTTGTGTTCCCAACAAGCTAGTATAAGGACGGCTTTCACACACACTTATCTCTCAGAACTGAGCATGTGGAGAGACGTTCGTTCATCTAGCACAAAGGGAACGGGTTGCAGTGGAAACTTTTCTCTGGTGTCTCAGTCTGTTTCCTAGTGCCGGTTTGAAGTTCCTTGCAGTTTTCACTGTAAAACCGAGTTGGAGCTAGTACCTCCCCATATATATGTATGGAGTGGAGTTTGCAACTGAAAAGAAACTTTGTGTTCCCAACAAACTTGTATAAGGACGGCTTTCACACACACTTATCTCTCTGAACAGAGCATGTGGAGAGACGTTCGTTCATCTAGCACAAAGGGAACGGGTTGCAGGAGAATCTTTTACTCTGGTTTCCCAGTCTGTTTCCTAGTGCCGTTTTGAAGTTCCTGCAGTTTTCACTGTAAAACCGAGTTGGAGCTAGTACCTCCCTATATATATGTATGGAGTGGAGTTTGCAACAGAAAAGAAACTTCGTGTTCCCAACAAGCTGGTGAAGGACGGCTTTCACACACACTTATCTCTCTGAACTGAGCATGTGGAGAGACGTTCGTTCATCTAGCACAAAGGGAACGGGTTGCAGGAGAAATTTTACTCTGGTTTCTCAGTCTGTTTCCTAGTGCCGGTTTGAACTTCCTTCAGTTTTCACTGTAAAACCTTTTGGATCTTGTATCTCCCCATATATATGTATGGAGTGGGGTTTGCAACTGAAAAGAAACTTTGTGATCCCAACAAGCTAGTTGAAGGACGGCTTTCACACACACATATCTCTCAGAACTGAGCATGTGGAGAGACGTTCGTTCATCTAGCACAAAGGGAACGGGTTGCAGGAGAAACTTTTACTCTGGTTTCTCAGTCTGTTTCCTAGTGCCGGTTTGAATTTCCTGCAGTTTTCACAGTAAAACCGAGTTGGAGCTAGTACCTCCAAATATATATGTATGGAGTGGGGTTTGCAACTGAAAAGAAACTTTGTGTTCCCAACAAGCTAGGTGAATGTCGGCTTTCACACACACTTATCTCCCCGAACTGAGCATGTGAAGAGACATTCGTTCATATAGCACAAAGGGAACGGGTTGCACGGGAAAGTTTTACTATGTTTTCTCAGTCTGTTTCCTAGTGCCGGTTTGAAGTTCCTGCAGTTTTCACTGTAAAACCGATTTGGAGTTACTACCTCCCCATATATATGTATGGAGTGGAGTTTGCAACTGAAAAGAATCTTTGTGTTCCCAACAAGCTATGTGAAGGACGGCTTTCACACACACTTATCTCTCAGAACTGAGCATGTGGAGAGACGTTCGTTCATCTAGCACAAAGGGAACGGGTTGGAGGAGAAACTTTTACTCTGGTTTCTCAGTCTGTTTCCTAGTGCCGGTTTGATGTTCCTGCAGTTTTCACTGTAAAACCGAGTTGGAGCTAGTACCTCCCCATATATATGTATGGAGTGGAGTTTGCAACTGAAAAGAAACATTGTGTTCCCAACAAGCTAGGTGAAGGACGGCTTTCACACACAATTATCTCTCAGAACTTAGCATGTGAAGAGACTTTCGATTGTCTAGCACAAAGGGAACGGGTTGCAGGAGAAATTTTACTCTGGTTTCTCAGTCTGTTTCCTAGTGCCGGTTTGAACTTCCTTCAGTTTTCACTGTTAAACCTTTTGGATCTTGTATCTCCCCATATATATGTATGGAGTGGGGTTTGCAACTGAAAAGAAACTTTGTGATCCCAACAAGCTAGTTGAAGGACGGCTTTCACACACACATATCTCTCAGAACTGAGCATGTGGAGAGACGTTCGTTCATCTAGCACAAAGGGAACGGGTTGCAGGAGAAAGTTTTTCTCTGGTTTCTCAGTCTGTTTCCTAGTGCCGGTTTGAATTTCCTGCAGTTTTCACAGTAAAACCGAGTTGGAGCTAGTACCTCCAAATATATATGTATGGAGTGGGGTTTTCAACTGAAAAGAAACTTTGTGTTCCCAACAAGCTAGGTGAAGCTCGGCTTTCACACACACTTATCTCCCCGAACTGAGCTTGTGGAGAGACTTTCGTTCATCTAGCATAAAAGGAACGGGTTGCAGGAGAAACTTTTTCTCTGGTTTCTCACTCTGTTTCCTAGTGCCGGTTTGAAGTTCCTGCAGTTTTCACTGTAAAACCGAGTTTGAGCTAGTACCTCCCCATATATATGTATGGAGTGGAGTTTGCAACTGAAAAGAGACTTTGTGTTCCCAACAAGCTAGGTGAAGGACGGCTTTCACACACACTTATCTCTCAGAACTGAGCATGTGGAGAGACGTTCGTTCATCTAGCACAAAGGGAACGGGTTGGAGGAGAAACTTTTACTCTGGTTTCTCAGTCTGTTTCCTAGTGCCGGTTTGATGTTCCTGCAGTTTTCACTGTAAAACCGAGTTGGAGCTAGTACCTCCCCATATATATGTATGGAGTGGAGTTTGCAACTGAAAAGAAACATTGTGTTCCCAACAAGCTAGGTGAAGGACGGCTTTCACACACAATTATCTCTCAGAACTTAGCATGTGAAGAGACTTTCGATTGTCTAGCACAAAGGGAACGGGTTGCAGGAGAAATTTTACTCTGGTTTCTCAGTCTGTTTCCTAGTGCCGGTTTGAACTTCCTTCAGTTTTCACTGTTAAACCTTTTGGATCTTGTATCTCCCCATATATATGTATGGAGTGGGGTTTGCAACTGAAAAGAAACTTTGTGATCCCAACAAGCTAGTTGAAGGACGGCTTTCACACACACATATCTCTCAGAACTGAGCATGTGGAGAGACGTTCGTTCATCTAGCACAAAGGGAACGGGTTGCAGGAGAAAGTTTTTCTCTGGTTTCTCAGTCTGTTTCCTAGTGCCGGTTTGAATTTCCTGCAGTTTTCACAGTAAAACCGAGTTGGAGCTAGTACCTCCAAATATATATGTATGGAGTGGGGTTTTCAACTGAAAAGAAACTTTGTGTTCCCAACAAGCTAGGTGAAGCTCGGCTTTCACACACACTTATCTCCCCGAACTGAGCTTGTGGAGAGACTTTCGTTCATCTAGCATAAAAGGAACGGGTTGCAGGAGAAACTTTTTCTCTGGTTTCTCACTCTGTTTCCTAGTGCCGGTTTGAAGTTCCTGCAGTTTTCACTGTAAAACCGAGTTTGAGCTAGTACCTCCCCATATATATGTATGGAGTGGAGTTTGCAACTGAAAAGAGACTTTGTGTTCCCAACAAGCTAGGTGAAGGACGGCTTTCACACACACTTATCTCTCAGAACTGAGCATGTGAAGAGACATTCGTTCATCTAGCACAAAGGGAACGGGTTGCACGGGAAAGTTTTACTATGTTTTCTCAGTCTGTTTCCTAGTGCCGGTTTGAAGTTCCTGCAGTTTTCACTGTAAAACCGAGTTGGAGTTAGTACCTCCCCATATATATGTATGGAGTGGAGTTTGCAACTGAAAAGAATCTTTGTGTTCCCAACAAGCTAGGTGAAGGACGGCTTTAACACACACTTATCTCTCAGAAATGAGCATGTGGAGAGACGTTCGTTCATCTAGCACAAAGGGAACGGGTTGGAGGAGAAACTTTTACTCTGGTTTCTCAGTCTGTTTCCTAGTGCCGGTTTGATGTTCCTGCAGTTTTCACTGTAAAACCGAGTTGGAGCTAGTACCTCCCCATATATATGTATGGAGTGGAGTTTGCAACTGAAAAGAAACTTTGTGTTCCCAACAAGCTAGGTGAAGGACGGCTTTCACACACAATTATCTCTCAGAACTTAGCATGTGAAGAGACTTTCGATTGTCTAGCACAAAGGGAACGGGTTGCAGGAGAAACTTTTACTATGGTTTCTCAGTCTGTTTCCTAGTGCCGGTTTGAAGTTCCTGCAGATTTCACTGTAAAACCGATTTGGAGCTAGTACCTCCCCATATATATGTATGGAGTGAAGTTTCAACTTAAAAACTTTGTGTTCCCAACAAGCTAGGTGAAGGACGGCTTTCACACACAATTATCTCTCAGAACTTAGCATGTGAAGAGTATTTCGATTGTCTAGCACAAAGGGAACGGGTTGCAGGAGAAACTTTTACTATGGTTTCTCAGTCTGTTTCCTAGTGCCGGTTTGAAGTTCCTGCAGATTTCACTGTAAAACCGATTTGGAGCTAGTACCTCCCTATATATATGTATGGAGTGAAGTTTGCAACTTAAAAAAACTGTGTGTTCCCAACAAGCTAGGTGAAGTACGGCTTTCACACACACTTATCTCTCAGAACTGAGCATGTGGAGAGACGTTCGTTCATCTAGCACAAAGGGAACGGGTTGCAGGAGAAACTTTTACTCTGGTTTCTCAGTCTTTTTCCTAATGCCGGTTTGAAGTTCCTGCAATTTTCACTGTAAAACCGAGTTGGAGCTAGGACCTCCCCATATATATGTATGGAGTGGAGTTTTCAAATGAAAGAAACTTTGTGTTCCCAACAAGCTAGGTGAAGGACGGCTTTCACACACAATTATCTCTCAGAACTGAGCATGTGGAGAGACGTTCGTTCATCTAGCACAAAGGGAACGGGTTGCTTGTGAAACTTTTACTCTGGATTCTCAGTCTGTTTCCTAGTGCCGGTTTGAAGTTCCTGCAGTTTTCACTGTAAAACCGAGTTGGAGATAGTACCTCCCCATATATATGTATGGAGTGGAGTTTGCAACTGAAAAGAAACTTTGTGTTCCCAACAAGCTAGGTGAAGGACGGCTTTCACACACACTTATCTCTCAGAACTGAGCATGTGGAGAGACATTCGTTCATCTAGCACAAAGGGAACGGGTTGCAGGAGAAACTTTTACACTGGTTTCTCAGTCTGTTTCCTAGTGCCGGTTTGAATTTCCTGCAGTTTTCACTGTAAAACCGAGTTGGAGCTAGTACCTCCCAATATATATGTATGGAGTGGAGTTTGCAACTGAAAAGAAACTTTGTGTTCCCAACAAGCTAGGTGAAGGACGGCTTCCACACACACTTATCTCTCCGATCTGAGCATGTGGAGTGACTTTCGTTCATCTAGCCCAAAGGGAACGGGTTGCAGGAGAAACATTTACTCTGGTTTCTCAGACTTTTTCCTAGTGCCGGTTTGAAGTTCCTGCAGTTTTCACTGTAAAACAGAGTTGGAGCTAGTACCTCCCCATATATATGTATGGATTGGAGTTTGCAACTAAAAAGAATCTTTGTGTTCCCAACAAGCTAGTTGAAGGACGGCTTTCACACACACTTATCTCTCAGAACAGAGCATGTGGAGAGACGTTCGTTCATGTGGCCCAAATGGAACGGGTTGCAGGAGAAACTTTTACTCTGGTTTCTCGGTCTGTTTCCTAGTGCCGGTTTGAAGATCCTGCAGTTTTCACTGTAAAACCGAGTTGGAGCTAGTACCTGCCCATAATTATGTATGGAGTGGAATTTCCAACTGAAAAGATACTTTGTGTTCCCAAAAAGCAAGGTGAAAGACGGCTTTCACACACACTTATATTTCAGAACTGAGCATGTGGAGAGTCTTTCGTTCATCTAGCACAAAGGGAACGGGTTGCAGGAGAAACTTTTACTCTGGTTTCTCAGTCTGTTTCCTAATGCCGGTTTGAAGTTCCTGCAGTTTTCACTGTAAAACCGAGTTGGAGCTAGTACCTCCCCAAATATATGTATGGAGTGGAGTTTGCAACTGAAAAGAAACTTTGTGTTCCCAACAAGCTAGTTGAAGGACGGCTTTCACACACACTTATCTCTCAAAACTTAGCATGTGAAGAGACGTTCGTTCATCTAGCACAAAGGGAACGGGTTGCAGGAGAAACTTTTACTCTGGTTTCTCAGTCTGTTTCCTAGTGCCAGTTTGAAGTTCCTGCAGTTTTCACTGTAAAACAGAGTTGGAGCTAGTACCGCCCCATATAAATGTATGGAGTGGAGTTGGCAACTGAAAAGAAACTTTGTGTTCCCAACAAGCTAGGTGAAGGACGGCTTTCACACACAATTATCTCTCAGAACTGAGCATGTGGAGAGACGTTCGTTCATCTAGCACAATGGGAACGGGTTGCAGGAGAAACTTTTACTCTGGTTTCTCAGTCTGTTTCCTAGTGCCGGTTTGAAATTCCTGCAGTTTTCACTGTAAAACAGAGTTGGAGCTAGTACCTCCCCATATATATGTATGGAGTGGAGTTTGCAACTGAAAAGAAACTTTGTGTTCCCAACAAGCTAGGTGAAGGACGGCTTTCACACACACTTATCTCTCAGAACTGAGCATGTGGAGAGACGTTCGTTCATCTAGCACAAAGGGAACGGGTGGCAGGAGGAACTTTTACTCTGGTTTCTCAGTCTGTTTCCTAGTGCCGGTTTGAAGTTCCTGCAGTTTTCACTGTAAAACCGAGTTGGAGCTAGTACCTCCCCATATATATGTATGGAGTGGAGTTTGCAACAGAAAAGAAACTTTGTGTTCCCAACAAGCTAGGTGAAAGACGGCTTTCACACACACTTATCTCTCAGAACTGAGCATGTGGAGAGACGTTCGTTCACCTAGCACAAAGGGAACGGGTTGCAGGAGAAACTTTTACTCTGGTTTCTCAGTCTGTTTCCTAGTGTCGGTTTGAAGTTCCTGCAGTTTTCACTGTAAAACCGAGTTGGAGCTAGTACCTCCCTATATATATGTATGGAGTGGAGTTTGCAACTGAAAAGAAACTTTGTGTTCCCAACAAGCTATGTGAAGGACGGCTTTCACACACACTTAACTCTCAGAAGTGAGCATGTGGAGAGACGTTCGTTCATCTAGCACAAAGGGAACGGGTTGCAGGAGAAACTATTACTCTGGTTTCTCAGTCTGTTTCCTAGTGCCGGTTTGAAATTCCTGCAGTTTTCACTGTAAAACCGAGTTGGAGCTTGTACCTCCCTATATATATGTATGGAGTGGAGTTTGCAACTGAAAAGAAACTTTGTGTTCCCAACAAGCTAGGTGAAGTACGGCTTTCACACACACTTATCTCTCAGAACAGAGCATGTGGTGAGACGTTCGTTCATCTAGCACAAAGGGAACGTGTTGCAGGGGAAACTTTTACTCTGGTTTCTCAGTCTGTTTCCTAGTGCCGGTTTGAAGTTCCTGCAGTTTTCACTGTAAAACCGAGTTTGAGCTAGTACATCCCCATATATATGTATGGAGTGGAGTTTGCAACTGAAAAGAAACTTTGTGTTCCCAACAAGCTAGGTGAAGGACGGCTTTCACACACACTTATCTCTCAGAACTTAGCATGTGAAGAGTATTTCGATTGTCTAGCACAAAGGGAACGGGTTGCAGGAGAAACTTTTACTATGGTTTCTCAGTCTGTTTCCTAGTGCCGGTTTGAAGTTCCTGCAGATTTCACTGTAAAACCGATTTGGAGCTAGTACCTCCCTATATATATGTATGGAGTGAAGTTTGCAACTTAAAAAAACTGTGTGTTCCCAACAAGCTAGGTGAAGTACGGCTTTCACACACACTTATCTCTCAGAACTGAGCATGTGGAGAGACGTTCGTTCATCTAGCACAAAGGGAACGGGTTGCAGGAGAAACTTTTACTCTGGTTTCTCAGTCTTTTTCCTAGTGCCGGTTTGAAGTTCCTGCAATTTTCACTGTAAAACCGAGTTGGAGCTAGGACCTCCCCATATATATGTATGGAGTGGAGTTTTCAAATGAAAGAAACTTTGTGTTCCCAACAAGCTAGGTGAAGGACGGCTTTCACACACAATTATCTCTCAGAACTGAGCATGTGGAGAGACGTTAGTTCATCTAGCACAAATTGAACGGGTTGCTTGTGAAACTTTTACTCTGGATTCTCAGTCTGTTTCCTAGTGCCGGTTTGAAGTTCCTGCAATTTTCACTGTAAAACCGAGTTGGAGATAGTACCTCCCCATATATATGTATGGAGTGGAGTTTGCAACTGAAAAGAAACTTTGTGTTCCCAACAAGCTAGGTGAAGGACGGCTTTCACACACACTTATCTCTCAGAACTGAGCATGTGGAGAGACATTCGTTCATCTAGCACAAAGGGAACGGGTTGCAGGAGAAACTTTTACACTGGTTTCTCAGTCTGTTTCCTAGTGCCGGTTTGAAGTTCCTGCAGTTTTCACTGTAAAACCGAGTTGGAGCTAGTACCTCCCCATATATATGTATGGAGTGGAGTTTGCAACTGAAAAGAAACTTTGGGTTCCCAACAAGCTAGGTGAAGGACGGCTTCCACACACACTTATCTCTCCGATCTGAGCATGTGGAGAGACTTTCGTTCATCTAGCCGAAAGGGAACGGGTTGCAGGAGAAACATTTACTCTGGTTTCTCAGACTTTTTCCTAGTGCCGGTTTGAAGTTCCTGCAGTTTTCACTGTAAAACCGAGTTGGAGCTAGTACCTCCCCATATTTATGTATGGAGTGGAGTTTGCAACTGAAAAGAAACTTTGTGTTCCCAACAAGCTAGGTGAAGGACGGCTTTCAAACACACTTATCTCTCAGAACTGAGCATGTGGAGAGACGTTCGTTCATCTAGCACAAAGGGAACGGGTGGCAGGAGGAACTTTTACTCTGGATTCTCAGTCTGTTTCCTAGTGCCGGTTTAATGATCCTGCAGTTTTCACTGTAAAACCGAGTTGGAGCTAGTACCTCCCCATATATATGTATGGAGTGGAGTTTGCATTTGAAAAGAAACTTTTTGTTCCCAACAAGCTAGTATAAGGACGGCTTTCACACACACTTATCTGTCAGAACTGAGCATGTGGAGAGACGTTCGTTCATCTAGCACAAAGGGAACGGGTTGCAGTGGAAACTTTTACTCTGGTGTCTCAGTCTGTTTCCTAGTGCCGGTTTGAAGTTCCTTGCAGTTTTCACTGTAAAACCGAGTTGGAGCTAGTACCTCCCCATATATATGTATGGAGTGGAGTTTGCAACTGAAAAGAAACTTTGTGTTCCCAACAAGCTTGTATAAGGACGGCTTTCACACACACTTATCTCTCTGAACAGAGCTTGTGGAGAGACGTTCGTTCATCTAGCGCAAAGGGAACGGGTTGCAGGAGAATCTTTTACTCTGGTTTCCCAGTCTGTTTCCTAGTTCCGGTTTGAAGTTCCTGCAGTTTTCACTGTAAAACCGAGTTTGAGCTAGTACCACCCCATATATATGTATGGAGTGGAGTTTGCAACTGAAAAGAAACTTTGTGTTCCCAACAAGCTAGGTGAAGGTCGGCTTTCACACACACTTATCTCTCAGAACTGAGCATGTGGAGAGACGTTCGTTCATCTAGCACAAAGGGAACGGGTTGGAGTAGAAACTTTTACTCTGGTTTCTCAGTCTGTTTCCTAGTGCCGGTTTGAAGTTCCTGCAGTTTTCACTGTAAAACCGAGTTGGAGCTTGTTCCTCCCCATATATATGTATGGAGTGGAGATTGCAACTGAAAAAAACTTCGTGTTCCCAACAAGCTGGTGAAGGACGGCTTTCACACACACTTATCTCTCAGAACTGAGCATGTGGAGAGACGTTCGTTCATCTAGCACAAAGGGAACGGGTGGCAGGAGAAACTTTTACTCTGGTTTCTCAGTCTGTTTCCTAGTGCCGGGTTGAATTTCCTGCAGTTTTCACTGTAAAATCGAGTTGGAGCTTGTAGCTCCCCATATATATGTATGGAGTGGGGTTTGCAACTGAAAAGAAACTTTGTGATCCCAACAAGCTAGGTGAAGGACGGCTTTCACACACACTTAACTCTCAGAACTGAGCATGTGGAGAGACTTTCGTTCATCTAGCACAAAGGGAACGGGTTGCAGGAGAAACTTTTACTCTGGTTTCTCAGTCTGTTTCCTAGTGCCGGTTTGAATTTCCTGCAGTTTTCACTGTAAAACCGAGTTGGAGCTAGTACCTCCAAATATATATGTATGGATTGGGGTTGGCAACTGAAAAGAAACTTTGTGTTCCCAACAAGCTAGGTGAAGGTCGGCTTTCACACACACTTATCTCCCCGAACTGAGCATGTGGAGAGACTTTCGTTCATCTAGCACAAAGGGAACCGGTTGCAGGAGAAACTTTTACTCTGGTTTCTCACTCTGTTTCTTAGTGCCGGTTTGAAGTTCCTGCAGTTTTCACTGTAAAACCGAGTTTGAGCTACTACCTCCCCATATATGTATGGAGTGGAGTTTGCAACTGAAAAGATACTTTGTGTTCCCAACAAGCTAGGTGAAGGAAGGCTTTCACACACACTTATATCTCAGAACAGAGCATGTGGAGAGACGTTCGTTCATCTAGCACAAAGAGAACGGGTTGCAGGAGAAACTTTTACTCTGGTTTCTCAGTCTGTTTCCTAGTGCCGGTTTGAAGTTCCTGCAGTTTTCACTGTAAAACCGAGTTGGAGCTAGTACCTCCCTATATATATGTATGGATTGGAGTTTGCAACTCAAAAGAAACTTTGTGTTCCCAACAAGCTAGGTGAAGGACGGCTTTCACACACACTTATCTCTCAGAACTGAGCATGTGGAGAGACGTTCGTTCATCTATCACAAAGGGAACGGGTGGCAGGAGAAACTTTTACTCTGGTTTCTCAGTCTGTTTCCTAGTGCCGGTTTGAAGTTCCTGCAGTTTTCACTGTAAAACCGAGTTGGAGCTAGTACCTCCCCATATATATGTATGGAGTTGAGGTTTCAAATGAAAAGAAACTTTGTGTTCCCAACAAGCTAGGTGAAGGACGGCTTTCACCCACACTTAACTCTCAGAACTGAGCATGTGGAGAGACGTTCGTTCATCTAGCACAAAGGGAACGGGTTGCAGGAGAAACTTTTACTCTGGATTCTCAGTCTGTTTCCTAGTGCCGGTTTGAAGTTCCTGCAGTTTTCACTGTAAAACCGAGTTGGAGCTAGTACCTCCCCATATATATGTATGGAGTGGAGTTTGCAACTGAAAAGATACTTTGTGTTCCCAACAAGCTAGGTGAAGTACGGCTTTCACACACACTACTCTCTCGGAACTGAGCATGTGGAGAGACGTTCGTTCATCTAGCACAAAGGGAACGGGTTGCAGGAGAAACTTTTACTCTGGTTTCTCAGTCTGTTTCCTAGTGCCGGTTTAATGATCCTGCAGTTTTCACTGTAAAACCGAGTTGGAGCTAGTACCTCCCCATATATATGTATGGAGTGGAGTTTGCAACTGAAAAGAAACTTTGTGTTCCCAACAAGGTAGGTGAAGGACGGCTTTCACACCCAATTATCTCTCAGAACTTAGCATGTGAAGAGACTTTCGATTGTCTAGCACAAAGGGAACGGGTTGCAGGAGAAACTTTTATAATGGTTTCTCAGTCTGTTTCCTAGTGCCGGTTTGAAGTTCCTGCAGATTTCACTGTAAAACCGATTTGGAGCTAGTACCTCCCCATATATATGTATGGAGTGAAGTTTGCAACTTAAAAAAACTTTGTGTTCCCAACAAGCTAGTTGAAGTACGGCTTTCACACACACTTATCTCTCAGAACTGAGCATGTGGAGAGACGTTCTTTCATCTAGCACAAAGGGAACGGGTTGCAGGAGAAACTTTTACTCTGGTTTCTCAGTCTGTTTCCTAGTGCCGGTTTGAAGTTCCTGCAGTTTTCACTGTAAAACCGAGTTGGAGCTAGTACCTCCCTATATATATGTATGGAGTGGAGTTTGCAACTGCAAAGAAACTTTGTGTTCCCAACAAGCTAGGTGAAGGAAGGCTTTCACACACACTTATCTCTCAGAACAGAGCATGTTGAGAGACGTTCGTTCATCTAGCACAAAGGGATCGGGTTGCAGGAGAAACTTTTACTCTGGTTTCTCAGTCTGTTTCCTAGTGCCGGTTTGAAGTTCCTGCAGTTTTCACTGTAAAACCGAGTTGGAGCTAGTACCTCCCCATATATATGTATGGAGTGGACTTTGCAACAGAAAAGAAACTTTGTGTTCCCAACAAGCTAGGTGAAGGACGGCTTTCACACACACTTATCTTTCGGTACTGAGCATGTGGAGAGACGTTCGTTCATCTAGCACAAAGGGAACGGGTTGCAGGAGAAACTTTTACTCTGGTTTCTCAGTCTGTTTCCAAGTGCCGGTTTGAAGATCCTGCATTTTTCACTGTAAAACCGAGTTGGAGCTATTACCTCCCTATATATATGTATGGATTGGAGTTTGCAACTCAAAAGAAACTTTGTGTTCCCAAAAAGCAAGGTGAAGGACAGCTTTCACACACACTTATCTCTAAGAACTGAGCATGTGGAGAGACGTTCGTTCATCTAGCACAAAGGGAACGGGTGGCAGGGGAAACTTTTACTCTGGTTTCTCAGTCTGTTTCCTAGTGCCGGTTTGAAGATCCTGCAGTTTTCACTGTAAAACCGAGTTGGAGCTAGTACCTCCCCATATATATGTATGGGGTGGAGTTTGCAACTGAAAAGAGACTTTCTGTTCCCAACAAGCTAGGTGAAGGACGGCTTTCACACACACTTAACTCTCCGAAGTGAGCATGTGGAGAGACGTTCGTTCATCTAGCACAAAGGGAACGGGTTGCAGGAGAAACTTTTACTCTGGATTCTCAGTCTGTTTCCTAGTGCCGGTTTGATGATCCTGCAGTTTTCACTGTAAAATCGAGTTGGAGCTTGTACCTCCCTATATATATGTATGGAGTGGATTTTGCTACTCAAAAGAAAATTTGTGTTCCCAACAAGCTAGGTGAAGGACGGCTTTCACACACACTTATCTCTCAGAACTGAGCATGTGGAGAGAAGTTCGTTCATCTAGCACAAAGGGAACGGGTTGCAGGAGAAACTTTTACTGTGGTTTCTCAGTCTGTTTCCTAGTGCCGGTTTGAAGTTCCTGCAGTTTTCACTGTAAAACCGAGTTGGAGCTAGTACCTCCCCATATATATGTATGGAGTGGAGGTTGCAAATGAAAAGAAACTTTGTGTTCCCAACAAGCTAGTATAAGGACGGCTTTCACACACACTTATCTCTCAGAACTGAGCATGTGGAGAGACGTTCGTTCATCTAGCACCAAGGGAACGGGTTGCAGGAGAAATTTTTACTCTGGTTTCTCAGTCTGTTTCCTAGTGCCGGTTTGAAGTTCCTGCAGTTTTCACTGTAAAACCGAGTTGGAGCTAGTACTTCCCCATATATATGTATGGAGTGGAGTTTGCAACTGAAAAGAGACTTTGTGTTCCCAACAAGCTAGGTGAAGGACGGCTTTCAAACACACTTATCTCTCAGAACTGAGCATGTGGAGAGACGTTCGTTCATCTAGCACAAAGGGAACGGGTGGCAGGAAAAACTTTTACTCTGGTTTCTCAGTCTGTTTCCTAGAGCCGGTTTGAAGTTCCTGCAGTTTTCACTGTAAAACCGAGTTGGAGCTAGTACCTCCCCATATATATGTATGGAGTGGAGTTTGCAACTGAAAAGAGACTTTCTGTTCCCAACAAGCTAGGTGAAGGACGGCTTTCACACACAATTATCTCTCAGAACTGAGCATGTGGGGAGACGTTCGTTCATCTAGCACAAAGGGATCGGGTTGCAGTGGAAACTTTTCTCTGGTGTCTCAGTCTGTTTCCTAGTGCCGGTTTGAGGTTCCTTGCAGTTTTCACTGTAAAACCGAGTGGGAGCTAGTACCTCCCCATATATACGTATGGAGTGGAGTTTGCAAATGAAAAGAAACTTTGTGTTCCCAACAAGCTTGTATAACGACGGCTTTCACACACACTTATCTCTCTAAACAGAGCATGTGGAGAGACGTTCGTTCATCTAGCACAAAGGGAACGGGTTGCAGGAGAATCTTTTACTCTGGTTTCCCAGTCTGTTTCCTAGTGCCGGTTTGAAGTTCCTGCAGTTTTCACTAAAAACCGTGTTTGAGCTAGTACCTCCCCATATATATGTATGGAGTGGAGTTTGCAACTGAAAAGAAACTTTGTGTTCCCAACAAGCTAGGTGAAGGACGGCTTTCACACACACTTATCTCTCAGAACTGAGCATGTGGAGAGACGTTCGTTCATCTAGCACAAAGGGAATGGGATGGAGGAGAAACTTTTACTCTGGTTTCTCAGTCTGTTTCCTAGTGCCGGTTTGAAGTTCCTGCAGTGTTCACTGTAAAACCGAGTTGGAGCTAGTACCTCCCCATATATATGTATGGAGTGGAGTTTGCAACTGAAAAGAAACTTCGTGTTCCCAACAAGCTGGTGAAGGACGGCTTTCACACACACTTATCTCTCAGAACTGAGCATGTGGAGAGACGTTCGTTCATCTAGCACAAAGGGAACGGGTTGCAGGAGAAACTTTTACTCTGGTTTCTCAGTCTGTTTCCTAGTGCCGGTATGAATTTCCTGCAGTTTTCACCGTAAAACAGAGTTTGAGCTAGTACCTCCCCATATATATGTATGGAGTGGAGTTTGCAACTGAAAAGAGACTTTGTGTTCCCAACAAGCTAGGTGAAGAACGGCTTTCACACACACTTATCTCTCAGTACTGAGCATGTGGAGAGACGTTCGTTCATCTAGCACAAAGGGAACGGGTGGCAGGAGAAACTTTTACTCTGGTTTCTCAGTCTGTTTCCTAGTGCCGGTTTGACGTTCCTGCAGTTTTCACTGTAAAACCGAGTTTGAGCTAGTACCTCCAAATATATATGTATGGAGTGGGGTTTGCAACTGAAAAGAAACTTTGTGTTCCCAACAAGCTAGGTGAAGGACGGCTTTCACACACACTTATCTCTCAGAACTGAGCATGTGGAGAGACGTTCGTTCATCTAGCACAAAGGGAACGGGTTGCAAGAGAAACTGTTACTCTGGTTTCTCAGTCTGTTTCCTAGTGCCGGTTTGAAGTTCCTGCAGTTTTCACTGTAAAACCGAGTTTGAGCTAGTACCTCCCCATATATATGTATGGAGTGGAGTTTGCAACTGAAAAGAGACTTTGTGTTCCCAACAAGCTAGGTGAAGAACGGCTTTCACACACACTTATCTCTCAGTACTGAGCATGTGGAGAGACGTTCGTTCATCTAGCACAAAGGGAACGGGTGGCAGGAGAAACTTTTACTCTGGTTTCTCAGTCTGTTTCCTAGTGCCGGTTTGACGTTCCTGCAGTTTTCACTGTAAAACCGAGTTGGAGCTAGTACCTCCCCATATATATGTATGGAGTGGAGATTGCAACTGAAAAGATACTTTGTGTTCCCAACAAGCTAGGTGAAGGGCGGCTTTCAAACACACTTATCTCTGAGAACTGAGCATGTGGAGAGACGTTCGTTCATCTAGCACAAAAGGAACGGGTGGCAGGAGGAACTTTTACTCTGGTTTCTCAGTCTGTTTCCTAGTGCCTGTTTGAAGTTCCTGCAGTTTTCACTGTAAAACCGAGTTGTAGCTAGTACCTCCCCATATATATCTATGGAGTGGTGTTTGCAACTGAAAAGAGACTTTCTGTTCCCAACAAGCTAGGTGAAGGACGGCTTTCACACACAATTATCTCTCGGAACTGAGCATGTGGAGAGACGTTCGTTCATCTAGCACAAAGGGAACGGGTTGCAGGAGAAACTTTTACTCTGGTGTCTCAGTCTGTTTCCTAGTGCCGGTTTGAATTTCCTGCAGTTTTCACCGTAAAACCGAGTTGGAGCTAGTACCTCCCCATATATATGTATGGAGTGGAGTTTGCAACTGAAAAGAAACTTTGTGTTCCCAACAAGCTAGGTGAAGGACGGCTTTCACACACACTTATCTCTCAGAACTGAGCATGTGGAGAGACGTTCTTTCATCTAGCACAAAGGGAACGGGTTGGAGGAGAAACTTTTACTCTGGTTTCTCAGTCTGTTTCCTAGTGCCGGTTTGAAGTTCCTGCAGTTTTCACTGTAAAACCGAGTTGGAACTAGTACCTCCCCATATATATGTATGGAGTGGAGTTTGCAACTGAAAAGAAACTTTGTGTTCCCAACAAGCTAGGTGAAGGACGGCTTCCACACACACTTATCTCTCAGAACGGAGCATGTGGAGAGACATTCGTTCATCTAGCACAAAGGGAACGGGTTGCAGGAGAAACTTCTACTCTGGTTTCTCAGTCTGTTTCCTAGTGCCGGTTTGAAGTTCCTGCAGTTTTCACTGTAAAACCGAGTTGGAGCTAGTACCTCCCCATATATATGTATGGAGTGGAGTTTGCAACTGAAAAGAAACTTCGTGTTCCCAACAAGCTGGTGAAGGGCGGCTTTCACACACACTTATCTCTCAGAACTGAGCATGTGGAGAGACGTTCGTTCATCTAGCACAAAGGGAACGGGTTGCAGGAGAAACTTTTACTCTGGTTTCTCAGTCTGTTTCCTAGTGCCGGTATGAATTTCCTGCAGGTTTCACCGTAAAACAGAGTTTGAGCTAGTACCTCCCCATATATTTGTATGGAGTGGAGTTTGCAACTGAAAAGAGACTTTGTGTTCCCAACAAGCTAGGTGAAGAACGGCTTTCACACACACTTATCTCTCAGTACTGAGCATGTGGAGAGACGTTCGTTCATCTAGCACAAAGGGAACGGGTGGCAGGAGAAACTTTTACTCTGGTTTCTCAGT
This sequence comes from Camelus dromedarius, assembly GCF_036321535.1. Taxonomy (NCBI): domain Eukaryota; kingdom Metazoa; phylum Chordata; class Mammalia; order Artiodactyla; family Camelidae; genus Camelus; species Camelus dromedarius. Next base: position 1,289,917 of record NW_026989747.1, read on the forward strand.
CTGTTTCCTAGTGCCGGTTTGACGTTCCTGCAGTTTTCACTGTAAAACCGAGTTTGAGCTAGTACCTCCAAATATATATGTATGGAGTGGGGTTTGCAACTGAAAAGAAACTTTGTGTTCCCAACAAGCTAGGTGAAGGACGGCTTTCACACACACTTATCTCTCAGAACTGAGTATGTGGAGAGACGTTCGTTCATCTAGCACAAAGGGAACGGGTTGCAAGTGAAACTGTTACTCTGGTTTCTCAGTCTGTTTCCTAGTGCCGGTTTGAAGTTCCTGCAGTTTTCACTGTAAAACCGAGTTTGAGCTAGTACCTCCCCATATATATGTATGGAGTGGAGTTTGCAACTGAAAAGAGACTTTGTGTTCCCAACAAGCTAGGTGAAGAACGGCTTTCACACACACTTATCTCTCAGTACTGAGCATGTGGAGAGACGTTCGTTCATCTAGCACAAAGGGAACGGGTGGCAGGAGAAACTTTTACTCTGGTTTCTCAGTCTGTTTCCTAGTGCCGGTTTGACGTTCCTGCAGTTTTCACTGTAAAACCGAGTTGGAGCTAGTACCTCCCCATATATATGTATGGAGTGGAGATTGCAACTGAAAAGATACTTTGTGTTCCCAACAAGCTAGGTGAAGGACGGCTTTCAAACACACTTATCTCTGAGAACTGAGCATGTGGAGAGACGTTCGTTCATCTAGCACAAAAGGAACGGGTGGCAGGAGGAACTTTTACTCTGGTTTCTCAGTCTGTTTCCTAGTGCCTGTTTGAAGTTCCTGCAGTTTTCACTGTAAAACCGAGTTGTAGCTAGTACCTCCCCATATATATCTATGGAGTGGTGTTTGCAACTGAAAAGAGACTTTCTGTTCCCAACAAGCTAGGTGAAGGACGGCTTTCACACACAATTATCTCTCGGAACTGAGCATGTGGAGAGACGTTCGTTCATCTAGCACAAAGGGAACGGGTTGCAGGAGAAACTTTTACTCTGGTGTCTCAGTCTGTTTCCTAGTGCCGGTTTGAAGTTCCTGCAGTTTTCACCGTAAAACCGAGTTGGAGCTAGTACCTCCCCATATATATGTATGGAGTGGAGTTTGCAACTGAAAAGAAACTTTGTGTTCCCAACAAGCTAGGTGAAGGACGGCTTTCACACACACTTATCTCTCAGAACTGAGCATGTGGAGAGACGTTCGTTCATCTAGCACAAAGGGAACGGGTTGGAGGAGAAACTTTTACTCTGGTTTCTCAGTCTGTTTCCTAGTGCCGGTTTGAAGTTCCTGCAGTTTTCACTGTAAAACCGAGTTGGAGCTAGTACCTCCCCATATATATGTATGGAGTGGAGTTTGCAACTGAAAAGAAACTTTGTGTTCCCAACAAGCTAGGTGAAGGACGGCTTCCACACACACTTATCTCTCAGAACGGAGCATGTGGAGAGACATTCGTTCATCTAGCACAAAGGGAACGGGTTGCAGGAGAAACTTCTACTCTGGTTTCTCAGTCTGTTTCCTAGTGCCGGTTTGAAGTTCCTGCAGTTTTCACTGTAAAACCGAGTTGGAGCTAGTACCTCCCCATATATATGTATGGAGTGGAGTTTGCAACTGAAAAGAAACTTTGTGTTCCCAACAAGCTAGGTGAAGGACGGCTTTCACACACACTTATCTCTCCGATCTGAGCATGTGGAGAGACTTTCGTTCATCTAGCACAAAGGGAACGGGTTGCAGGAGCAACATTTACTCTGGATTCTCAGTGTGTTTCCTAGTGCCGGTTTGAAGTTCCTGCAGTTTTCACTGTAAAACCGAGTTGGAGCTAGTACCTCCCCATATATATGTATGGAGTGGAGTTTGCAAATGAAAAGAGACTTTGTGTTCCCAACAAGCTAGGTGAAGGACGGCATTCACACACACATATCTCTCAGAACTGAGCATGTGGAGACACGTTCGTTCATCTAGCACAAAGGGAACGGGTTGCAGGAGAAACTTTTACTCTGGTTTCTCAGTCTGTTTCCTAGTGCCGGTTTGAATTTCCTGCAGTTTTCACTGTAAAACCGAGTTGGAGCTAGTACCTCTCCATATATATGTATGGAGTGGAGTTTGCAACTGAAAAGAAACTTTGTGTTCCCAACAAGCTAGGTGAAGGACGGCTTTCACACACACTTATCTCTCAGAACTGAGCATGTGGAGAGACGTTCGTTCATCTAGCACAAAGGGAACGGGTTGCAAGAGAAACTGTTACTCTGGTTTCTCAGTCTGTTTCCTAGTGCCGGTTTGAAGTTCCTGCAGTTTTCACTGTAAAACCGAGTTTGAGCTAGTACCTCCCCATATATATGTATGGAGTGGAGTTTGCAACTGAAAAGAGACTTTGTGTTCCCAACAAGCTAGGTGAAGTACGGCTTTCACACACACTTATCTCTCAGTACTGAGCATGTGGAGAGACGTTCGTTCATCTAGCACAAAGGGAACGGGTGGCAGGAGAAACTTTTACTCTGGTTTCTCAGTCTGTTTCCTAGTGCCGGTTTGACGTTCCTGCAGTTTTCACTGTAAAACCGAGTTGGAGCTAGTACCTCCCCATATATATGTATGGAGTGGAGATTGCAACTGAAAAGATACTTTGTGTTCCCAACAAGCTAGGTGAAGGACGGCTTTCAAACACACTTATCTCTGAGAACTGAGCATGTGGAGAGACGTTCGTTCATCTAGCACAAAAGGAACGGGTGGCAGGAGGAACTTTTACTCTGGTTTCTCAGTCTGTTTCCTAGTGCCTGTTTGAAGTTCCTGCAGTTTTCACTGTAAAACCGAGTTGTAGCTAGTACCTCCCCATATATATCTATGGAGTGGTGTTTGCAACTGAAAAGAGACTTTCTGTTCCCAACAAGCTAGGTGAAGTACGGCTTTCACACACAATTATCTCTCGGAACTGAGCATGTGGAGAGACGTTCGTTCATCTAGCACAAAGGGAACGGGTTGCAGGAGAAACTTTTACTCTGGTGTCTCAGTCTGTTTCCTAGTGCCGGTTTGAATTTCCTGCAGTTTTCACCGTAAAACCGAGTTGGAGCTAGTACCTCCCCATATATATGTATGGAGTGGAGTTTGCAACTGAAAAGAAACTTTGTGTTCCCAACAAGCTAGGTGAAGGACGGCTTTCACACACACTTATCTCTCAGAACTGAGCATGTGGAGAGACGTTCGTTCATCTAGCACAAAGGGAACGGGTTGGAGGAGAAACTTTTACTCTGGTTTCTCAGTCTGTTTCCTAGTGCCGGTTTGAAGTTCCTGCAGTTTTCACTGTAAAACCGAGTTGGAGCTAGTACCTCCCCATATATATGTATGGAGTGGAGTTTGCAACTGAAAAGAAACTTTGTGTTCCCAACAAGCTAGGTGAAGGACGGCTTCCACACACACTTATCTCTCAGAACGGAGCATGTGGAGAGACATTCGTTCATCTAGCACAAAGGGAACGGGTTGCAGGAGAAACTTCTACTCTGGTTTCTCAGTCTGTTTCCTAGTGCCGGTTTGAAGTTCCTGCAGTTTTCACTGTAAAACCGAGTTGGAGCTAGTACCTCCCCATATATATGTATGGAGTGGAGTTTGCAACTGAAAAGAAACTTTGTGTTCCCAACAAGCTACGTGAAGGACGGCTTTCACACACACTTATCTCTCCGATCTGAGCATGTGGAGAGACTTTCGTTCATCTAGCACAAAGGGAACGGGTTGCAGGAGCAACATTTACTCTGGATTCTCAGTGTGTTTCCTAGTGCCGGTTTGAAGTTCCTGCAGTTTTCACTGTAAAACCGAGTTGGAGCTAGTACCTCCCCATATATATGTATGGAGTGGAGTTTGCAAATGAAAAGAGACTTTGTGTTCCCAACAAGCTAGGTGAAGGACGGCATTCACACACACATATCTCTCAGAACTGAGCATGTGGAGACACGTTCGTTCATCTAGCACAAAGGGAACGGGTTGCAGGAGAAACTTTTACTCTGGTTTCTCAGTCTGTTTCCTAGTGCCGGTTTGAATTTCCTGCAGTTTTCACTGTAAAACCGAGTTGGAGCTAGTACCTCTCCATATATATGTATGGAGTGGAGTTTGCAACTGAAAAGAAACTTTGTGTTCCCAACAAGCTAGGTGAAGGACGGCTTTCACACACACTTATCTCTCAGAACTGAGCATGTGGAGAGACGTTCGTTCATCTAGCACAAAGGGAACGGGTTGCAGGAAAACTTATACTCTGGTTTCTCAGTCTGTTTCCTAGTGCCGGTTTGAAGTTCCAGCACTTTTCACTGTAAAACCGAGTTTCAGCTAGTACCTCCCCATATATATGTATGGAGTGGAGTTTGCAACTGAAAAGAAACTTTGTGTTCCCAACAAGCTAGGTGAAGGACGGCTTTCACACACAATTATCTCTCAGAACTGAGCATGTGGAAAGACGTTCGTTCATCTAGCACAAAGGGAACGGGTTGCAGGAGAAACTTTTACTCTGGTTTCTCAGTCTGTTTCCTAGTGCCGGTTTGAAGTTCCTGCAGTTTTCACTGTAAAACCGAGTTGGAGCTAGTACCTCCCCATATATATGTATGGAGTGGAGTTTGCAACTGAAAAGAAACTTTGTGTTCCCAACAAGCTAGGTGAAGGACGGCTTTCACACACACTTATCTTTCGGAACTGAGCATGTGGAGAGACGTTCGTTCATCTAGCACAAAGGGAACGGGTTGCAGGAGAAACTTATACTCTGGTTTCTCAGTCTGTTTCCTAGTGCCGGTTTGAATTTCCAGCACTTTTCACTGTAAAACCGAGTTTCAGCTAGTACCTCCCCATATATATGTATGGAGTGGAGTTTGCAACTGAAAAGAAACTTTGTGTTCCCAACAAGCTAGGTGAAGGACGGCTTTCACACACAATTATCTCTCAGAACTGAGCATGTGGAAAGACGTTCGTTCATCTAGCACAAAGGGAACGGGTTGCAGGAGAAACTTTTACTCTGGTTTCTCAGTCTGTTTCCAAGTGCCGGTTTGAAGTTCCTGCAGTTTTCACTGTAAAACCGAGTTGGAGCTAGTACCTCCCCATATAAATGTATGGAGTGGAGTTTGCAACTGAAAAGAAACTTTGTGTTCCCAACAAGCTAGGTGAAGGACGTCTTTCACACACACTTATCTTTCGGAACTGAGCATGTGGAGAGACGTTCGTTCATCTAGCACAAAGGGAACGGGTTGCAGGAGAAACTTTTACTCTGGTTTCTCAGTATGTTTCCTAGTGCCGGTTTGAAGATCCTGAATTTTTCACTGTAAAACCGAGTTGGAGCTTGTACCTCCCTATATATATGTATGGAGTGGAGTTTGCAACTCAAAAGAAACTTTGTGTTCCCAACAAGCGAGGTGAAGGACAGCTTTCACACACACTTATCTCTCAGAACTGAGCATGTGGAGAGACGTTCGTTCATCTAGCACAAAGGGAACGGGTGGCAGGGGAAACTTTTACTCTGGTTTCTCAGTCTGTTTCCTAGTGCCGGTTTGAAGTTCCTGCAGTTTTCACTGTAAAACCGAGTTGGAGCTAGTACCTCCCCATATATATGTATGGAGTGGAGGTTGCAAATGAAAAGAAACTTTGTGTTCCCAACAAGCTAGGTGAAGGACGGCTTTCACACACACTTAACTCTCAGAACTGAGCATGTGGAGAGACGTTCGTTCATCTAGCACAAAGGGAACGGGTTGCAGGAGAAACTTATACTCTGGTTTCTCAGTCTGTTTCCTAGTGCCGGTTTGAAGTTCCAGCACTTTTCACTTTAAAACCGAGTTTCAGCTAGTACCTCCCCATATATATGTATGGAGTGGAGTTTGCAACTGAAAAGAAACTTTGTGTTCCCAACAAGCTAGGTGAAGGACGGCTTTCACACACAATTATCTCTCAGAACTGAGCATGTGGAAAGACGTTCGTTCATCTAGCACAAAGGGAACGGGTTGCAGGAGAAACTTTTACTCTGGTTTCTCAGTCTGTTTCCTAGTGCCGGTTTGAAGTTCCTGCAGTTTTCACTGTAAAACCGAGTTGGAGCTAGTACCTCCCCATATATATGTATGGAGTGGAGTTTGCAACTGAAAAGAAACTTTGTGTTCCCAACAAGCTAGGTGAAGTACGGCTTTCACACACACTTATCTTTCGGAACTGAGAATGTGGAGAGACGTTCGTTCATCTAGCACAAAGGGAACGGGTTGCAGGAGAAACTTATACTCTGGTTTCTCAGTCTGTTTCCTAGTGCCGGTATGAAGTTCCAGCACTTTTCACTGTAAAACCGAGTTTCAGCTAGTACCTCCCCATATATATGTATGGAGTGGAGTTTGCAACTGAAAAGAAACTTTGTGTTCCCAACAAGCGAGGTGAAGGCGGCTTTCACACACAATTATCTCTCAGAACTGAGCATGTGGAAAGACGTTCGTTCATCTAGCACAAAGGGAACGGGTTGCAGGAGAAACTTTTACTCTGGTTTCTCAGTCTGTTTCCAAGTGCCGGTTTGAAGTTCCTGCAGTTTTCACTGTAAAACCGAGTTGGAGCTAGTACCTCCCCATATAAATGTATGGAGTGGAGTTTGCAACTGAAAAGAAACTTTGTGTTCCCAACAAGCTAGGTGAAGGACGTCTTTCACACACACTTATCTCTCCGATCTGAGCATGTGGAGAGACTTTCGTTCATCTAGCACAAAGGGAACGGGTTGCAGGAGCAACATTTACTCTGGATTCTCAGTGTGTTTCCTAGTGCCGGTTTGAAGTTCCTGCAGTTTTCACTGTAAAACCGAGTTGGAGCTAGTACCTCCCCATATATATGTATGGAGTGGAGTTTGCAAATGAAAAGAGACTTTGTGTTCCCAACAAGCTAGGTGAAGGACGGCATTCACACACACATATCTCTCAGAACTGAGCATGTGGAGACACGTTCGTTCATCTAGCACAAAGGGAACGGGTTGCAGGAGAAACTTTTACTCTGGTTTCTCAGTCTGTTTCCTAGTGCCGGTTTGAATTTCCTGCAGTTTTCACTGTAAAACCGAGTTGGAGCTAGTACCTCTCCATATATATGTATGGAGTGGAGTTTGCAACTGAAAAGAAACTTTGTGTTCCCAACAAGCTAGGTGAAGGACGGCTTTCACACACACTTATCTCTCAGAACTGAGCATGTGGAGAGACGTTCGTTCATCTAGCACAAAGGGAACGGGTTGCAAGAGAAACTGTTACTCTGGTTTCTCAGTCTGTTTCCTAGTGCCGGTTTGAAGTTCCTGCAGTTTTCACTGTAAAACCGAGTTTGAGCTAGTACCTCCCCATATATATGTATGGAGTGGAGTTTGCAACTGAAAAGAGACTTTGTGTTCCCAACAAGCTAGGTGAAGTACGGCTTTCACACACACTTATCTCTCAGTACTGAGCATGTGGAGAGACGTTCGTTCATCTAGCACAAAGGGAACGGGTGGCAGGAGAAACTTTTACTCTGGTTTCTCAGTCTGTTTCCTAGTGCCGGTTTGACGTTCCTGCAGTTTTCACTGTAAAACCGAGTTGGAGCTAGTACCTCCCCATATATATGTATGGAGTGGAGATTGCAACTGAAAAGATACTTTGTGTTCCCAACAAGCTAGGTGAAGGACGGCTTTCAAACACACTTATCTCTGAGAACTGAGCATGTGGAGAGACGTTCGTTCATCTAGCACAAAAGGAACGGGTGGCAGGAGGAACTTTTACTCTGGTTTCTCAGTCTGTTTCCTAGTGCCTGTTTGAAGTTCCTGCAGTTTTCACTGTAAAACCGAGTTGTAGCTAGTACCTCCCCATATATATCTATGGAGTGGTGTTTGCAACTGAAAAGAGACTTTCTGTTCCCAACAAGCTAGGTGAAGTACGGCTTTCACACACAATTATCTCTCGGAACTGAGCATGTGGAGAGACGTTCGTTCATCTAGCACAAAGGGAACGGGTTGCAGGAGAAACTTTTACTCTGGTGTCTCAGTCTGTTTCCTAGTGCCGGTTTGAATTTCCTGCAGTTTTCACCGTAAAACCGAGTTGGAGCTAGTACCTCCCCATATATATGTATGGAGTGGAGTTTGCAACTGAAAAGAAACTTTGTGTTCCCAACAAGCTAGGTGAAGGACGGCTTTCACACACACTTATCTCTCAGAACTGAGCATGTGGAGAGACGTTCGTTCATCTAGCACAAAGGGAACGGGTTGGAGGAGAAACTTTTACTCTGGTTTCTCAGTCTGTTTCCTAGTGCCGGTTTGAAGTTCCTGCAGTTTTCACTGTAAAACCGAGTTGGAGCTAGTACCTCCCCATATATATGTATGGAGTGGAGTTTGCAACTGAAAAGAAACTTTGTGTTCCCAACAAGCTAGGTGAAGGACGGCTTCCACACACACTTATCTCTCAGAACGGAGCATGTGGAGAGACATTCGTTCATCTAGCACAAAGGGAACGGGTTGCAGGAGAAACTTCTACTCTGGTTTCTCAGTCTGTTTCCTAGTGCCGGTTTGAAGTTCCTGCAGTTTTCACTGTAAAACCGAGTTGGAGCTAGTACCTCCCCATATATATGTATGGAGTGGAGTTTGCAACTGAAAAGAAACTTTGTGTTCCCAACAAGCTACGTGAAGGACGGCTTTCACACACACTTATCTCTCCGATCTGAGCATGTGGAGAGACTTTCGTTCATCTAGCACAAAGGGAACGGGTTGCAGGAGCAACATTTACTCTGGATTCTCAGTGTGTTTCCTAGTGCCGGTTTGAAGTTCCTGCAGTTTTCACTGTAAAACCGAGTTGGAGCTAGTACCTCCCCATATATATGTATGGAGTGGAGTTTGCAAATGAAAAGAGACTTTGTGTTCCCAACAAGCTAGGTGAAGGACGGCATTCACACACACATATCTCTCAGAACTGAGCATGTGGAGACACGTTCGTTCATCTAGCACAAAGGGAACGGGTTGCAGGAGAAACTTTTACTCTGGTTTCTCAGTCTGTTTCCTAGTGCCGGTTTGAATTTCCTGCAGTTTTCACTGTAAAACCGAGTTGGAGCTAGTACCTCTCCATATATATGTATGGAGTGGAGTTTGCAACTGAAAAGAAACTTTGTGTTCCCAACAAGCTAGGTGAAGGACGGCTTTCACACACACTTATCTCTCAGAACTGAGCATGTGGAGAGACGTTCGTTCATCTAGCACAAAGGGAACGGGTTGCAGGAAAACTTATACTCTGGTTTCTCAGTCTGTTTCCTAGTGCCGGTTTGAAGTTCCAGCACTTTTCACTGTAAAACCGAGTTTCAGCTAGTACCTCCCCATATATATGTATGGAGTGGAGTTTGCAACTGAAAAGAAACTTTGTGTTCCCAACAAGCGAGGTGAAGGACGGCTTTCACACACAATTATCTCTCAGAACTGAGCATGTTGAAAGACGTTCGTTCATCTAGCACAAAGGGAACGGGTTGCAGGAGAAACTTTTACTCTGGTTTCTCAGTCTGTTTCCAAGTGCCGGTTTGAAGTTCCTGCAGTTTTCACTGTAAAACCGAGTTGGAGCTAGTACCTCCCCATATAAATGTATGGAGTGGAGTTTGCAACTGAAAAGAAACTTTGTGTTCCCAACAAGCTAGGTGAAGGACGTCTTTCACACACACTTATCTTTCGGAACTGAGCATGTGGAGAGACGTTCGTTCATCTAGCACAAAGGGAACGGGTTGCAGGAGAAACTTTTACTCTGGTTTCTCAGTATGTTTCCTAGTGCCGGTTTGAAGATCCTGCATTTTTCACTGTAAAACCGATTTGGAGCTAGTACCTCCCTATATATATGTATGGAGTGGAGTTTGCAACTCAAAAGAAACTTTGTGTTCCCAACAAGCTAGGTGAAGGACAGCTTTCACACACACTTATCTCTCAGAACTGAGCATGTGGAGAGACGTTCGTTCATCTAGCACAAAGGGAACGGGTGGCAGGGGAAACTTTTACTCTGGTTTCTCAGTCTGTTTCCTAGTGCCGGTTTGAAGTTCCTGCAGTTTTCACTGTAAAACCGAGTTGGAGCTAGTACCTCCCCATATATATGTATGGAGTGGAGGTTGCAAATGAAAAGAAACTTTGTGTTCCCAACAAGCTAGGTGAAGGACGGCTTTCACACACACTTAACTCTCAGAACTGAGCATGTGGAGAGACGTTCGTTCATCTAGCACAAAGGGAACGGGTTGCAGGAGGAACATTTACTCTGGATTCTGAGTCTGTTTCCTAGTGCCGGTTTGAATTTCCTGCAGTTTTCACTGTAAAACCGAGTTGGAGCTAGTACATCCCCATATATATGTATGGAGTGGAGTTTGCAACTGAAAATAAACTTTGTGTTCCCAACAAGCTAGGTGAAGTTCGGCTTTCACACACACTTATCTCTCTGAACAGAGCATGTGGAGAGACGTTCGTTCATCTAGCACAAAGGGAACGGGTTGCAGGAGAAACATTTACTCTGGTTTCTCAGTCTGTTTCCTAGTGCCGGTTTGAAGTTCCTGCAGTTTTCACTGTAAAACCGAGTTGGAGCTAGTACCTCCCCATATATATGTATGGAGTGGAGTTTGCAACTGAAAAGAAACATTGTGTTCCCAACAAGCTAGGTGAAGGACGGCTTTCACACACACTTATCTCTCAGAACTGAGCATGTGGAGAGACATTCGTTCATCTAGCACAAAGGGAACGGGTTGCAGGAGAAACTTTTACTCTGGATTCTCAGTCTGTTTCCTAGTGCCGGTTTGAAGTTCCTGCAGTTTTCACTGTAAAACCGAGTTGGAGCTACTACCTCCCCATATATATGTATGGAGTGGAGTTTGCAACTGAAAAGAAACTTTGTGTTCCCAACAAGCTAGGTGAAGGACGGCTTTCACACACACTTATCTCTCCGATCTGAGCTTGTGGAGAGACTTTCGTTCATCTAGCACAAAGGGAACGGGTTGCAGGAGAAACTTTTACTCTGGATTCTCAGTGTGTTTCCTAGTGCCGGTTTGAAGTTCCTGCAGATTTCACTGTAAAACCGAGTTGGAGCTAGTACCTCCCCATATATATGTATGGAGTGGAGTTTGCAACTGAAAAGAAACTTTGTGTTCCCAACAAGCTAGGTGAAGGACGGCTTTCACACACACATATCTCTCAGAACTGAGCATGTGGAGACACGTTCGTTCATCTAGCACAAAGGGAACGGGTTGCAGGAGAAACTTTTACTCTGGTTTCTCAGTCTGTTTCCTAGTGCCGGTTTGAAGTCCTGCAGTTTTCACTGTAAAACCGAGTTGGAGCTAGTACCTCTCCATATATATGTATGGAGTGGAGTTTGCAACTGAAAAGAAACTTTGTGTTCCCAACAAGCTAGGTGAAGGACGGCTTTCACACACACTTATCTCTCAGAACTGAGCATGTGGAGAGACGTTCGTTCATCTAGCACAAAGGGAACGGGTTGCAGGGGAAACTTATACTCTGGTTTCTCAGTCTGTTTCCTAGTGCCGGTTTGAAGTTCCAGCACTTTTCACTGTAAAACCGACTTTCAGCTACTACCTCCCCATATATATGTATGGAGTGGAGTTTGCAACTGAAAAGAAACTTTGTGTTCCCAACAAGCTAGGTGAAGGACGGCTTTCACACACAAATATCTCTCAGAACTGAGCATGTGGAAAGACGTTCGTTCATCTAGCACAAAGGGAACGGGTTGCAGGAGAAACTTTTACTCTGGTTTCTCAGTCTGTTTCCTAGTGCCGGTTTGAAGTTCCTGCAGTTTTCACTGTAAAACCGAGTTGGAGCTAGTACCTCCCCATATAAATGTATGGAGTGGAGTTTGCAACTGAAAAGAAACTTTGTGTTCCCAACAAGCTAGGTGAAGGACGGCTTTCACACACACTTATCTTTCGGAACTGAGCATGTGGAGAGACGTTCGTTCATCTAGCACAAAGGGAACGGGTTGCAGGAGAAACTTTGACTCTGGTTTCTCAGTCTGTTTCCTAGTGCCGGTTTGAAGATCCTGCATTTTTCACTGTAAAACCGAGTTGGAGCGAGTACCTCCCCATATATATGTATGGAGTGGAGTTTGCAACTGAAAAGAATCTTTGTGTTCCCAACAAGCTAGGTGAAGTACGGCTTTCACACACACTTATCTCTCAGAACTGAGCATGTGGAGAGACGTTCGTTCATCTAGCACAAAGGGAACGGGTTGCAGGAGAAACTTTTACTCTGGTTTCTCAGTCTGTTTCCTAGTGCCGGTTTGATGATCCTGCAGTTTTCACTGTAAAACCGAGTTGGATCTAGTACCTCCCTATATATATGTATGGAGTGGAGTTGGCAACTCAAAAGAAACTTTGTGTTCCCAACAAGCTAGTTGAAGGACGGCTTTCACACACACTTATCTCTCAGAACAGAGCATGTTGAGAGAAGTTCGTTCATCTAGCACAAAGGGAACGGGTGGCAGGAGAAACTTTTACTCTGGTTTCTCAGTCTGTTTCCTAGTGCCGGTTTGAAGTTCCTGCAGTTTTCACTGTAAAACCGAGTTGGAGCTAGTACCTCCGCATATATATGTATGGAGTGGAGGTTGCAAATGAAAAGAAACTTTGTGTTCCCAACAAGCTAGTATAAGGACGGCTTTCACACACACTTATCTCTCAGAACTGAGCATGTGGAGAGACGTTCGTTCATCTAGCACCAAGGGAACGGGTTGCAGGAGAAACTTTTACTCTGGTTTCTCAGTCTGTTTCATAGTGCCGGTTTGAAGTTCCTGCAGTTTTCACTGTAAAACCGAGTTGGAGCTAGTACCTCCCCATATATATGTATGGAGTGCAGTTTGCAACTGAAAAGAAACTTTGTGTTCCCAACAAGCTAGGTGAAGGACGGCTTTCAAACACACTTAACTCTCAGAACTGAGCATGTGGAGAGACGTTCGTTCATCTAGCACAAAGGGAATGGGTTGCAGGAGAAACTTTTACTCAGGTGTCTCAGTCTGTTTCCTAGTGCCGGTTTGAAGTTCCTGCAGTTTTCACTGTAAAACCGAGTTGGAGCTAGTACCTCCAAATATATATGTATGGAGTGGGGTTTGCAACTGAAAAGAAACTTTGTGTTCCCAACAAGCTAGGTGAATGTCGGCTTTCACACACACTTATCTCCCCGAACTGAGCATGTGGAGAGACGTTCGTTCATCTAGCATAAAAGGAACGGGTTGCAGGAGAAACTTTTTCTCTGGTTTCTCACTCTGTTTCCTAGTGCCGGTTTGAAGTTCCTGCAGTTTTCACTGTAAAACCGAGTTTGAGCTAGTACCTCCCCATATATATGTATGGAGTGGAGTTTGCAACTGAAAAGAGACTTTGTGTTCCCAACAAGCTAGGTGAAGGACGGCTTTCACACACACTTATCTCTCAGAACTGAGCATGTGAAGAGACATTCGTTCATCTAGCACAAAGGGAACGGGTTGCACGGGAAAGTTTTACTATGTTTTCTCAGTCTGTTTCCTAGTGCCGGTTTGAAGTTCCTGCAGTTTTCACTGTAAAACCGAGTTGGAGTTAGTACCTCCCATATATATGTATGGAGTGGAGTTTGCAACTGAAAAGAATCTTTGTGTTCCCAACAAGCTAGCTGAAGGACGGCTTTCACACACACTTATCTCTCAGAACTGAGCATGTGGAGAGACGTTCGTTCATCTAGCACAAAGGGAACGGGTTGGAGGAGAAACTTTTACTCTGGTTTCTCAGTCTGTTTCCTAGTGCCGGTTTGATGTTCCTGCAGTTTTCACTGTAAAACCGAGTTGGAGCTAGTACCTCCCCATATATATGTATGGAGTGGGGTTTGCAACTGAAAAGAAACTTCGTGTTCCCAACAAGCTGGTGAAGGACGGCTTTCACACACACTTATCTCTCAGAACTGAGCATGTGGAGAGACGTTCGTTCATCTAGCACAAAGGGAACGGGTTGCAGGAGAAAATTTACTCTGGTTTCTCAGTCTGTTTCCAAGTGCCGGTTAGAATTTCCTTCAGTTTTCACTGTAAAACCGAGTTGGAGCTTGTATCTCCCCATATATATGTATGGAGTGGGGTTTGCAACTGAAAAGAAACTTTGTGATCCCAAGAAGATAGGTGAAGGACGGCTTTCACACACACTTATCTCTCAGAACTGAGCATGTGGAGAGACGTTCGTTCATCTAGCACAAAGGGAACGGGTTGCAGGAGAAACTTTTACACTGGTTTCTCAGTCTGTTTCCTAGTGCCGGTTAGAATTTCCTGCAGTTTTCACCGTAAAACCGAGTTGGAGCTAGTACCTCCAAATATATATGTATGGAGTGGGGTTTGCAACAGAAAAGAAACTTTGTGTTCCCAACAAGCTATGTGTAGGTCGGCTTTCACACACACTTATCTCCCCGAACTGAGCATGTGGAGAGACTTTCGTTCATCTAGCACAAAGGGAACGGGTTGCAGGAGAAACTTTTACTCTGGTTTCTCAGTCTGTTTCCTAGTGCCGGTTTGAAGTTCCTGCAGTTTTCACTGTAAAACCGAGTTGGAGCTAGTACCTACCCATATATATGTATGGAGTGGAGTTTGCAACTGAAAAGATACTTTGTGTTCCCAACAAGCTAGGTGAAGGACGGCTTTCTCACACACTTATCTCCCCGAACTGAGCATGTGGAGAGACGTTCGTTCATCTAGCACAAAAGGAACGGGTGGCAGGAGGAACTTTTACTCTGGTTTCTCAGTCTGTTTCCTAGTGCCGGTTTGAAGATCCTGCAGTTTTCACTGTAAAACCGAGTTGGAGCTAGTACCTCCCCATATATATGTATGGAGTGGAGTTTGCAACTGAAAAGAGACTTTCTGTTCCCAACAAGCTAGGTGAAGGACGGCTTTCACACACACTTATCTCTCGGAACTGAGCATGTGGAGAGACGTTCGTTCATCTAGCACAAAGGGAACGGGTTGCAGGAGAAACTTTTACTCTGGTGTCTCAGTCTGTTTCCTAGTGCCGGTTTGAATTTCCTTGCAGTTTTCACTGTAAAACCGAGTTGGAGCTAGTACCTCCCCATATATATGTATGGAGTGGAGTTTGCAACTGAAAAGAAACTTTGTGTTCCCAACAAACTTGTATAAGGACGGCTTTCACACACACTTATCTCTCTGAACAGAGCATGTGGAGAGACGTTCGTTCATCTAGCACAAAGGGAACGGGTTGCAGGAGAATCTTTTACTCTGGTTTCCCAGTCTGTTTCCTAGTGCCGTTTTGAAGTTCCTGCAGTTTTCACTGTAAAACCGAGTTGGAGCTAGTACCTCCCTATATATATGTATGGAGTGGAGTTTGCAACAGAAAAGAAACTTCGTGTTCCCAACAAGCTGGTGAAGGACGGCTTTCACACACACTTATCTCTCTGAACTGAGCATGTGGAGAGACGTTCGTTCATCTAGCACAAAGGGAACGGGTTGCAGGAGAAATTTTACTCTGGTTTCTCAGTCTGTTTCCTAGTGCCGGTTTGAACTTCCTTCAGTTTTCACTGTAAAACCTTTTGGATCTTGTATCTCCCCATATATATGTATGGAGTGGGGTTTGCAACTGAAAAGAAACTTTGTGATCCCAACAAGCTAGTTGAAGGACGGCTTTCACACACACATATCTCTCAGAACTGAGCATGTGGAGAGACGTTCGTTCATCTAGCACAAAGGGAACGGGTTGCAGGAGAAACTTTTACTCTGGTTTCTCAGTCTGTTTCCTAGTGCCGGTTTGAATTTCCTGCAGTTTTCACAGTAAAACCGAGTTGGAGCTAGTACCTCCAAATATATATGTATGGAGTGGGGTTTGCAACTGAAAAGAAACTTTGTGTTCCCAACAAGCTAGGTGAATTTCGGCTTTCACACACACTTATCTCCCCGAAATGAGCATGTGGAGAGACTTTCGTTCATCTAGCATAAAAGGAACGGGTTGCAGGAGAAACTTTTTCTCTGGTTTCTCACTCTGTTTCCTAGTGCCGGTTTGAAGTTCCTGCAGTTTTCACTGTAAAACCGAGTTTGAGCTAGTACCTCCCCATATATATGTATGGAGTGGAGTTTGCAACTGAAAAGAGACTTTGTGTTCCCAACAAGCTAGGTGAAGGACGGCTTTCACACACACTTATCTCTCAGAACTGAGCATGTGAAGAGACATTCGTTCATCTAGCACAAATGGAACGGGTTGCACGGGAAAGTTTTACTATGTTTTCTCAGTCTGTTTCCTAGTGCCGGTTTGAAGTTCCTGCAGTTTTCACTGTAAAACCGAGTTGGAGTTAGTACCTCCCCATATATATGTATGGAGTGGAGTTTGCAACTGAAAAGAATCTTTGTGTTCCCAACAAGCTAGGTGAAGGACGGCTTTCACACACACTTATCTCTCAGAACTGAGCATGTGGAGAGACGTTCGTTCATCTAGCACAAAGGGAACGGGTTGGAGGAGAAACTTTTACTCTGGTTTCTCAGTCTGTTTCCTAGTGCCGGTTTGATGTTCCTGCAGTTTTCACTGTAAAACCGAGTTGGAGCTAGTACCTCCCCATATATATGTATGGAGTGGAGTTTGCAACTGAAAAGAAACATTGTGTTCCCAACAAGCTAGGTGAAGGACGGCTTTCACACACAATTATCTCTCAGAACTTAGCATGTGAAGAGACTTTCGATTGTCTAGCACAAAGGGAACGGGTTGCAGGAGAAATTTTACTCTGGTTTCTCAGTCTGTTTCCTAGTGCCGGTTTGAACTTCCTTCAGTTTTCACTGTAAAATCTTTTGGATCTTGTATCTCCCCATATATATGTATGGAGTGGGGTTTGCAACTGAAAAGAAACTTTGTGATCCCAACAAGCTAGTTGAAGGACGGCTTTCACACACACATATCTCTCAGAACTGAGCATGTGGAGAGACGTTCGTTCATCTAGCACAAAGGGAACGGGTTGCAGGAGAAAGTTTTTCTCTGGTTTCTCAGTCTGTTTCCTAGTGCCGGTTTGAATTTCCTGCAGTTTTCACAGTAAAACCGAGTTGGAGCTAGTACCTCCAAATACATATGTATGGAGTGGGGTTTTCAACTGAAAAGAAACTTTGTGTTCCCAACAAGCTAGGTGAAGGTCGGCTTTCACACACACTTATCTCCCCGAACTGAGCATGTGGAGAGACTTTCGTTCATCTAGCATAAAAGGAACGGGTTGCAGGAGAAACTTTTTCTCTGGTTTCTCACTCTGTTTCCTAGTGCCGGTTTGAAGTTCCTGCAGTTTTCACTGTAAAACCGAGTTTGAGCTAGTACCTCCCCATATATATGTATGGAGTGGAGTTTGCAACTGAAAAGAGACTTTGTGTTCCCAACAAGCTAGGTGAAGGACGGCTTTCACACACACTTATCTCTCAGAACTGAGCATGTGAAGAGACATTCGTTCATCTAGCACAAAGGGAACGGGTTGCACGGGAAAGTTTTACTATGTTTTCTCAGTCTGTTTCCTAGTGCCGGTTTGAAGTTCCTGCAGTTTTCACTGTAAAACCGAGTTGGAGTTAGTACCTCCCCATATATATGTATGGAGTGGAGTTTGCAACTGAAAAGAATCTTTGTGTTCCCAACAAGCTAGGTGAAGGACGGCTTTCACACACACTTATCTCTCAGAACTGAGCATGTGGAGAGACGTTCGTTCATCTAGCACAAAGGGAACGGGTTGGAGGAGAAACTTTTACTCTGGTTTCTCAGTCTGTTTCCTAGTGCCGGTTTGATGTTCCTGCAGTTTTCACTGTAAAACCGAGTTGGAGCTAGTACCTCCCCATATATATGTATGGAGTGGAGTTTGCAACTGAAAAGAAACTTTGTGTTCCCAACAAGCTAGGTGAAGGACGGCTTTCACACACAATTATCTCTCAGAACTTAGCATGTGAAGAGACTTTCGATTGTCTAGCACAAAGGGAACGGGTTGCAGGAGAAACTTTTACTATGGTTTCTCAGTCTGTTTCCTAGTGCCGGTTTGAAGTTCCTGCAGATTTCACTGTAAAACCGATTTGGAGCTAGTACCTCCCCATATATATGTATGGAGTGAAGTTTCAACTTAAAAAGCTTTGTGTTCCCAACAAGCTAGGTGAAGGACGGCTTTCACACACACTTATCTCTCAGAACTGAGCATGTGGAGAGACGTTCGTTCATCTAGCACAAAGGGAACGGGTTGCAGGTGAAACTTTTACTCTGGATTCTCAGTCTGTTTCCTAGTGCCGGTTTGAAGTTCCTGCAGTTTTCACTGTAAAACCGAGTTGGAGTTAGTACCTCCCCATATATATGTATGGAGTGGAGTTTGCAACTGAAAAGAATCTTTGTGTTCCCAACAAGCTAGGTGAAGGACGGCTTTCACACACACTTATCTCTCAGAACTGAGCATGTGGAGAGACGTTCGTTCATCTAGCACAAAGGGAACGGGTTGGAGGAGAAACTTTTACTCTGGTTTCTCAGTCTGTTTCCTAGTGCCGGTTTGATGTTCCTGCAGTTTTCACTGTAAAACCGAGTTGGAGCTAGTACCTCCCCATATATATGTATGGAGTGGAGTTTGCAACTGAAAAGAAACATTGTGTTCCCAACAAGCTAGGTGAAGGACGGCTTTCACACACAATTATCTCTCAGAACTTAGCATGTGAAGAGACTTTCGATTGTCTAGCACAAAGGGAACGGGTTGCAGGAGAAATTTTACTCTGGTTTCTCAGTCTGTTTCCTAGTGCCGGTTTGAACTTCCTTCAGTTTTCACTGTAAAATCTTTTGGATCTTGTATCTCCCCATATATATGTATGGAGTGGTGTTTGCAACTGAAAAGAAACTTTGTGATCCCAACAAGCTAGTTGAAGGACGGCTTTCACACACACATATCTCTCAGAACTGAGCATGTGGAGAGACGTTCGTTCATCTAGCACAAAGGGAACGGGTTGCAGGAGAAAGTTTTTCTCTGGTTTCTCAGTCTGTTTCCTAGTGCCGGTTTGAATTTCCTGCAGTTTTCACAGTAAAACCGAGTTGGAGCTAGTACCTCCAAATACATATGTATGGAGTGGGGTTTTCAACTGAAAAGAAACTTTGTGTTCCCAACAAGCTAGGTGAAGGTCGGCTTTCACACACACTTATCTCCCCGAACTGAGCATGTGGAGAGACTTTCGTTCATCTAGCATAAAAGGAACGGGTTGCAGGAGAAACTTTTTCTCTGGTTTCTCACTCTGTTTCCTAGTGCCGGTTTGAAGTTCCTGCAGTTTTCACTGTAAAACCGAGTTTGAGCTAGTACCTCCCCATATATATGTATGGAGTGGAGTTTGCAACTGAAAAGAGACTTTGTGTTCCCAACAAGCTAGGTGAAGGACGGCTTTCACACACACTTATCTCTCAGAACTGAGCATGTGAAGAGACATTCGTTCATCTAGCACAAAGGGAACGGGTTGCACGGGAAAGTTTTACTATGTTTTCTCAGTCTGTTTCCTAGTGCCGGTTTGAAGTTCCTGCAGTTTTCACTGTAAAACCGAGTTGGAGTTAGTACCTCCCCATATATATGTATGGAGTGGAGTTTGCAACTGAAAAGAATCTTTGTGTTCCCAACAAGCTAGGTGAAGGACGGCTTTCACACACACTTATCTCTCAGAACTGAGCATGTGGAGAGACGTTCGTTCATCTAGCACAAAGGGAACGGGTTGGAGGAGAAACTTTTACTCTGGTTTCTCAGTCTGTTTCCTAGTGCCGGTTTGATGTTCCTGCAGTTTTCACTGTAAAACCGAGTTGGAGCTAGTACCTCCCCATATATATGTATGGAGTGGAGTTTGCAACTGAAAAGAAACTTTGTGTTCCCAACAAGCTAGGTGAAGGACGGCTTTCACACACAATTATCTCTCAGAACTTAGCATGTGAAGAGACTTTCGATTGTCTAGCACAAAGGGAACGGGTTGCAGGAGAAACTTTTACTCTGGTTTCTCAGTCTGTTTCCTAGTGCCGGTTTGAAGTTCCTGCAGATTTCACTGTAAAACCGATTTGGAGCTAGTACCTCCCCATATATATGTATGGAGTGAAGTTTCAACTTAAAAAGCTTTGTGTTCCCAACAAGCTAGGTGAAGGACGGCTTTCACACACACTTATCTCTCAGAACTGAGCATGTGGAGAGACGTTCGTTCATCTAGCACAAAGGGAACGGGTTGCAGGTGAAACTTTTACTCTGGATTCTCAGTCTGTTTCCTAGTGCCGGTTTGAAGTTCCTGCAGTTTTCACTGTAAAACCGAGTTGGAGCTAGTACCTCCCCATATATATGTATGGAGTGGAGTTTGCACCTGAAAAGAAACTTTGTGTTCCCAACAAGCTAGGTGAAGGACGGCTTTCACACACAATTATCTCTCAGAACTTAGCATGTGAAGAGTATTTCGATTGTCTAGCACAAAAGGAACGGGTTGCAGGAGAAACTTTTACTATGGTTTCTCAGTCTGTTTCCTAGTGCCGGTTTGAAGTTCCTGCAGATTTCACTGTAAAACCGATTTGGAGCTAGTACCTCCCTATATATATGTATGGAGTGAAGTTTGCAACTTAAAAAAACTGTGTGTTCCCAACAAGCTAGGTGAATTACGGCTTTCACACACACTTATCTCTCAGAACTGAGCATGTGGAGAGACGTTCGTTCATCTAGCACAAAGGGAACGGGTTGCAGGAGAAACTTTTACTCTGGTTTCTCAGTCTTTTTCCTAATGCCGGTTTGAAGTTCCTGCAATTTTCACTGTAAAACCGAGTTGGAGCTAGGACCTCCCCATATATATGTATGGAGTGGAGTTTTCAAATGAAAGAAACTTTGTGTTCCCAACAAGCTAGGTGAAGGACGGCTTTCACACACAATTATCTCTCAGAACTGAGCATGTGGAGAGACGTTCGTTCATCTAGCACAAAGGGAACGGGTTGCTTGTGAAACTTTTACTCTGGATTCTCAGTCTGTTTCCTAGTGCCGGTTTGAAGTTCCTGCAGTTTTCACTGTAAAACCGAGTTGGAGATAGTACCTCCCCATATATATGTATGGAGTGGAGTTTGCAACTGAAAAGAAACTTTGTGTTCCCAACAAGCTAGGTGAAGGACGGCTTTCACACACACTTATCTCTCAGAACTGAGCATGTGGAGAGACATTCGTTCATCTAGCACAAAGGGAACGGGTTGCAGGAGAAACTTTTACACTGGTTTCTCAGTCTGTTTCCTAGTGCCGGTTTGAAGTTCCTGCAGTTTTCACTGTAAAACCGAGTTGGAGCTAGTACCTCCCCATATATATGTATGGGGTGGAGTTTGCAACTGAAAAGAAACTTTGTGTTCCCAACAAGCTAGGTGAAGGACGGCTTCCACACACACTTATCTCTCCGATCTGAGCATGTGGAGAGACTTTCGTTCATCTAGCCCAAAGGGAACGGGTTGCAGGAGAAACATTTACTCTGGTTTCTCAGACTTTTTCCTAGTGCCGGTTTGAAGTTCCTGCAGTTTTCACTGTAAAACCGAGTTGGAGCTAGTACCTCCCCATATATATGTATGGATTGGAGTTTGCAACTAAAAAGAAACTTTGTGTTCCCAACAAGCTAGGTGAAGGACGGCTTTCACACACACTTATCTCTCAGAACAGAGCATGTGGAGAGACGTTCGTTCATCTAGCCCAAATGGAACGGGTTGCAGGAGAAACTTTTACTCTGGTTTCTCGGTCTGTTTCCTAGTGCCGGTTTGAAGATCCTGCAGTTTTCACTGTAAAACCTAGTTGGAGCTAGTAATTGCCCATAATTATGTATGGAGTGGAATTTCCAACTGAAAAGATTCTTTGTGTTCCCAAAAAGCAAGGTGAAAGACGGCTTTCACACACACTTATATTTCAGAACTGAGCATGTGGAGAGTCTTTCGTTCATCTAGCACAAAGGGAACGGGTTGCAGGAGAAACTTTTACTCTGGTTTCTCAGTCTGTTTCCTAATGCCGGTTTGAAGTTCCTGCAGTTTTCACTGTAAAACCGAGTTGGAGCTAGTACCTCCCCAAATATATGTATGGAGTGGAGTTTGCAACTGAAAAGAAACTTTGTGTTCCCAACAAGCTAGTTGAAGGACGGCTTTCACACACACTTATCTCTCAAAACTTAGCATGTGAAGAGACGTTCGTTCATCTAGCACAAAGGGAACGGGTTGCAGGAGAAACTTTTACTCTGGTTTCTCAGTCTGTTTCCTAGTGCCGGTTTGAAGTTCCTGCAGTTTTCACTGTAAAACAGAGTTGGAGCTAGTACCGCCCCATATAAATGTATGGAGTGGAGTTGGCAACTGAAAAGAAACTTTGTGTTCCCAACAAGCTAGGTGAAGGACGGCTTTCACACACAATTATCTCTCAGAACTGAGCATGTGGAGAGACGTTCATTCATCTAGCACAATGGGAACGGGTTGCAGGAGAAACTTTTACTCTGGTTTCTCAGTCTGTTTCCTAGTGCCGGTTTGAAATTCCTGCAGTTTTCACTGTAAAACAGAGTTGGAGCTAGTACCTCCCCATATATATGTATGGAGTGGAGTTTGCAACTGAAAAGAAACTTTGTGTTCCCAACAAGCTAGGTGAAGGACGGCTTTCACACACACTTATCTCTCAGAACTGAGCATGTGGAGAGACGTTCGTTCATCTAGCACAAAGGGAACGGGTGGCAGGAGGAACTTTTACTCTGGTTTCTCAGTCTGTTTCCTAGTGCCGGTTTGAAGTTCCTGCAGTTTTCACTGTAAAACCGAGTTGGAGCTAGTACCTCCCCATATATATGTATGGAGTGGAGTTTGCAACTGAAAAGAAACTTTGTGTTCCCAACAAGCTAGGTGAAAGACGGCTTTCACACACACTTATCTCTCAGAACTGAGCATGTGGAGAGACGTTCGTTCATCTAGCACAAAGGGAACGGGTTGCATGAGAAACTTTTACTCTGGTTTCTCAGTCTGTTTCCTAGTGTCGGTTTGAAGTTCCTGCAGTTTTCACTGTAAAACCGAGTTGGAGCTAGTACCTCCCTATATATATGTATGGAGTGGAGTTGGCAACTGAAAAGAAACTTTGTGTTCCCAACAAGCTAGGTGAAGGACGGCTTTCACACACAATTAACTCTCAGAACTGAGCATGTGGAGAGACGTTCGTTCATCTAGCACAAAGGGAACGGGTTGCAGGGGAAACTTTTACTCTGGTTTCTCAGTCTGTTTCCTAGTGCCGGTTTGAAGTTCCTGCAGTTTTCACTTTAAAACCGAGTTTGAGCTAGTACCTCCCCATATATATGTATGGAGTGGAGTTTGCAACTGAAAACAAACTTTGTGTTCCCAACAAGCTAGGTGAAGGACGGCTTTCACACACACTTATCTCTCAGAACTGAGCATGTGAAGAGACATTCGTTCATCTAGCACAAAGGGAACGGGTTGCACGGGAAAGTTTTACTATGTTTTCTCAGTCTGTTTCCTAGTGCCGGTTTGAAGTTCCTGCAGTTTTCACTGTAAAACCGAGTTGGAGTTAGTACCTCCCCATATATATATATGGAGTGGAGTTTGCAACTGAAAAGAATCTTTGTGTTCCCAACAAGCTAGGTGAAGGACGGCTTTCACACACACTTATCTCTCAGAACTGAGCATGTGGAGAGACGTTCGTTCATCTAGCACAAAGGGAACGGGTTGGAGGAGAAACTTTTACTCTGGTTTCTCAGTCTGTTTCCTAGTGCCGGTTTGATGTTCCTGCAGTTTTCACTGTAAAACCGAGTTGGAGCTAGTACCTCCCCATATATATGTATGGAGTGGAGTTTGCAACTGAAAAGAAACTTTGTGTTCCCAACAAGCTAGGTGAAGGACGGCTTTCACACACACTTATCTCTCAGAACTGAGCATGTGAAGAGTATTTCGATTGTCTAGCACAAAGGGAACGGGTTGCAGGAGAAACTTTTACTATGGTTTCTCAGTCTGTTTCCTAGTGCCGGTTTGAAGTTCCTGCAGATTTCACTGTAAAACCGATTTGGAGCTAGTACCTAACTATATATATGTATGGAGTGAAGTTTGCAACTTAAAAAAACTGTGTGTTCCCAACAAGCTAGGTGAAGTACGGCTTTCACACACACTTATCTCTGAGAACTGAGCATGTGGAGAGACGTTCGTTCATCTAGCACAAAGGGAACGGGTTGCAGGAGAAACTTTTACTCTGGTTTCTCAGTCTTTTTCCTAGTGCCGGTTTGAAGTTCCTGCAATTTTCACTGTAAAACCGAGTTGGAGCTAGGACCTCCCCATATATATGTATGGAGTGGAGTTTTCAAATGAAAGAAACTTTGTGTTCCCAACAAGCTAGGTGAAGGACGGCTTTCACACACAATTATCTCTCAGAACTGAGCATGTGGAGAGACGTTCGTTCATCTAGCACAAAGGGAACGGGTTGCTTGTGAAACTTTTACTCTGGATTCTCAGTCTGTTTCCTAGTGCCGGTTTGAAGTTCCTGCAGTTTTCGCTGTAAAACCGAGTTGGAGATAGTACCTCCCCATATATATGTATGGAGTGGAGTTTGCAACTGAAAAGAAGCTTTGTGTTCCCAACAAGCTAGGTGAAGGACGGCTTTCACACACACTTATCTCTCAGAACTGAGCATGTGGAGAGACATTCGTTCATTTAGCACAAAGGGAACGGGTTGCAGGAGAAACTTTTACACTGGTTTCTCAGTCTGTTTCCTAGTGCCGGTTTGAAGTTCCTGCAGTTTTCACTGTAAAACCGAGTTGGAGCTAGTACCTCCCCATATATATGTATGGAGTGGAGTTTGCAACTGAAAAGAAACTTTGTGTTCCCAACAAGCTAGGTGAAGGACGGCTTCCACACACACTTATCTCTCCGATCTGAGCATGTGGAGAGACTTTCGTTCATCTAGCCCAAAGGGAACGGGTTGCAGGAGAAACATTTACTCTGGTTTCTCAGACTTTTTCCTAGTGCCGGTTTGAAGTTCCTGCAGTTTTCACTGTAAAACCGAGTTGGAGCTAGTACCTCCCCATATATATGTATGGATTGGAGTTTGCAACTAAAAAGAAACTTTGTGTTCCCAACAAGCTAGGTGAAGGACGGCTTTCACACACACTTATCTCTCAGAACAGAGCATGTGGAGAGACGTTCGTTCATCTAGCCCAAATGGAACGGGTTGCAGGAGAAACTTTTACTCTGGTTTCTCGGTCTGTTTCCTAGTGCCGGTTTGAAGATCCTGCAGTTTTCACTGTAAAACCGAGTTGGAGCTAGTACCTGCCCATAATTATGTATGGAGTGGAATTTCCAACTGAAAAGATACTTTGTGTTCAGAAAAAGCAAGGTGAAAGACGGCTTTCACACACACTTATATTTCAGAACTGAGCATGTGGAGAGTCTTTCGTTCATCTAGCACAAAGGGAACGGGTTGCAGGAGAAACTTTTACTCTGGTTTCTCAGTCTGTTTCCTAATGCCGGTTTGAAGTTCCTGCAGTTTTCACTGTAAAACCGAGTTGGAGCTAGTACCTCCCCAAATATATGTATGGAGTGGAGTTTGCAACTGAAAAGAAACTTTGTGTTCCCAACAAGCTAGTTGAAGGACGGCTTTCACACACACTTATCTCTCAAAACTTAGCATGTGAAGAGACGTTCGTTCATCTAGCACAAAGGGAACGGGTTGCAGGAGAAACTTTTACTCTGGTTTCTCAGTCTGTTTCCTAGTGCCGGTTTGAAGTTCCTGCAGTTTTCACTGTAAAACAGAGTTGGAGCTAGTACCGCCCCATATAAATGTATGGAGTGGAGTTGGCAACTGAAAAGAAACTTTGTGTTCCCAACAAGCTAGGTGAAGGACGGCTTTCACACACAATTATCTCTCAGAACTGAGCATGTGGAGAGACGTTCGTTCATCTAGCACAATGGGAACGGGTTGCAGGAGAAACTTTTACTCTGGTTTCTCAGTCTGTTTCCTAGTGCCGGTTTGAAATTCCTGCAGTTTTCACTGTAAAACAGAGTTGGAGCTAGTACCTCCCCATATATATGTATGGAGTGGAGTTTGCAACTGAAAAGAAACTTTGTGTTCCCAACAAGCTAGGTGAAGGACGGCTTTCACACACACTTATCTCTCAGAACTGAGCATGTGGAGAGACGTTCGTTCATCTAGCACAAAGGGAACGGGTGGCAGGAGGAACTTTTACTCTGGTTTCTAAGTCTGTTTCCTAGTGCCGGTTTGAAGTTCCTGCAGTTTTCACTGTAAAACCGAATTGGAGCTAGTACCTCCCCATATATATGTATGGAGTGGAGTTTGCAACTGAAAAGAAACTTTGTGTTCCCAACAAGCTAGGTGAAAGACGGCTTTCACACACACTTATCTCTCAGAACTGAGCATGTGGAGAGACGTTCGTTCATCTAGCACAAAGGGAACGGGTTGCAGGAGAAACTTTTACTCTGGTTTCTCAGTCTGTTTCCTAGTGTCGGTTTGAAGTTCCTGCAGTTTTCACTGTAAAACCGAGTTGGAGCTAGTACCTCCCTATATATATGTATGGAGTGGAGTTTGCAACTGAAAAGAAACTTTGTGTTCCCAACAAGCTAGGTGAAGGACGGCTTTCACACACACTTAACTCTCAGAACTGAGCATGTGGAGAGACGTTCGTTCATCTAGCACAAAGGGAACGTGTTGCAGGAGAAACTATTACTCTGGTTTCTCAGTCTGTTTCCTAGTGCCGGTTTGAAATTCCTGCAGTTTTCACTGTAAAACCGAGTTGGAGCTTGTACCTCCCTATATATATGTATGGAGTGGAGTTTGCAACTGAAAAGAAACTTTGTGTTCCCAACAAGCTAGGTGAAGTACGGCTTTCACACACACTTATCTCTCAGAACAGAGCATGTGGTGAGACGTTCGTTCATCTAGCACAAAGGGAACGTGTTGCAGGGGAAACTTTTACTCTGGTTTCTCAGTCTGTTTCCTAGTGCCGGTTTGAAGTTCCTGCAGTTTTCACTGTAAAACCGAGTTGGAGCTAGTACCTCCGCATATATATGTATGGTATGGGGTTTGCAACTGAAAAGAAACTTTATGTTCCCAAAAGCTAGTATAAGGACGGCTTTCACACACACTTATCTCTCAGAACTGAGCATGTGGAAAGACGTTCGTTCATCTAGCACAAAGGGAACGGGTTGCAGGAAGAACTTTTACTCTGGTTTCTCAGTCTGTTTCCTAGTGTCGGTTTGAAGGTCCTGCAGTTTTCACTGTAAAACAGAGTTGGAGCTAGTACCTCCCTATATATATGTATGGAGTGGAGTTTGCAACTGAAAAGAAACTTTGTGTTCCCAACCAGCTAAGTGAAGGACGGCTTTCACACACACTTAACTCTCAGAACTGAGCATGTGGAGAGACGTTCGTTCATCTAGCACAAAGGGAACGGGTTGCAGGAGAAACTATTACTCTGGTTTCTCAGTCTGTTTCCTAGTGCCGGTTTGAAGTTCCTGCAGTTTTCACTGTAAAACCGAGTTGGAGCTTGTACCTCCCTATATATATGTATGGAGTGGAGTTTGCAACTGAAAAGAAACTTTGTGTTCCCAACAAGCTAGGTGAAGTACGGCTTTCACACACACTTATCTATCAGAACAGAGCATGTGGTGAGACGTTCGTTCATCTAGCACAAAGGGAACGTGTTGCAGGAGGAACTTTTACTCTGGTTTCTCAGTCTGTTTCCTAGTGCCGGTTTGAAGTTCCTGCAGTTTTCACTGTAAAACCGAGTTTGAGCTAGTACCTCCCCATATATATGTATGGAGTGGAGTTTGCAACTGAAAAGAAACTTTGTGTTCCCAACAAGCTAGGTGAAGGACGGCTTTCACACACACTTATCTCTCAGAACTGAGCATGTGGAGAGACGTTCGTTCATCTAGCACAAGGGAACGGGTTGCAGGAGAAATTTTTACTCTGGTTTCTCGGTCTGTTTCCTAGTGCCGGTTTGAATTTCCTGCAGTTTTCACTGTAAAACCGAGTTGGAGCTAGTACCTCCCCATATATATGTATGGAGTGGAGTTTGCAACTGAAAAGAAACTTTGTGTTCCCAACAAGCTAGGTGAAAGACGGCTTTCACACACACTTATCTCTCAGAACTTAGCATGTGGAGAGACGTTCGTTCATCTAGCACAAACGGAACGGGTTGCAGGAGAAACTTTTACTCTGGTTTCTCAGTCTGTTTCCTAGTGTCGGTTTGAAGTTCCTGCAGTTTTCACTGTAAAACCGAGTTGGAGCTTGTACCTCCCTATATATATGTATGGAGTGGAGTTTGCATCTGAAAAGAAACTTTGTGTTCCCAACAAGCTAGGTGAAGGACGGCTTCAACACACACTTATCTCTCCGATCTGAGCATGTGGAGAGACTTTCGTTCATCTAGCCCAAAGGGAACGGGTTGCAGGAGAAACATTTACTCTGGTTTCTCAGACTTTTTCCTAGTGCCGGTTTGAAGTTCCTGCAGTTTTCACTGTAAAACCGAGTTGGAGCTAGTACCTCCCCATATATATGTATGGATTGGAGTTTGCAACTAAAAAGAAACTTTGTGTTCCCAACAAGCTAGGTGAAGGACGGCTTTCACACACACTTATCTCTCAGAACAGAGCATGTGGAGAGACGTTCGTTCATCTAGCCCAAATGGAACGGGTTGCAGGAGAAACTTTTACTCTGGTTTCTCGGTCTGTTTCCTAGTGCCGGTTTGAAGATCCTGCAGTTTTCACTGTAAACCCGAGTTGGAGCTAGTACCTGCCCATAATTATGTATGGAGTGGAATTTCCAACTGAAAAGATACTTTGTGTTCAGAAAAAGCAAGGTGAAAGACGGCTTTCACACACACTTATATTTCAGAACTGAGCATGTGGAGAGTCTTTCGTTCATCTAGCACAAAGGGAACGGGTTGCAGGAGAAACTTTTACTCTGGTTTCTCAGTCTGTTTCCTAATGCCGGTTTGAAGTTCCTGCAGTTTTCACTGTAAAACCGAGTTGGAGCTAGTACCTCCCCAAATATATGTATGGAGTGGAGTTTGCAACTGAAAAGAAACTTTGTGTTCCCAACAAGCTAGTTGAAGGACGGCTTTCACACACACTTATCTCTCAAAACTTAGCATGTGAAGAGACGTTCGTTCATCTAGCACAAAGGGAACGGGTTGCAGGAGAAACTTTTACTCTGGTTTCTCAGTCTGTTTCCTAGTGCCGGTTTGAAGTTCCTGCAGTTTTCACTGTAAAACAGAGTTGGAGCTAGTACCGCCCCATATAAATGTATGGAGTGGAGTTGGCAACTGAAAAGAAACTTTGTGTTCCCAACAAGCTAGGTGAAGGACGGCTTTCACACACAATTATCTCTCAGAACTGAGCATGTGGAGAGACGTTCGTTCATCTAGCACAATGGGAACGGGTTGCAGGAGAAACTTTTACTCTGGTTTCTCAGTCTGTTTCCTAGTGCCGGTTTGAAATTCCTGCAGTTTTCACTGTAAAACAGAGTTGGAGCTAGTACCTCCCCATATATATGTATGGAGTGGAGTTTGCAACTGAAAAGAAACTTTGTGTTCCCAACAAGCTAGGTGAAGGACGGCTTTCACACACACTTATCTCTCAGAACTGAGCATGTGGAGAGACGTTCGTTCATCTAGCACAAAGGGAACGGGTGGCAGGAGGATCTTTTACTCTGGTTTCTCAGTCTGTTTCCTAGTGCCGGTTTGAAGTTCCTGCAGTTTTCACTGTAAAACCGAGTTGGAGCTAGTACCTCCCCATATATATGTATGGAGTGGAGTTTGCAACTGAAAAGAAACTTTGTGTTCCCAACAAGCTAGGTGAAAGACGGCTTTCACACACACTTATCTCTCAGAACTGAGCATGTGGAGAGACGTTCGTTCATCTAGCACAAAGGGAACGGGTTGCAGGAGAAACTTTTACTCTGGTTTCTCAGTCTGTTTCCTAGTGTCGGTTTGAAGTTCCTGCAGTTTTCACTGTAAAACCGAGTTGGAGCTAGTACCTCCCTATATATATGTATGGAGTGGAGTTTGCAACTGAAAAGAAACTTTGTGTTCCCAACAAGCTAGGTGAAGGACGGCTTTCACACACACTTAACTCTCAGAACTGAGCATGTGGAGAGACGTTCGTTCATCTAGCACAAAGGGAACGTGTTGCAGGAGAAACTATTACTCTGGTTTCTCAGTCTGTTTCCTAGTGCCGGTTTGAAATTCCTGCAGTTTTCACTGTAAAACCGAGTTGGAGCTTGTACCTCCCTATATATATGTATGGAGTGGAGTTTGCAACTGAAAAGAAACTTTGTGTTCCCAACAAGCTAGGTGAAGTACGGCTTTCACACACACTTATCTCTCAGAACAGAGCATGTGGTGAGACGTTCGTTCATCTAGCACAAAGGGAACGTGTTGCAGGGGAAACTTTTACTCTGGTTTCTCAGTCTGTTTCCTAGTGCCGGTTTGAAGTTCCTGCAGTTTTCACTGTAAAACCGAGTTTGAGCTAGTACCTCCCCATATATATGTATGGAGTGGAGTTTGCAACTGAAAAGAAACTTTGTGTTCCCAACAAGCTAGGTGAAGGACGGCTTTCACACACACTTATCTCTCAGAACTGAGCATGTGGAGAGACGTTCGTTCATCTAGCACAAAGGGAACTGGTTGCAGGAGAAACTTTTACTCTGGTTTCTCAGTCTGTTTCCTAGTGCCGGTTTGAAATTCCTGCATTTTTCACTGTAAAACCGAGTTGGAGCTAGTACCTCCGCATATATATGTATGGTATGGGGTTTGCAACTGAAAAGAAACTTTATGTTCCCAAAAGCTAGTATAAGGACGGCTTTCACACACACTTATCTCTCAGAACTGAGCATGTGGAAAGACGTTCGTTCATCTAGCACAAAGGGAACGGGTTGCAGGAAGAACTTTTACTCTGGTTTCTCAGTCTGTTTCCTAGTGTCGGTTTGAAGGTCCTGCAGTTTTCACTGTAAAACAGAGTTGGAGCTAGTACCTCCCTATATATATGTATGGAGTGGAGTTTGCAACTGAAAAGAAACTTTGTGTTCCCAACCAGCTAGGTGAAGGACGGCTTTCACACACACTTAACTCTCAGAACTGAGCATGTGGAGAGACGTTCGTTCATCTAGCACAAAGGGAACGGGTTGCAGGAGAAACTATTACTCTGGTTTCTCAGTCTGTTTCCTAGTGCCGGTTTGAAGTTCCTGCAGTTTTCACTGTAAAACCGAGTTGGAGCTTGTACCTCCCTATATATATGTATGGAGTGGAGTTTGCAACTGAAAAGAAACTTTGTGTTCCCAACAAGCTAGGTGAAGTACGGCTTTCACACACACTTATCTATCAGAACAGAGCATGTGGTGAGACGTTCGTTCATCTAGCACAAAGGGAACGTGTTGCAGGAGGAACTTTTACTCTGGTTTCTCAGTCTGTTTCCTAGTGCCGGTTTGAAGTTCCTGCAGTTTTCACTGTAAAACCGAGTTTGAGCTAGTACCTCCCCATATATATGTATGGAGTGGAGTTTGCAACTGAAAAGAAACTTTGTGTTCCCAACAAGCTAGGTGAAGGACGGCTTTCACACACACTTATCTCTCAGAACTGAGCATGTGGAGAGACGTTCGTTCATCTAGCACAAGGGAACGGGTTGCAGGAGAAATTTTTACTCTGGTTTCTCGGTCTGTTTCCTAGTGCCGGTTTGAATTTCCTGCAGTTTTCACTGTAAAACCGAGTTGGAGCTAGTACCTCCCCATATATATGTATGGAGTGGAGTTTGCAACTGAAAAGAAACTTTGTGTTCCCAACAAGCTAGGTGAAAGACGGCTTTCACACACACTTATCTCTCAGAACTTAGCATGTGGAGAGACGTTCGTTCATCTAGCACAAACGGAACGGGTTGCAGGAGAAACTTTTACTCTGGTTTCTCAGTCTGTTTCCTAGTGTCGGTTTGAAGTTCCTGCAGTTTTCACTGTAAAACCGAGTTGGATCTAGTACCTCCCTATATATATGTATGGAGTGGAGTTTGCAACTGAAAAGAAACTTTGTGTTCCCAACAAGATAGGTGAAGGACGGCTTTCACACACACTTAACTCTCAGAACTGAGCATGTGGAGAGACTTTCGTTATTCTAGCACAAAGGGAACGGGTTGCAGGAAAAACTATTACTCTGGTTTCTCAGTCTTTTTCCTAGTGCCGGTTTGAAGTTCCTGCAGTTTTCACTGTAAAACCGAGTTGGAGCTTGTACATCCCTATATATATGTATGGAGTGGAGTTTGCAACTGAAAAGAAACTTTGTGTTCCCAACAAGCTAGGTGAAGGACGGCTTTCACACACACTTATCTCTCAGAACTGAGCATGTGGAGAGACGTTCGTTCATCTAGCACAAAGGGAACTGGTTGCAGGAGAAACTTTTACTCTGGTTTCTCAGTCTGTTTCCTAGTGCCGGTTTGAAATTCCTGCATTTTTCACTGTAAAACCGAGATGGAGCTAGTACCTCCGCATATATATGTATGGTATGGGGTTTGCAACTGAAAAGAAACTTTATGTTCCCAAAAGCTAGTATAAGGACGGCTTTCACACACACTTATCTCTCAGAACTGAGCATGTGGAAAGACGTTCGTTCATCTAGCACAAAGGGAACGGGTTGCAGGAAGAACTTTTACTCTGGTTTCTCAGTCTGTTTCCTAGTGTCGGTTTGAAGGTCCTGCAGTTTTCACTGTAAAACAGAGTTGGAGCTAGTACCTCCCTATATATATGTATGGAGTGGAGTTTGCAACTGAAAAGAAACTTTGTGTTCCCAACCAGCTAGGTGAAGGACGGCTTTCACACACACTTAACTCTCAGAACTGAGCATGTGGAGAGACGTTCGTTCATCTAGCACAAAGGGAACGGGTTGCAGGAGAAACTATTACTCTGGTTTCTCAGTCTGTTTCCTAGTGCCGGTTTGAAGTTCCTGCAGTTTTCACTGTAAAACCGAGTTGGAGCTTGTACCTCCCTATATATATTTATGGAGTGGAGTTTGCAACTGAAAAGAAACTTTGTGTTCCCAACAAGCTAGGTGAAGTACGGCTTTCACACACACTTATCTATCAGAACAGAGCATGTGGTGAGACGTTCGTTCATCTAGCACAAAGGGAACGTGTTGCAGGAGGAACTTTTACTCTGGTTTCTCAGTCTGTTTCCTAGTGCCGGTTTGAAGTTCCTGCAGTTTTCACTGTAAAACCGAGTTTGAGCTAGTACCTCCCCATATATATGTATGGAGTGGAGTTTGCAACTGAAAAGAAACTTTGTGTTCCCAACAAGCTAGGTGAAGGACGGCTTTCACACACACTTATCTCTCAGAACTGAGCATGTGGAGAGACGTTCGTTCATCTAGCACAAGGGAACGGGTTGCAGGAGCAACTTTTACTCTGGTTTCTCGGTCTGTTTCCTAGTGCCGGTTTGAATTTCCTGCAGTTTTCACTGTAAAACCGAGTTGGAGCTAGTACCTCCCCATATATATGTATGGAGTGGAGTTTGCAACTGAAAAGAAACTTTGTGTTCCCAACAAGCTAGGTGAAAGACGGCTTTCACACACACTTATCTCTCACAACTTAGCATGTGGAGAGACGTTCGTTCATCTAGCACAAACGGAACGGGTTGCAGGAGAAACTTTTACTCTGGTTTCTCAGTCTGTTTCCTAGTGTCGGTTTGAAGTTCCTGCAGTTTTCACTGTAAAACCGAGTTGGATCTAGTACCTCCCTATATATATGTATGGAGTGGAGTTTGCAACTGAAAAGAAACTTTGTGTTCCCAACAAGATAGGTGAAGGACGGCTTTCACACACACTTAACTCTCAGAACTGAGCATGTGGAGAGACTTTCGTTCATCTAGCACAAAGGGAACGGGTTGCAGGAAAAACTATTACTCTGGTTTCTCAGTCTTTTTCCTAGTGCCGGTTTGAAGTTCCTGCAGTTTTCACTGTAAAACCGAGTTGGAGCTTGTACATCCCTATATATATGTATGGAGTGGAGTTTGCAACTGAAAAGAAACTTTGTGTTCCCAACAAACTAGGTGAAGTACGGCTTTCACACGCACTTATCTCTCAGAACAGAGCATGTGGTGAGACGTTCGTTCATCTAGCACAAAGGGAACGTGTTGCAGGAGGAACTTTTACTCTGGTTTCTCAGTATGTTTCCTAGTGCCGGTTTGATGTTCCTGCAGTTTTCACTGTAAAACAGTGTTTGAGCTAGTACCTCCCCATATAAATGTATGGAGTGGAGTTTGCAACTGAAAAGAAACTTTGTGTTCCCAACAAGCTAGGTGAAGGACGGCTTTCACATACAATTATCTCTCAGAATTGGGCATGTGGAGAGACGTTCATTCATCTAGCACAAAGGAACTGGTTGCAGGAGAAACTTTT
The DNA here is from genome assembly GCF_036321535.1 of Camelus dromedarius. Lineage (NCBI taxonomy): Eukaryota > Metazoa > Chordata > Mammalia > Artiodactyla > Camelidae > Camelus > Camelus dromedarius. The sequence continues at coordinate 1,324,233 of NW_026989747.1, forward strand.
ACTCTGGTTTCTCAGTCTGTTTCCTAGTGCCGGTTTGAAGTTCCTGCAGTTTTCACTGTAAAACCGAGTTGGAGCTTGTACCTCCCCATATATATGTATGGTGTGGGGTTTGCAACTGAAAAGAAACTTTGTGTTCCCAAAAGCTCGTATAAGGACGGCTTTCACACACACTTATCTCTCAGAACTGAGCATGTGGAGAGACGTTCGTTCATCTAGCACAAAGGGAACGGTTTGCAGGAAGAACTTTTACTCTGGTTTCTCAGTCTGTTTCCTAGTGCCGGTTTGAAATTCCTGCAGTTTTCACTGTAAAACCGAGTTGGAGCTAGTACCTCCCCATATATATGTATGGAGTGGAGTTTGCAACTGAATAGAAACTTTGTGTTCCCAACAAGCTAGCTGAAGGACGGCTTTCACACACACTTATCTCTCAGAACAGAGCATGTGGAGAGACGTTCGTTCATCTAGCACAAAGGGAACGGGTTGCAGGAGAAACTTTTACTCTGGGTTCTCAGTCTGTTTCCTAGTGCCGGTTTGAAGTTCCTGCAGTTTTCACTGTAAAACCGAGTTGAAGCTAGTACCTCCCCATATATATGTATGGAGTGGAGTTTGCAACTGAAAAGAAACTTTGTGTTCCCAACAAGCTAGGTGAAGGACGGCTTTCACACACACTTATCTCTCAGAACTGAGCATGTGGAGAGACGTTCGTTCATCTAGCACAAAGGAAACGTGTTGCACGGGAAACTTTTACTCTGGTTTCTCAGTCTTTTTCCTAGTGTCGGTTTGAAGTTCCTGCAGTTTTCACTGTAAAACCGAGTTGGAGCTAGTACCTCCCTATATATATGTATGGAGTGGAGTTTGCAACTGAAAAGAAACTTTGTGTTCCCAACAAGCTAGGTGAAGTACGGCTTTCACACACACTTAACTCTCAGAACTGAGCATGTGGAGAGACGTTCGTTCATCTAGCACAAAGGGAACGGGTTGCAGGAGAAACTATTACTCTGGTTTCTCAGTCTGTTTCCTAGTGCCGGTTTGAAGTTCCTGCAGTTTTCACTGTAAAACCGAGTTGGAGCTTGTACCTCCCTATATATATGTATGGAGTGGAATTTGCAACTGAAAAGAAACTTTGTGTTCCCAACAAGCTAGGTGAAGGACGGCTTTCACACACACTTATCTCTCAGAACAGAGCATGTGGAGAGACGTTCTTTCATCTAGCACAAAGGGAACGGTTTGCAGGAGAAACTTTTACTCTGGTTTCTCAGTCTGTTTCCTAGTGCCGGTTTGAAGTTCCTGCAGTTTTCACTGTAAAACCGAGTTTGAGCTAGTACCTCCCCATATATATGTATGGAGTGGAGTTTGCAACAGAAAAGAAACTTTGTGTTCCCAACAACTTATGTGAAGGACGGCTTTCACACACACTTATCTTTCAGAACTGAGCATGTGGAGAGACTTTCGTTCATCTAGCACAAATGGAACGGGTTGCAGGAGAAACTTTTACTCTGGTTTCTCAGTCTGTTTCCTAGTGCCGGTTTGAAGTTCCTGCAGTTTTCACTGTAAAAACGAGTTGGAGCTGTTACCTACCCATATATATGTATGGAGTGGAGTTTGCAACTGAAAAGAAACTTTGTGTTTCCAACAAGCTAGGTGAAGGACGGCTTTCACACACACTTATCTCTCAGAATTGAGCATGTGGAGAGACGTTCATTCATCTAGCACAAAGGGAACGTGTTGCAGGAGAAACTTTTACTCTGGTTTCTCAGTCTGTTTCCTAGTGCCGGTTTGAAGTTCCTGCAGTTTTCACTGTAAAACCGAGTTGGAGCTAGTACCTCCTCATATATATGTATGGAGTGGAGTTTGCAACTGAAAAGAAACTTTGTGTTCCCAACAAGCTAGTATAAGTTCGGCTTTCACACACACTTATCTCTCAGAACTGAGCATTTGGAGAGATGTTCGTTCATCTAGCACAAAGGGAACGGGTTGCAGGAGAAACTTTTACTCTGGTTTCTCAGTCTGTTTCCTAGTGCCGGTTTGAAGTTCCTGCAGTTTTCACTGTAAAACCGAGTTGGAGCTAGTACCACCCCATATATATGTATGGAGTGGAGTTTGCAACTGAAAAGAAACTTTGTGTTCCCAACAAGCTAGGTGAAGGAAGGCTTTCACACACACTTATCTCTCAGAACTGAGCATGTGGAGAGACGTTCGTTCATCTAGCACAAAGGGAACGGGTTGCAGGAGAAACTTTTACTCTGGTTTCTCAGTCTGTTTCCTAGTGCCGGTTTGAAGTTCCTGCAGTTTTCACTGTAAAACAGAGTTGGAGCTTGTACCTCCCCATATATATGTATGGAGTGGAGTTTGCAACTGAAAAGAAACTTTGTGTTCCCAACAAGCTATGTGAAGGACGGCTTTCACACACACTTATCTCTCAGAACAGAGCATGTGGAGAGACGTTCGTTCATCTAGCACAAAGGGAACGGGTTGCAGGAGAAACTTTTACTCTGGTTTCTCAGTCTGTTTCCTAGTGCCGGTTTGAAGTTCCTGCAGTTTTCACTGTAAAACCGAGTTGGAGCTAGTACCTCCCCATATATATGTATGGAGTGGAGTTTGCAACTGAAAAGAAACTTTGTGTTCCCAACAAGCTAGGTGAAGGACGGCTTTCACACACACTTATCTCTCAGAATTGAGCATGTGGAGAGACGTTCATTCATCTAGCACAAAGGGAAAGGGTTGCAGGAGAATCTTTTACTCTGGTTTCTCAGTCTGTTTCCTAGTGCCGGTTTGAAGTTCCTGCAGTTTTCACTGTAAAACCGAGTTGGAGCTAGTACCTCCCCATATATATGTATGGAGTGGAGTTTGCAACTGAAAAGAAACTTTGTGTTCCCAACAAGCTAGTATAAGGACGGCTTTCACACACACTTATCTCTCAGAACTGAGCATGTTGGGAGACGTTCGTTCATTTGGCACAAAGGGAACGGGTTGCAGGAGAAACTTTTACTCTGGTTTCTCAGTCTGTTTCCTAGTGCCGGTTTGAATTTCCTGCAGTTTTCACTGTAAAACCGAGTTGGAGCTAGTACCTCCCCATATATATGTATGGAGTGGAGTTTGCAACTGAAAAGAAACTTTGTGTTCCCAACAAGCTAGGTTAAGGACGGCTTTCACACACACTTATCTCTCAGAACTGAGCATGTGGAGAGACGTTCGTTCATCTAGCACAAAGGGAACGTGTTGCAGTAGAAACTTTTACTCTGGTTTCTCAGTCTGTTTCCTAGTGTCGGTTTGAAGTTCCTGCAGTTTTCACTGTAAAACCGAGTTGGAGCTAGTACCTCCCTATATATATGTATGGAGTGGAGTTTGCAACTGAAAAGAAACTTTGTGTTCCCAACAAGCTAGGTGAAGGACGGCTTTCACACACAATTAACTCTCAGAACTGAGCATGTGGAGAGACGTTCGTTCATCTAGCACAAAGGGAACGGGTTGCAGGAGAAACTATTACTCTGGTTTCTCAGTCTGTTTCCTAGTGTCGGTTTGAAGTTCCTGCAGTTTTCACGGTAAAATCGAGTTTGAGCTAGTACCTCCCCATATATATGTATGGATTGGAGTTTGCAACTGAAAAGAAACTTTGTGTTCCCAACAAGCTAGGTGAAGGACGGCTTTCACACACAATTATCTTTCAGAACTGAGCATGTGGAGAGACGTTCGTTCATCTAGCACAAAGGGAACGGTTTGCAGGAGAAACTTTTACTCTGGTTTCTCAGTCTGTTTCCTAATGCCGGTTTGAAGTTCCTGCAGTTTTCACTGTAAAAACGAGTTGGAGCTATTACCTCCCCATATATATGTATGGAGTGGAGTTTGCAACTGAAAAGAAACTTTGTGTTCCCAACAAGCTAGGTGAAGGACGGCTTTCACACACACTTATCTCTCAGAATTGAGCATGTGGAGAGACGTTCATTCATCTAGCACAAAGGGAACGGTTTGCAGGAGAAACTTTTACTCTGGTTTCTCAGTCTGTTTCCTAGTGCCGGTTTGAAGTTCCTGCAGTTTTCACTGTAAAACCGAGTTGGAGCTAGTACCTCCCCATATATATGTATGAAGTGGAGTTTGAAACTGAAAAGAAACTTTGTGTTCCCAACAAGCTAGTATAAGGACGGCTTTCACACACACTTATCTCTCAGAACTGAGCATTTGGAGAGACGTTCGTTCATCTAGCAAAAAGGGAACGGGTTGCAGGAGAAACTTTTACTCTGGTTTCTCAGTCTGTTTCCTAGTGCCGGTTTGAAGTTCCTGCAGTTTTCACTGTAAAACCGAGTTGGAGCTTGTACCTCCCCATATATATGTATGGAGTGGAGTTTGCAACTGAAAAGAAACTTTGTGTTCCCAACAAGCTAGGTGAAGGACGGCTTTCACACACACTTATCTCTCAGAACAGAGCATGTGGAGAGAAGTTCGTTCATCTAGCACAAAGGGAACGGGTTGCAGGAGAAACTTTTACTCTGGTTTCTCAGTGTGTTTCCTAGTGCCGGTTTGAAGTTCCTGCAGTTTTCACTGTAAAACCGATTTGGAGCTAGTACCTCCCCATATATATGTATGGAGTGGAGTTTGCAACTGAAAAGAAACTTTGTGTTCCCAACAAGCTAGGTGAAGGACGGCTTTCACACACACTTATCTCTCAGAATTGAGCATGTGGAGAGACGTTCGTTCATCTAGCACAAAGGGAATGGGTTGCAGGAGAAACTTTTTCTCTGGTTTCTTAGTATGTTTCCTAGTGCCGGTTTGAAGTTCCTGCAGTTTTCACTGTAAAACCGAGTTGGAGCTAGTATCTCCCCATATATATGTATGGAGTGGGGTTTGCAACTGAAAAGAAACTTTGTGTTCCCAACAAGCTAGGTGAAGGACGGCTTTCACACACACTTATCTCTCAGAACTGAGCATGTGGAGAGACGTTCGTTCATCTAGCAAAAAGGGAACGGGTTGCAGGAGAAACTTTTACTCTGGTTTCTCAGTCTGTTTCCTAGTGCCGGTTTGAAGTTCCTGCAGTTTTCACTGTAAAACCGAGTTGGAGCTAGTATCTCCCCATATATATGTATGGAGTGGGGTTTGCAACTGAAAAGAAACTTTGTGTTCCCAACAAGCTAGTTGAAGGACGGCTTTCACACACACTTATCTCTCAGAATTGAGCATGTGGAGAGACGTTCGTTCATCTAGCACAAAGGGAACGGTTTGCAGGAGAAACTTTTACTCTGGTTTCTCAGTCTGTTTCCTAGTGCCGGTTTGAAGTTCCTGCAGTTTTCACTGTAAAACCGAGTTGGAGCTAGTACCTCCCCATATATATGTATGGAGTGGAGTTTGCAACTGAAAAGAAACTTTGTGTTCCCAACAAGCTAGTATAAGGACGGCTTTCACACACACTTATCTCTCAGAACTGAGCATGTTGGGAGACGTTCGTTCATCTAGCACAAAGGGAACGGGTTGCAGGAGAAACTTTTACTCTGGTTTCTCAGTCTGTTTATTAGTGCCGGTTTGAAGTTCCTGCAGTTTTCACTGTAAAACCGAGTTGGAGCTAGTATCTCCCCATATATATGTATGGAGTGAAGTTTGCAACTGAAAAGAAACTTTGTGTTCCCAACAAGCTAGGTGAAGTACGGCTTTCACACACACTTATCTCTCAGAACTGTGCATGTTGGGAGACGTTCGTTCATCTAGCACCAAGGGAAGGGGTTGCAGGAGAAACTTTTACTCTGGTTTCTCAGTCTGTTTCCTAGTGCCGGTTTGAAGTTCCTGCAGTTTTCACTGTAAAACCGAGTTGGAGCTTGTACCTCCCTATATATAATATGGAGTGGAGTTTGCAACTCAAAAGAAACTTTGTGTTCCCAACAATCTAGGTGAAGGACGGCTTTCAAACACACTTATCTCTCAGAACTGAGCATGTGGAGAGACGTTCGTTCATCTATCACAAAGGGAACGGGTTGCAGGAGAAACTTTTACTCTGGTGTCTCAGTCTGTTTCCTAGTGCCGGTTTGAAGTTCCTGCAGTTTTCACTGTAAAACCGAGTTTGAGCCCGTACCTCCCCATATATATGTATGGAGTGGAGTTTGCAACTGAAAAGAAACTTTGTGTTCCCAACAAGCTAGGTGAAGGACGGCTTTCACACACACTTATCTCTCAGAACTGAGCACGTGGAGAGACGTTCGTTCATCTAGCACAATGGGAACGGTTTGCAGGAGAAACTTTTACTCTGGATTCTCATTCTGTTTCCTAGTGCCGGTTTGACGTTCCTGCAGTTTTCACTGTAAAACCGAGTTTGAGCTAGTACCTCCAAATATATATGTATGGAGTGGGGTTTGCAACTGAAAAGAAACTTTGTGTTCCCAACAAGCTAGGTGAAGGACGGCTTTCACACACACTTATCTCTCAGAACTGAGCATGTGGAGAGACGTTCGTTCATCTAGCACAAAGGGAACGGGTTGCAAGAGAAACTGTTACTCTGGTTTCTCAGTCTGTTTCCTAGTGCCGGTTTGAAGTTCCTGCAGTTTTCACTGTAAAACCGAGTTGGAGCTAGTATCTCCCCATATATATGTATGGAGTGGGGTTTGCAACTGAAAAGAAACTTTGTGTTCCCAACAAGCTAGGTGAAGGACGGCTTTCACACACACTTATCTCTCAGAACTGAGCATGTGGAGAGACGTTCGTTCATCTAGCAAAAAGGGAACGGGTTGCAGGAGAAACTTTTACTCTGGTTTCTCAGTCTGTTTCCTAGTGCCGGTTTGAAGTTCCTGCAGTTTTCACTGTAAAACCGAGTTCGAGCTAGTATCTCCCCATATATATGTATGGAGTGAAGTTTGCAACTGAAAAGAATCTTTGTGTTCCCAACCAGCTAGGTGAAGGACGGCATTCACACACACTTATCTCTCAGAACTGAGCATGTGGAGAGACGTTCGTTCATCTAGCACAAAGGGAACTGTTGGCAGGAGGAAATTTTACTCTGGTTTCTCAGTCTGTTTCCGAGTGCCGGTTTGAAGTTCCTGCAGTTTTCACTGTAAAACCGAGTTGGAGCTTGTACCTCCCCATATATATGTATGGAGTGGAGTTTGCAACTGAAAAGAGACTTTCTGTTCCCAACAAGCTAGGTGAAGTACGGCTTTCACACACACTTATCTCTCAGAACTGTGCATGTTGGGAGACGTTCGTTCATCTAGCACCAAGGGAACGGGTTGCAGGAGAAACTTTTACTCTGGTTTCTCAGTGTGTTTCCTAGTGCCGGTTTGAAGTTCCTGCAGTTTTCACTGTAAAACCGAGTTGGAGCTAGTACCTCCCCATATATATGTATGGAGTGGAGTTTGCAACTGAAAAGAAACTTTGTGTTCCCAACAAGCTAGGTGAAGGACGGCTTTCACACACACTTATCTCTCAGAACTGAGCACGTGGAGAGACGTTCGTTCATCTAGCACAATGGGAACGGGTTGCAGGAGAAACTTTTACTCTGGTTTCCCAGTCTGTTTCCTAGTGCCGGTTTGACGTTCCTGCAGTTTTCACTGTAAAACCGAGTTTGAGCTAGTACCTCCAAATATATATGTATGGAGTGGGGTTTGCAACTGAAAAGAAACTTTGTGTTCCCAACAAGCTAGGTGAAGGACGGCTTTCACACACACTTATCTCTCAGAACTGAGCATGTGGAGAGACGTTCGTTCATCTAGCACCAAGGGAACGGGTTGCAGGAGAAACTTTTACTCTGGTTTCTCAGTGTGTTTCCTAGTGCCGGTTTGAAGTTCCTGCAGTTTTCACTGTAAAACCGAGTTGGAGCTAGTACCTCCCCATATATATGTATGGAGTGGAGTTTGCAACTGAAAAGAAACTTTGTGTTCCCAACAAGCTAGGTGAAGGACGGCTTTCACACACACTTATCTCTCAGAACTGAGCACGTGGAGAGACGTTCGTTCATCTAGCACAATGGGAACGGGTTGCAGGAGAAACTTTTACTCTGGTTTCTCAGTCTGTTTCCTAGTGCCGGTTTGAAGTTCCTGCAGTTTTCACTGTAAAACCGAGTTGGAGCTAGTACCTCCCCATATATATGTATGGAGTGGAGTTTGCAACTGAAAAGAAACTTTGTGTTCCCAACAAGCTAGGTGAAGGACGGCTTTCACACACACTTATCTCTCAGAATTGAGCATGTGGAGAGACGTTCGTTCATCTAGCACAAAGGGAATGGGTTGCAGGAGAAACTTTTACTCTGGTTTCTCAGTCTGTTTCCTAGTGCCGGTTTGAAGTTCCTGCAGTTTTCACTGTAAAACCGAGTTGGAGCTAGTACCTCCCCATATATATGTATGGAGTGGAGTTTGCAACTGAAAAGAGACTTTCTGTTCCCAACATGCTAGGTGAAGTACGGCTTTCACACACACTTATCTCTCAGAACTGAGCATGTTGAGAGACGTTCGTTCCTCTAGCACCAAGGGAACGGGTTGCAGGAGGAACTTTTACTCTGGTTTCTCAGTCTGTTTCCTAGTGCCGGTTTGAAGTTCCTGCAGTTTTCACTGTAAAACCGAGTTGGAGCTAGTACCTCCCTATATATATGTATGGAATGGAGTTTGCATCTGAAAAGAAACTTTGTGTTCCCAACAAGCTAGGTGAAGGACGGCTTTCACACACACTTAACTCTCAGAACAGAGCATGTGGAGAGAAGTTCGTTCATCTAGCACAAAGGGAACGGGTTGCAGGAGAAACTTTTACTCTGGTTTCTCAGTGTGTTTCCTAGTGCCGGTTTGAAGTTCCTGCAGTTTTCACTGTAAAACCGAGTTGGAGCTAGTACCTCCCCATATATATGTATGGAGTGGAGTTTGCAACTGAAAAGAAACTTTGTGTTCCCAACAAGCTAGGTGAAGGACGGCTTTCACACACACTTATCTCTCAGAACTGAGCATGTGGAAAGACGTTCGTTCATCTAGCACAATGGGAACGGTTTGCAGGAGAAACTTTTACTCTGGATTCTCAGTCTGTTTCCTAGTGCCGGTTTGAAGTTCCTGCAGTTTTCACTGTAAAACCGAGTTGGAGCTAGTACCTCCCCATATATATGTATGGAGTGGAGTTTGCAACTGAAAAGAAACTTTGTGTTCCCAACAAGCTAGGTGAAGGACGGCTTTCACACACACTTATCTCTCAGAACTGAGCACGTGGAGAGACGTTCGTTCATCTAGCACAATGGGAACGGGTTGCAGGAGAAACTTTTACTCTGGTTTCTCAGTCTGTTTCCTAGTGCCGGTTTGAAGTTCCTGCAGTTTTCACTGTAAAACCGAGTTGGAGCTAGTACCTCCCCATATATATGTATGGAGTGGAGTTTGCAACTGAAAAGAAACTTTGTGTTCCCAACAAGCTAGGTGAAGGACGGCTTTCACACACACTTATCTCTCAGAATTGAGCATGTGGAGAGACGTTCGTTCATCTAGCACAAAGGGAATGGGTTGCAGGAGAAACTTTTACTCTGGTTTCTCAGTCTGTTTCCTAGTGCCGGTTTGAAGTTCCTGCAGTTTTCACTGTAAAACCGAGTTGGAGCTAGTATCTCCCCATATATATGTATGGAGTGGGGTTAGCAACTGAAAAGAAACTTTGTGTTCCCAACAAGCTAGGTGAAGGACGGCTTTCACACACACTTATCTCTCAGAACTGAGCATGTGGAGAGACGTTCGTTCATCTAGCACAAAGGGAACGGGTGGCAGGAGGAAATTTTACTCTGGTTTCTCAGTCTGTTTCCTAGTGCCGGTTTGAAGTTCCTGCAGTTTTCACTGTAAAACCGAGTTGGAGCTAGTACCTCCCCATATATATGTATGGAGTGGAGTTTGCAACTGAAAAGAGACTTTCTGTTCCCAACATGCTAGGTGAAGTACGGCTTTCACACACACTTATCTCTCAGAACTGAGCATGTTGAGAGACGTTCGTTCCTCTAGCACCAAGGGAACGGGTTGCAGGAGGAACTTTTACTCTGGTTTCTCAGTCTGTTTCCTAGTGCCGGTTTGAAGTTCCTGCAGTTTTCACTGTAAAACCGAGTTGGAGCTAGTACCTCCCTATATATATGTATGGAATGGAGTTTGCATCTGAAAAGAAACTTTGTGTTCCCAACAAGCTAGGTGAAGGACGGCTTTCACACACACTTAACTCTCAGAACAGAGCATGTGGAGAGAAGTTCGTTCATCTAGCACAAAGGGAACGGGTTGCAGGAGAAACTTTTACTCTGGTTTCTCAGTGTGTTTCCTAGTGCCGGTTTGAAGTTCCTGCAGTTTTCACTGTAAAACCGAGTTGGAGCTAGTACCTCCCCATATATATGTATGGAGTGGAGTTTGCAACTGAAAAGAAACTTTGTGTTCCCAACAAGCTAGGTGAAGGACGGCTTTCACACACACTTATCTCTCAGAACTGAGCATGTGGAAAGACGTTCGTTCATCTAGCACAATGGGAACGGTTTGCAGGAGAAACTTTTACTCTGGATTCTCAGTCTGTTTCCTAGTGCCGGTTTGAAGTTCCTGCAGTTTTCACTGTAAAACCGAGTTGGAGCTAGTACCTCCCCATATATATGTATGGAGTGGAGTTTGCAACTGAAAAGAAACTTTGTGTTCCCAACAAGCTAGGTGAAGGACGGCTTTCACACACACTTATCTCTCAGAACAGAGCATGTGGAGAGAAGTTCGTTCATCTAGCACAAAGGGAACGGGTTGCAGGAGAAACTTTTACTCTGGTTTCTCAGTGTGTTTCCTAGTGCCGGTTTGAAGTTCCTGCAGTTTTCACTGTAAAACCGAGTTGGAGCTAGTACCTCCCCATATATATGTATGGAGTGGAGTTTGCAACTGAAAAGAAACTTTGTGTTCCCAACAAGCTAGGTGAAGGACGGCTTTCACACAAACTTATCTCTCAGAATTGAGCATGTGGAGAGACGTTCGTTCATCTAGCACAAAGGGAATGGGTTGCAGGAGAAACTTTTACTCTGGTTTCTCAGTCTGTTTCCTAGTGCCGGTTTGAAGTTCCTGCAGTTTTCACTGTAAAACCGAGTTGGAGCTAGTATCTCCCCATATATATGTATGGATTGGGGTTTGCAACTGAAAAGAAACTTTGTGTTCCCAACAAGCTAGGTGAAGGACGGCTTTCACACACACTTATCTCTCAGAACTGAGCATGTGGAGAGACGTTCGTTCATCTAGCAAAAAGGGAACGGGTTGCAGGAGAAACTTTTACTCTGGTTTCTCAGTCTGTTTCCTAGTGCCGGTTTGAAGTTCCTGCAGTTTTCACTGTAAAACCGAGTTCGAGCTAGTATCTCCCCATATATATGTATGGAGTGAAGTTTGCAACTGAAAAGAATCTTTGTGTTCCCAACCAGCTAGGTGAAGGACGGCATTCACACACACTTATCTCTCAGAACTGAGCATGTGGAGAGACGTTCGTTCATCTAGCACAAAGGGAACTGTTGGCAGGAGGAAATTTTACTCTGGTTTCTCAGTCTGTTTCCTAGTGCCGGTTTGAAGTTCCTGCAGTTTTCACTGTAAAACCGAGTTGGAGCTTGTACCTCCCCATATATATGTATGGAGTGGAGTTTGCAACTGAAAAGAGACTTTCTGTTCCCAACAAGCTAGGTGAAGTACGGCTTTCACACACACTTATCTCTTCAGAACTGTGCATGTTGGGAGACGTTCGTTCATCTAGCACCAAGGGAACGGGTTGCAGGAGAAACTTTTACTCTGGTTTCTCAGTCTGTTTCCTAGTGCCGGTTTGAAGTTCCTGCAGTTTTCACTGTAAAACCGAGTTGGAGCTTGTACCTCCCTATATATATGTATGGAGTGGAGTTATCAACTGAAAAGAAACTTTGTGTTCCCAACAAGCTAGGTAAAGGACGGCTTTCACACACACTTATCTCTCAGAACAGAGCATGTGGAGAGAAGTTCGTTCATCTAGCACAAAGGGAACGGGTTGCAGGAGAAACTTTTACTCTGGTTTCTCAGTGTGTTTCCTAGTGCCGGTTTGAAGTTCCTGCAGTTTTCACTGTAAAACCGAGTTGGAGCTAGTACCTCCCCATATATATGTATGGAGTGGAGTTTGCAACTGAAAAGAAACTTTGTGTTCCCAACAAGCTAGGTGAAGGACGGCTTTCACACACACTTATCTCTCAGAACTGAGCACGTGGAGAGACGTTCGTTCATCTAGCACAATGGGAACGGGTTGCAGGAGAAACTTTTACTCTGGTTTCTCAGTCTGTTTCCTAGTGCCGGTTTGAAGTTCCTGCAGTTTTCACTGTAAAACCGAGTTGGAGCTAGTACCTCCCCATATATATGTATGGAGTGGAGTTTGCAACTGAAAAGAAACTTTGTGTTCCCAACAAGCTAGGTGAAGGACGGCTTTCACACACACTTATCTCTCAGAATTGAGCATGTGGAGAGACGTTCGTTCATCTAGCACAAAGGGAATGGGTTGCAGGAGAAACTTTTACTCTGGTTTCTCAGTCTGTTTCCTAGTGCCGGTTTGAAGTTCCTGCAGTTTTCACTGTAAAACCGAGTTGGAGCTAGTATCTCCCCATATATATGTATGGAGTGGGGTTTGCAACTGAAAAGAAACTTTGTGTTCCCAACAAGCTAGGTGAAGGACGGCTTTCACACACACTTATCTCTCAGAACTGAGCATGTGGAGAGACGTTCGTTCATCTAGCACAAAGGGAACGGGTGGCAGGAGGAAATTTTACTCTGGTTTCTCAGTCTGTTTCCTAGTGCCGGTTTGAAGTTCCTGCAGTTTTCACTGTAAAACCGAGTTGGAGCTAGTACCTCCCCATATATATGTATGGAGTGGAGTTTGCAACTGAAAAGAGACTTTCTGTTCCCAACAAGCTAGGTGAAGTACGGCTTTCACACACACTTATCTCTCAGAACTGAGCATGTTGAGAGACGTTCGTTCCTCTAGCACCAAGGGAACGGGTTGCAGGAGGAACTTTTACTCTGGTTTCTCAGTCTGTTTCCTAGTGCCGGTTTGAAGTTCCTGCAGTTTTCACTGTAAAACCGAGTTGGAGCTAGTACCTCCCTATATATATGTATGGAATGGAGTTTGCATCTGAAAAGAAACTTTGTGTTCCCAACAAGCTAGGTGAAGGACGGCTTTCACACACACTTATCTCTCAGAACAGAGCATGTGGAGAGAAGTTCGTTCATCTAGCACAAAGGGAACGGGTTGCAGGAGAAACGTTTACTCTGGTTTCTCAGTCTGTTTCCTAGTGCCGGTTTAGAGTTCCTGCAGTTTTCACTGTAAAACCGAGTTGGAGCTAGTACTTCCCCATATATATGTATGGAGTTGAGTTTGCAACTGAAAAGAAACTTTGTGTTCCCAACAAGCTAGTATTAGGACGGCTTTCACACACACTTATCTCTCAGAACTGAGCACGTGGAGAGACGTTCGTTCATCTATCACAAAGGGAACGGGTTGCAGGAGAAACTTTTACTCTGGTTTCTCAGTCTGTTTCCTTGTGCCTGGTTGAAGTTCCTGCAGTTTTCACTGTAAAACCAAGTTGGAGCTAGTACCTCCCCATATGTATGTATGGAATGGAGTTTGCAACTGAAAAGAAACTTTGTGTTCCCAACAAGCTAGTATTAGGACGGCTTTCACACACACTTATCTCTCAGAACTGAGCATTTGGAGAGACGTTCGTTCATCTAGCACAAAGGGAACGGGTTGCAGGAGAAACTTTTACTCTGGTTTCCCAGTGTGTATCCTAGTGCCGGTTTGAAGTTCCTGCAGTTTTCACAGTAAAACCGAGTTGGAGCTAGTATCTCCCCATATATATTTATGGAGTGGGGTTTGCAACTGAAAAGAAACTTTGTGTTCCCAACAAGCTAGGTGAAGGACGGCTTTCACACACACTTAACTCTGAGAATTGAGCATGTGGAGAGACGTTCGTTCATCTAGCACAAAGGGAACGGTTGGCAGGAGGAACTTTTACTCTGGTTTCTCAGTCTGTTTCCTAGTGCCGGTTTGAAGTTCCTGCAGGTTTCACTGTAAAACCGAGTTGGAGCTAGTACCTCCCCATATATATGTATGGAGTGGAGTTTGCATCTGGAAAGATACTTTCTGTTCCCAACAAGCTAGGTGAAGGACGGCTTTCACACACACTTTTCTCTCAGAACTGAGCATGTGGAGAGACGTTCGTTCATCTAGCACAAAGGGAACGGGTTGCAGGAGAAACTTTTACTCTGGTTTCTCAGTGTGTTTCCTAGTGCCGGTTTGAAGTTCCTGCAGTTTTCATAGTAAAACCGAGTTGGAGCTAGTACCTCCCTATATTTATGTATGGAGTGGAGTTTGCAACTTAAAAGAAACTTTGTGTTCCCAACAAGCTAGGTGAAGGACGGCTTTCACACACACTTATCTCTCAGAACAGAGCATGTGGAGAGACGTTCGTTCATCTAGCACAAAGGGAACGGGTTGCAGGAGAAATTTTTACTCTGGTTTCTCATTCTGTTTCCTAGTGCCGGTTTGAATTTCCTGCAGTTTTCACTGTAAAACCGAGTTTGAGCTAGTACCTCCCCATATATATGTATGGAGTGGAGTTTGCAACTGAAAAGAAACTTTGTGTTCCCAACAAGCTAGGTGAAGGACGGCTTTCACACACACTTATCTCTCAGAACTGAGCATGTGGAGAGACGTTCGTTCATCTAGCACAAAAGGAACGGGTTGCAGGAGAAACTTTTACTCTGGTTTCTCAGTCTGTTTCCTAGTGCCGGTTTGAAGTTCCTGCAGTTTTCACTGTAAAACAGAGTTGGAGCTAGTACCTCCCCATATATATGTATGGAGTGGAGTTTGCAACTGAAAAGAAACTTTGTGTTCCCAACAAGCTAGGTGAAGGACGGCTTTCACACACACTTATCTCTCAGGACTGAGCATGTGGAGAGACGTTCGTTCATCTACCACAAACGGAACGGTTTGCAGGAGAAACTTTTACTCTGGTTTCTCAGTCTGTTTCCTAGTGCCGGTTTGAAGATCCTGCAGTTTTCACTGTAAAACTGAGTTGGAGCAAGTACCTCCCTATATATATGTATGGATTGGAGTTTGCAACTCAAAAGAAACTTTGTGTTCCCAACAAGCTAGGTGAAGGACGGCTTTCACACACACTTATCTCTCAGAACTGAGCATGTGGAGAGACGTTCGTTCATCTATCACAAAGGGAACGGGTTGCAGGGGAAACTTTTACTCTGGTGTCTCAGTCTGTTTCCTAGTGCCGGTTTGAAGTTCCCGCAGTTTTCACTGTAAAACCGAGTTTGAGCTAGTACATCCCCATATATATGTATGGAGTGGAGTTTACAACTGAAAAGAAATTTTGTGTTCCCAACAAGCTAGGTGAAGGACGGCTTTCACACACATATATCTCTCAGAATTGAGCATTTGGAGAGACGTTCGTTCATCTAGCACAAAGGGAACGGGTTGCAGGAGAAACTTTTACTCTGGTTTCTCAGTCTGTTTCCTAGTGCCGGTTTGAAGTTCCTGCAGTTTTCACTGTAAAACCGTGTTGGAGCTAGTACCTCCCCATATATATGTATGGAGTGGAGTTTGCAACTGAAAAGAGACTTTCTGTTCACAACAAGCTAGGTGAAGGACGGCTTTCACACACACTTATCTCTCAGAACTGAGCATGTGGAGAGACGTTCGTTCATCTAGCACAAAGGGAACGGTTTGCAGGAGAAACTATTACTCTGGTTTCTCAGTCTGTTTCCTAGTGCCGGTTTAAAGTTCCTGCAGTTTTCACTGTAAAACCGAGTTGGTGCTAGTACCTCCCCATATATATGTATGGAGTGGAGTTTGCAACTGAAAAGAAAGTTTGTGTTCCCAACAAGCTAGTATAAAGACGGCTTTCACACACACTTGTCTCTCAGAACTGAGCATTTGGAGAGACGTTTGTTCATCTAGCACAAAGGGAACGGGTTGCACTAGAAACTTTTACTCTGGTTTCCCAGTGTGTTTCCTAGTGCCGGTTTGATGTTCCTGCAGTTTTCACTGTAAAACCGATTTGGAGTTAGTATCTCCCCATATATATGTATGGAGTGGGTTTTGCAACTGAAAAGAAACTTTGTGTTCCCAACAAGCTAGGTGAAGGACGGCTTTCACACACACTTTTCTCTCAGAACTGAGCATGTGGAGAGACGTTCTTTCATCTAGCACAAAAGGAACGGGTTGCAGGAGAAACTTTTACTCTGGTTTCTCAGTCTGTTTCCTAGTGCCGGTTTGAAGTTCCTGCAGTTTTCACTGTAAAACAGAGTTGGAGCTAGTACCTCCCCATATATATGTATGGAGTGGAGTTTGCAACTGAAAAGAAACTTTGTGTTCCCAACAAGCTAGGTGAAGGACGGCTTTCACACACACTTATCTCTCAGGACTGAGCACGTGGAGAGACGTTCGTTCATCTAGCACAAAGGGAACGGGTTGCAGGAGAAACTTTTACTCTGGTTTCTCAGTCTGTTTCCTAGTGCCGGTTTGAAGATTCTGAAGTTTTCACTGTAAAACCGAGTTGGAGCAAGTACCTCCCTATATATATGTATGGATTGGAGTTTGCAACTCAAAAGAAACTTTATGTTCCCAACAAGCTAGGTGAAGGACGGCTTTCACACACACTTATATCTCAGAACTGAGCATGTGGAGAGACTTTCGTTCATCTATCACAAAGGGAACGGGTTGCAGGAGAAACTTTTACTCTGGTGTCTCAGTCTGTTTCCTAGTGCCGGTTTGAAGATCCTGCAGTTTTCACTGTAAAACCGAGTTGGAGCAAGTACCTCCCTATATATATGTATGGATTGGAGTTTGCAACTCAAAAGAAACTTTGTGTTCCCAACAAGCTATGTGAAGGACGGCTTTCACACACACTTATCTCTCAGAACTGAGCATGTGGAGAGACGTTCTTTCATCTAGCACAAAAGGAACGGGTTGCAGGAGAAACTTTTACTCTGGTTTCTCAGTCTGTTTCCTAGTGCCGGTTTGAAGTTCCTGCAGTTTTCACTGTAAAACCGAGTTGGAGCTAGTACCTCCCCATATATATGTATGGCGTGGGGTTTGCAACTGAAAAGAAACTTTGTGTTTCCAACAAGCTAGGTGAAGGACGGCTTTCACACACACTTAAGCCTCAGAACTGAGCATGTGGAGAGACGTTCGTTCATCTAGCACAAAGGGAACGGGTTGCAGGAGAAACTTTTACTCTGGTTTCTCAGTCTGTTTCCTAGTGCCGGTTTGAAGTTCCTGCAGTTTTCACTGTAAAACCGAGTTTGAGCTAGTACCTCCCCATATATATGTATGGAGTGGAGTTTGCAACTGAAAAGAAACTTTGTGTTCCCAACAATCTAGGTGAAGGGCGGCTTTCACACACACTTATCTCTCGGAACTGAGCATGTGGAGAGACGTTCGTTCATCTAGCACAAAGGGAACGGGTTGCAGGAGAAACTTTTACTCTGGTTTCTCAGTCTGTTTCCTAGTGCCGGTTTGATGATCCTGCAGTTTTCACTGTAAAACCGAGTTGGAGCTTGTACCCCCCTATATATATGTATGGAGTGGAGTTAGCAACTCAAAAGAAACTTTGTGTTCCCAACAAGCTAGGTGAAGGACGGCTTTCACATACACTTATCTCTCAGAACTGAGCATGTGGAGAGACGTTCGTTCATCTAGCACAAAGGGAACGGGTGGCAGGAGAAACTTTTACTCTGGTTTCTCAGTCTGTTTCCTAGTGCCGGTTTGAAGTTCCTGCAGTTTTCACTGTAAAACCGAGTTGGAGCTAGTACCTCCCCATATATATGTATGGAGTGGAGTTTGCAACTGAAAAGAAACTTTGTGTTCCCAACAAGCTAGGTGAAGGACGGCTTTCAAACACACTTATCTCTCAGAACTGAGCATGTGGAGAGACGTTCGTTCATCTAGCACAAAGGGAACGGGTGGCAGGAGGAACTTTTTCTCTGGTTTCTCAGTCTGTTTCCTAGTGCCGGTTTGAAGTTCCTGCAGTTTTCACTGTAAAACCGAGTTGGAGCTAGTACCTCCCCATATATATGTATGGAGTGGAGTTTGCAACTGAAAAGAGACTTTCTGTTCCCAACAAGCTAGGTGAAGTACGGCTTTCACACACTATTATCTCTCAGAACTGAGCATGTGGAGAGACGTTCGTTCATCTAGCACAAAGGGAACTGGTTGCAGGAGAAACTTTTACTCTGGTGTCTCAGTCTGTTTCCTATTGCCGGTTTGAAGTTCCTGCAGTTTTCACTGTAAAACCGAGTTGGAGCTAGTACCTCCCCATATATATGTATGGAGTGGAGTTTGCAATTGAAAATAAACTTTGTGTTCCCAACAAGCTAGTATAAGGACGGCTTTCACACACACTTATCTCTCAGAACTGAGCATGTGGAGAGACGTTCGTTCATCTAGCACAAAGGGAACGGGTTGCAGTGGAAACTTTTACTCTGGTGTCTCAGTCTGTTTCCTAGTGCCGGTTTGAAGTTCCTTGCAGTTTTCACTGTAAAACCGAGTTGGAGCTAGTACCTCCCCATATATATGTATGGAGTGGAGTTTGCAACTGAAAAGAAACTTTGTGTTCCCAACAACTTGTATAAGGACGGCTTTCACACACACTTATCTCTCTGAACAGAGCATGTGGAGAGACGTTCGTTCATCTAGCACAAAGGGAACGGGTTGCAGGAGAATCTTTTACTCTGGTTTCTCAGTCTGTTTCCTAGTGCCGGTTTGAAGTTCCTGCAGTTTTCACTGTAAAACCGAGTTTGAGCTAGTACCTCCCCATATATATGTATGGAGTGGAGTTTGCAACTGAAAAGAAACTTTGTGTTCCCGACAAGCTACGTGAAGGACGGCTTTCACACACACTTATCTCTTAGAACTGAGCATGTGGAGAGACGATCGTTCATCTAGCACAAAGGGAACGGGTTGGAGGAGAAACTTTTTCTCTGGATTCTCAGTCTGTTTCCTAGTGCCGGTTTGAAGTTCCTGCAGTTTTCACTGTAAAACCGGGTTGGAGCTAGTACCTCCCCATATATATGTATGGATTGGAGTTTGCAACTGAAAAGAAACTTCGTGTTCCCAACAAGCTGGTGAAGGACGGCTTTCACACACACTTATCTCTCTGAACTGAGCATTTGGAGAGACGTTCGTTCATCTAGCACAAAGGGAACGGGTTGCAGGAGAAACTTTTACTCTGGTTTCTCAGTCTGTTTCCTAGTGCCGGTTTGAATTTCCTTCAGTTTTCACTGTAAAATCGAGTTGGAGCTTGTATCTCCCCATATATATATATATGGAATGGGGTTTGCAACTGAAAAGAAACTTTGTGTTCCCAACAAGCTAGGTGAAGGACGGCTTTCACACACACTTATCTCTCAGAACTGAGTATGTGGAGAGACGTTCGTTCATCTAGCACAAAGGGAACGGGTTGCAGGAGAAACTTTTACTCTGGTTTCTCAGTCTGTTTCCTAGTGCCGGTTTGAATTTCCTGCAGTTTTCACCGTAAAACCGAGTTGGAGCTAGTACCTCCAAATATATATGTATGGAGAGGGGTTTGCAACTGAAAAGAAACTTTGTTTTCCCAACAAGCTAGGTGAAGGACGGCTTTCACACACACTTATCTCTCCGAACTTAGCATGTGGAGAGACTTTTGATCATCTAGCACAAAGGGAATGGGATGCAGTAGAAACTTTTACTCTGGTTTCTCAGTCTGTTTCCTAGTGCCGGTTTGAAGTTCCTGCAGTTTTCACTGTAAAACCGAGTTTGAGCTCGTACCTCCCCATATATATGTATGGAGTGGAGTTTGCAACTGAAAAGAGACTTTGTGTTCCCAACAAGCTAGGTGAAGGACGGCTTTCACACACACTTATCTCTCAGAACTGAGCATGTGGAGAGACGTTCGTTCATCTAGCACAAAGGGAACGGTTTGGAGGGGAAACTTTTACTCTGGTTTCTCAGTCTGTTTCCTAGTGCCGGTTTGAAGTTCCTGCAGTTTTCACTGTAAAACCGAGTTGGAGCTAGTACCTCCCCATATATATGTATGGAGTGGAGTTTGCAACTGAAAAGAAACTTTGTGTTCCCGACAAGCTAGGTGAAGGACGGCTTTCACACACAATTATCTCTCAGAACTTAGCATGTGAAGAGACTTTCGATTGTCTAGCACAAAGGGAACGGGTTGCAGGAGAAACTATTACTATGGTTTCTCAGTCTGTTTCTTAGTGCCGGTTTGACGTTCCTGCAGATTTCACTCTAAAACCGATTTGGAGCTAGTACCTCCCCATATATATGTATGGAGTGAACTTTGCAACTTAAAAAAACTTTGTGTTCCCAACAAGCTAGGTGAAGGACGGCTTTCACACACACTTATCTCTCAGAACTGAGCATGTGGAGAGACGTTCGTTCATCTAGCACAAAGGGAACGGGTTGCAGGAGAAACTTTTACTCTTGTTTCTCAGTCTGTTTCCTAGTGCCGGTTTGAAGTTACTGCAGTTTTCACTGTAAAACCGAGTTGGAGCTAGTACCTCCCCATATATATGTATGGAGTGGAGTTTGCAACTGAAAAGAAACTTTGTGTTCCCAACAAGCTTGTATAAGGACGGCTTTCACACACACTTATCTCTCTGAACAGTGCATGTGGAGAGACGTTCGTTCATCTAGCACAAATGGAACGGGTTAAAGGAGAATCTTTTACTCTGGTTTCTCAGTCTGTTTCCTAGTGCCGGTTTGAAGTTCCTGCAGTTTTCACTGTAAAACCGAGTTTGAGCTAGTACCTCCCCATATATATGTATGGAGTGGAGTTTGCAACTGAAAAGAAACTTTGTGTTCCCGACAAGCTACGTGAAGGACGGCTTTCACACACACTTATCTCTTAGAACTGAGCATGTGGAGAGACGTTCGTTCATCTAGCACAAAGGGAACGGGTTGGAGGAGAAACTTTTTCTCTGGATTCTCAGTCTGTTTCCTAGTGCCGGTTTGAAGTTCCTGCAGTTTTCACTGTAAAACCGGGTTGGAGCTAGTACCTCCCCATATATATGTATGGATTGGAGTTTGCAACTGAAAAGAAACTTCGTGTTCCCAACAAGCTGGTGAAGGACGGCTTTCACACACACTTATCTCTCAGAACTGAGCATTTGGAGAGACGTTCGTTCATCTAGCACAAAGGGAACGGGTTGCAGGAGAAACTTTTACTCTGGTTTCTCAGTCTGTTTCCTAGTGCCGGTTTGAATTTCCTTCAGTTTTCACTGTAAAACCGAGTTGGAGCTTGTATCTCCCCATATATATGTATGGAATGGGGTTTGCAACTGAAAAGAAACTTTGTGTTCCCAACAAGCTAGGTGAAGGACGGCTTTCACACACACTTATCTCTCAGAACTGAGTATGTGGAGAGACGTTCGTTCATCTAGCACAAAGGGAACGGGTTGCAGGAGAAACTTTTACTCTGGTTTCTCAGTCTGTTTCCTAGTGCCGGTTTGAATTTCCTGCAGTTTTCACCGTAAAACCGAGTTGGAGCTAGTACCTCCAAATATATATGTATGGAGTGGGGTTTGCAACTGAAAAGAAACTTTGTGTTCCCAACAAGCTAGGTGAAGGACGGCTTTCACACACACTTATCTCTCCGAACTGAGCATGTGGAGAGACTTTTGTTCATCTAGCACAAAGGGAATGGGATGCAGGAGAAACTTTTACTCTGGTTTCTCAGTCTGATTCCTAGTGCCGGTTTGAAGTTCCTGCAGTTTTCACTGTAAAACCGAGTTTGAGCTCGTACCTCCCCATATATATGTATGGAGTGGAGTTTGCAACTGAAAAGAGACTTTGTGTTCCCAACAAGCTAGGTGAAGGACGGCTTTCACACACACTTATCTCTCAGAACTGAGCATGTGGAGAGACTTTTGTTCATCTAGCACAAAGGGAACGGTTTGGAGGGGAAACTTTTACTCTGGTTTCTCAGTCTGTTTCCTAGTGCCGGTTTGAAGTTCCTGCAGTTTTCACTGTAAAACCGAGTTGGAGCTAGTACCTCCCCATATATATGTATGGAGTGGAGTTTGCAACTGAAAAGAAACTTTGTGTTCCCAACAAGCTAGTTGAAGGACGGCTTTCACACACAATTATCTCTCAGAACTTAGCATGTGAAGAGACTTTCGATTGTCTAGCACAAAGGGAACGGGTTGCAGGAGAAACTATTACTATGGTTTCTCAGTCTGTTTCTTAGTGCCGGTTTGACGTTCCTGCACATTTCACTCTAAAACCGATTTGGAGCTAGTACCTCCCCATATATATGTATGGAGTGAAGTTTGCAACTTAAAAAAACTTTGTGTTCCCAACAAGCTAGGTGAAGGACGGCTTTCACACACACTTATCTCTCAGAACAGAGCATGTTGAGAGACGTTCGTTCATCTAGCACAAAGGGAACGGGTTGCAGGAGAAATTTTTACTCTGGTTTCTCATTCTGTTTCCTAGTGCCGGTTTGAATTTCCTGCAGTTTTCACTGTAAAACCGAGTTTGAGCTAGTACCTCCCCATATATATGTATGGAGTGGAGTTTGCAACTGAAAAGAAACTTTGTGTTCCCAACAAGCTAGGTGAAGGACGGCTTTCACACACACTTATTTCTCAGAACTGAGCATGTGGAGAGACGTTCGTTCATCTAGCACAAAAGGAACGGGTTGCAGGAGAAACTTTTACTCTGGTTTCTCAGTCTGTTTCCTAGTGCCGGTTTGAAGTTCCTGCAGTTTTCACTGTAAAACAGAGTTGGAGCTAGTACCTCCCCATATATATGTATGGAGTGGAGTTTGCAACTGAAAAGAAACTTTGTGTTCCCAACAAGCTAGGTGAAGGACGGCTTTCACACACACTTATCTCTCAGGACTGAGCATGTGGAGAGACGTTCGTTCATCTAGCACAAACGGAACGGTTTGCAGGAGAAACTTTTACTCTGGTTTCTCAGTCTGTTTCCTAGTGCCGGTTTGAAGATCCTGCAGTTTTCACTGTAAAACTGAGTTGGAGCAAGTACCTCCCTATATATATGTATGGATTGGAGTTTGCAACTCAAAAGAAACTTTGTGTTCCCAACAAGCTAGGTGAAGGACGGCTTTCACACACACTTATCTCTCAGAACTGAGCATGTGGAGAGACGTTCGTTCATCTGTCACAAAGGGAACGGGTTGCAGGGGAAACTTTTACTCTGGTGTCTCAGTCTGTTTCCTAGTGCCGGTTTGAAGTTCCTGCAGTTTTCACTGTAAAACCGAGTTGGAGCTAGTACCTCCCCATATATATGTATGGAGTGGAGTTTACAACTGAAAAGAAACTTTGTGTTCCCAACAAGCTAGGTGAAGGACGGCTTTCACACACACATATCTCTCAGAATTGAGCATTTGGAGAGACGTTCGTTCATCTAGCACAAAGGGAACGGGTTGCAGGAGAAACTTTTACTCTGGTTTCTCAGTCTGTTTCCTAGTGCCGGTTTGAAGTTCCTGCAGTTTTCACTGTAAAACCGTGTTGGAGCTAGTACCTCCCCATATATATGTATGGAGTGGAGTTTGCAACTGAAAAGAGACTTTCTGTTCACAACAAGCTAGGTGAAGGACGGCTTTCACACACACTTATCTCTCAGAAATGAGCATGTGGAGAGACGTTCGTTCATCTAGCACAAAGGGAACGGTTTGCAGGAGAAACTATTACTCTGGTTTCTCAGTCTGTTTCCTAGTGCCGGTTTAAAGTTCCTGCAGTTTTCACTGTAAAACCGAGTTGGTGCTAGTACCTCCCCATATATATGTATGGAGTGGAGTTTGCAACTGAAAAGAAAGTTTGTGTTCCCAACAAGCTAGTATAAAGACGGCTTTCACACACACTTGTCTCTCAGAACTGAGCATTTGGAGAGACGTTTGTTCATCTAGCACAAAGGGAACGGGTTGCACTAGAAACTTTTACTCTGGTTTCCCAGTGTGTTTCCTAGTGCCGGTTTGATGTTCCTGCAGTTTTCACTGTAAAACCGATTTGGAGTTAGTATCTCCCCATATATATGTATGGAGTGGGGTTTGCAACTGAAAAGAAACTTTGTGTTCCCAACAAGCTAGGTGAAGGACGGCTTTCACACACACTTATCTCTCAGAACTGAGCATGTGGAGAGACGTTCGTTCATCTGTCACAAAGGGAACGGGTTGCAGGGGAAACTTTTACTCTGGTGTCTCAGTCTGTTTCCTAGTGCCGGTTTGAAGTTCCTGCAGTTTTCACTGTAAAACCGAGTTGGAGCTAGTACCTCCCCATATATATGTATGGAGTGGAGTTTACAACTGAAAAGAAACTTTGTGTTCCCAACAAGCTAGGTGAAGGACGGCTTTCACACACACATATCTCTCAGAATTGAGCATTTGGAGAGACGTTCGTTCATCTAGCACAAAGGGAACGGGTTGCAGGAGAAACTTTTACTCTGGTTTCTCAGTCTGTTTCCTAGTGCCGGTTTGAAGTTCCTGCAGTTTTCACTGTAAAACCGTGTTGGAGCTAGTACCTCCCCATATATATGTATGGAGTGGAGTTTGCAACTGAAAAGAGACTTTCTGTTCACAACAAGCTAGGTGAAGGACGGCTTTCACACACACTTATCTCTCAGAAATGAGCATGTGGAGAGACGTTCGTTCATCTAGCACAAAGGGAACGGTTTGCAGGAGAAACTATTACTCTGGTTTCTCAGTCTGTTTCCTAGTGCCGGTTTAAAGTTCCTGCAGTTTTCACTGTAAAACCGAGTTGGTGCTAGTACCTCCCCATATATATGTATGGAGTGGAGTTTGCAACTGAAAAGAAAGTTTGTGTTCCCAACAAGCTAGTATAAAGACGGCTTTCACACACACTTGTCTCTCAGAACTGAGCATTTGGAGAGACGTTTGTTCATCTAGCACAAAGGGAACGGGTTGCACTAGAAACTTTTACTCTGGTTTCCCAGTGTGTTTCCTAGTGCCGGTTTGATGTTCCTGCAGTTTTCACTGTAAAACCGATTTGGAGTTAGTATCTCCCCATATATATGTATGGAGTGGGGTTTGCAACTGAAAAGAAACTTTGTGTTCCCAACAAGCTAGGTGAAGGACGGCTTTCACACACACTTTTCTCTCAGAACTGAGCATGTGGAGAGACGTTCTTTCATTTAGCACAAAAGGAACGGGTTGCAGGAGAAACTTTTACTCTGGTTTCTCAGTCTGTTTCCTAGTGCCGGTTTGAAGTTCCTGCAGTTTTCACTGTAAAACAGAGTTGGAGCTAGTACCTCCCCATATATATGTATGGAGTGGAGTTTGCAACTGAAAAGAAACTTTGTGTTCCCAACAAGCTAGGTGAAGGACGGCTTTCACACACACTTATCTCTCAGGACTGAGCACGTGGAGAGACGTTCGTTCATCTAGCACAAAGGGAACGGGTTGCAGGAGAAACTTTTACTCTGGTTTCTCAGTCTGTTTCCTAGTGCCGGTTTGAAGATCCTGAAGTTTTCACTGTAAAACCGAGTTGGAGCAAGTACCTCCCTATATATATGTATGGATTGGAGTTTGCAACTCAAAAGAAACTTTGTGTTCCCAACAAGCTAGGTTAAGGACGGCTTTCACACACACTTATCTCTCAGAACTGAGCATGTGGAGAGACTTTCGTTCATCTATCACAAAGGGAACGGGTTGCAGGAGAAACTTTTACTCTGGTGTCTCAGTCTGTTTCCTAGTGCCGGTTTGAAGATCCTGCAGTTTTCACTGTAAAACCGAGTTGGAGCAAGTACCTCCCTATATATATGTATGGATTGGAGTTTGCAACTCAAAAGAAACTTTGTGTTCCCAACAAGCTATGTGAAGGACGGCTTTCACACACACTTATCTCTCAGAACTGAGCATGTGGAGAGACGTTCTTTCATCTAGCACAAAAGGAACGGGTTGCAGGAGAAACTTTTACTCTGGTTTCTCAGTCTGTTTCCTAGTGCCGGTTTGAAGTTCCTGCAGTTTTCACTGTAAAACCGAGTTGGAGCTAGTACCTCCCCATATATATGTATGGCGTGGGGTTTGCAACTGAAAAGAAACTTTGTGTTTCCAACAAGCTAGGTGAAGGACGGCTTTCACACACACTTAAGTCTCAGAACTGAGCATGTGGAGAGACGTTCGTTCATCTAGCACAAAGGGAACGGGTTGCAGGAGAAACTTTTACTCTGGTTTCTCAGTCTGTTTCCTAGTGCCGGTTTGAAGTTCCTGCAGTTTTCACTGTAAAACCGAGTTTGAGCTAGTACCTCCCCATATATATGTATGGAGTGGAGTTTGCAACTGAAAAGAAACTTTGTTTTCCCAACAATCTAGGTGAAGGGCGGCTTTCACACACACTTATCTCTCGGAACTGAGCATGTGGAGAGACGTTCGTTCATCTAGCACAAAGGGAACGGGTTGCAGGAGAAACTTTTACTCTGGTTTCTCAGTCTGTTTCCTAGTGCCGGTTTGATGATCCTGCAGTTTTCACTGTAAAACCGAGTTGGAGCTTGTACCCCCCTATATATATGTATGGAGTGGAGTTAGCAACTCAAAAGAAACTTTGTGTTCCCAACAAGCTAGGTGAAGGACGGCTTTCACACACACTTATCTCTCAGAACTGAGCATGTGGAGAGACGTTCGTTCATCTAGCACAAAAGGAACGGGTTGCAGGAGAAACTTTTACTCTGGTTTCTCAGTCTGTTTCCTAGTGCCGGTTTGAAGTTCCTGCAGTTTTCACTGTAAAACAGAGTTGGAGCTAGTACCTCCCCATATATATGTATGGAGTGGAGTTTGCAACTGAAAAGAAACTTTGTGTTCCCAACAAGCTAGGTGAAGGACGGCTTTCACACACACTTATCTCTCAGGACTGAGTATGTGGAGAGACGTTCGTTCATCTAGCACAAACGGAACGGTTTGCAGGAGAAACTTTTACTCTGGTTTCTCAGTCTGTTTCCTAGTGCCGGTTTGAATATCCTGCAGTTTTCACTGTTAAACTGAGTTGGAGCAAGTACCTCCCTATATATATGTATGGATTGGAGTTTGCAACTCAAAAGAAACTTTGTGTTCCCAACAAGCTAGGTGAAGGACGGCTTTCACACACACTTATCTCTCAGAACTGAGCATGTGGAGAGACGTTCGTTCATCTGTCACAAAGGGAACGGGTTGCAGGGGAAACTTTTACTCTGGTGTCTCAGTCTGTTTCCTAGTGCCGGTTTGAAGTTCCTGCAGTTTTCACTGTAAAACCGAGTTGGAGCTAGTACCTCCCCATATATATGTATGGAGTGGAGTTTACAACTGAAAAGAAACTTTGTGTTCCCAACAAGCTAGGTGAAGGACGGCTTTCACACACACATATCTCTCAGAATTGAGTATTTGGAGAGACGTTCGTTCATCTAGCACAAAGGGAACGGGTTGCAGGAGAAACTTTTACTCTGGTTTCTCAGTCTGTTTCCTAGTGCCGGTTTGAAGTTCCTGCAGTTTTCACTGTAAAACCGTGTTGGAGCTAGTACCTCCCCATATATATGTATGGAGTGGAGTTTGCAACTGAAAAGAGACTTTCTGTTCACAACAAGCTAGGTGAAGGACGGCTTTCACACACACTTATCTCTCAGAAATGAGCATGTGGAGAGACGTTCGTTCATCTAGCACAAAGGGAACGGTTTGCAGGAGAAACTATTACTCTGGTTTCTCAGTCTGTTTCCTAGTGCCGGTTTAAAGTTCCTGCAGTTTTCACTGTAAAACCGAGTTGGTGCTAGTACCTCCCCATATATATGTATGGAGTGGAGTTTGCAACTGAAAAGAAAGTTTGTGTTCCCAACAAGCTAGTATAAAGACGGCTTTCACACACACTTGTCTCTCAGAACTGAGCATTTGGAGAGACGTTTGTTCATCTAGCACAAAGGGAACGGGTTGCACTAGAAACTTTTACTCTGGTTTCCCAGTGTGTTTCCTAGTGCCGGTTTGATGTTCCTGCAGTTTTCACTGTAAAACCGATTTGGAGTTAGTATCTCCCCATATATATGTATGGAGTGGGGTTTGCAACTGAAAAGAAACTTTGTGTTCCCAACAAGCTAGGTGAAGGACGGCTTTCACACACACTTTTCTCTCAGAACTGAGCATGTGGAGAGACGTTCTTTCATTTAGCACAAAAGGAACGGGTTGCAGGAGAAACTTTTACTCTGGTTTCTCAGTCTGTTTCCTAGTGCCGGTTTGAAGTTCCTGCAGTTTTCACTGTAAAACAGAGTTGGAGCTAGTACCTCCCCATATATATGTATGGAGTGGAGTTTGCAACTGAAAAGAAACTTTGTGTTCCCAACAAGCTAGGTGAAGGACGGCTTTCACACACACTTATCTCTCAGGACTGAGCACGTGGAGAGACGTTCGTTCATCTAGCACAAAGGGAACGGGTTGCAGGAGAAACTTTTACTCTGGTTTCTCAGTCTGTTTCCTAGTGCCGGTTTGAAGATCCTGAAGTTTTCACTGTAAAACCGAGTTGGAGCAAGTACCTCCCTATATATATGTATGGATTGGAGTTTGCAACTCAAAAGAAACTTTGTGTTCCCAACAAGCTAGGTTAAGGACGGCTTTCACACACACTTATCTCTCAGAACTGAGCATGTGGAGAGACTTTCGTTCATCTATCACAAAGGGAACGGGTTGCAGGAGAAACTTTTACTCTGGTGTCTCAGTCTGTTTCCTAGTGCCGGTTTGAAGATCCTGCAGTTTTCACTGTAAAACCGAGTTGGAGCAAGTACCTCCCTATATATATGTATGGATTGGAGTTTGCAACTCAAAAGAAACTTTGTGTTCCCAACAAGCTATGTGAAGGACGGCTTTCACACACACTTATCTCTCAGAACTGAGCATGTGGAGAGACGTTCTTTCATCTAGCACAAAAGGAACGGGTTGCAGGAGAAACTTTTACTCTGGTTTCTCAGTCTGTTTCCTAGTGCCGGTTTGAAGTTCCTGCAGTTTTCACTGTAAAACCGAGTTGGAGCTAGTACCTCCCCATATATATGTATGGCGTGGGGTTTGCAACTGAAAAGAAACTTTGTGTTTCCAACAAGCTAGGTGAAGGACGGCTTTCACACACACTTAAGTCTCAGAACTGAGCATGTGGAGAGACGTTCGTTCATCTAGCACAAAGGGAACGGGTTGCAGGAGAAACTTTTACTCTGGTTTCTCAGTCTGTTTCCTAGTGCCGGTTTGAAGTTCCTGCAGTTTTCACTGTAAAACCGAGTTTGAGCTAGTACCTCCCCATATATATGTATGGAGTGGAGTTTGCAACTGAAAAGAAACTTTGTTTTCCCAACAATCTAGGTGAAGGGCGGCTTTCACACACACTTATCTCTCGGAACTGAGCATGTGGAGAGACGTTCGTTCATCTAGCACAAAGGGAACGGGTTGCAGGAGAAACTTTTACTCTGGTTTCTCAGTCTGTTTCCTAGTGCCGGTTTGATGATCCTGCAGTTTTCACTGTAAAACCGAGTTGGAGCTTGTACCCCCCTATATATATGTATGGAGTGGAGTTAGCAACTCAAAAGAAACTTTGTGTTCCCAACAAGCTAGGTGAAGGACGGCTTTCACACACACTTATCTCTCAGAACTGAGCATGTGGAGAGACGTTCGTTCATCTAGCACAAAGGGAACGGGTGGCAGGAGAAACTTTTACTCTGGTTTCTCAGTCTGTTTCCTAGTGCCGGTTTGAAGTTCCTGCAGTTTTCACTGTAAAACCGAGTTGGAGCTAGTACCTCCCCATATATATGTATGGAGTGGAGTTTGCAACTGAAAAGAAACTTTGTGTTCCCAACAAGCTAGGTGAAGGACGGCTTTCAAACACACTTATCTCTCAGAACTGAGCATGTGGAGAGACGTTCGTTCATCTAGCACAAAGGGAACGGGTGGCAGGAGGAACTTTTACTCTGGTTTCTCAGTCTGTTTCCTAGTGCCGGTTTGAAGTTCCTGCAGTTTTCACTGTAAAACCGAGTTGGAGCTAGTACCTCCCCATATATATGTATGGAGTGGAGTTTGCAATTGAAAATAAACTTTGTGTTCCCAACAAGCTAGTATAAGGACGGCTTTCACACACACTTATCTCTCAGAACTGAGCATGTGGAGAGACGTTCGTTCATCTAGCACAAAGGGAACGGGTTGCAGTGGAAACTTTTACTCTGGTGTCTCAGTCTGTTTCCTAGAGCCGGTTTGAAGTTCCTTGCAGTTTTCACTGTAAAACCGAGTTGGAGCTAGTACCTCCCCATATATATGTATGGAGTGGAGTTTGCAACTGAAAAGAAACTTTGTGTTCCCAACAACTTGTATAAGGACGGCTTTCACACACACTTATCTCTCTGAACAGAGCATGTGGAGAGACGTTCGTTCATCTAGCACAAAGGGAACGGGTTTCAGGAGAATCTTTTACTCTGGTTTCTCAGTCTGTTTCCTAGTGCCGGTTTGAAGTTCCTGCAGTTTTCACTGTAAAACCGAGTTTGAGCTAGTACCTCCCCATATATATGTATGGAGTGGAGTTTGCAACTGAAAAGAAACTTTGTGTTCCCGACAAGCTACGTGAAGGACGGCTTTCACACACACTTATCTCTTAGAACTGAGCATGTGGAGAGACGATCGTTCATCTAGCACAAAGGGAACGGGTTGGAGGAGAAACTTTTTCTCTGGATTCTCAGTCTGTTTCCTAGTGCCGGTTTGAAGTTCCTGCAGTTTTCACTGTAAAACCGTGTTGGAGCTAGTACCTCCCCATATATATGTATGGATTGAAGTTTGCAACTGAAAAGAAACTTCGTGTTCCCAACAAGCTGGTGAAGGACGGCTTTCACACACACTTATCTCTCAGAACTGAGCATTTGGAGAGACGTTCGTTCATCTAGCACAAAGGGAACGGGTTGCAGGAGAAACTTTTACTCTGGTTTCTCAGTCTGTTTCCTAGTGCCGGTTTGAATTTCCTTCAGTTTTCACTGTAAAACCGAGTTGGAGCTTGTATCTCCCCATATATATGTATGGAATGGGGTTTGCAACTGAAAAGAAACTTTGTGTTCCCAACAAGCTAGGTGAAGGACGGCTTTCACACACACTTATCTCTCAGAACTGAGTATGTGGAGAGACGTTCGTTCATCTAGCACAAAGGGAACGGGTTGCAGGAGAAACTTTTACTCTGGTTTCTCAGTCTGTTTCCTAGTGCCGGTTTGAATTTCCTGCAGTTTTCACCGTAAAACCGAGTTGGAGCTAGTACCTCCAAATATATATGTATGGAGTGGGGTTTGCAACTGAAAAGAAACTTTGTGTTCCCAACAAGCTAGGTGAAGGACGGCTTTCACACACACTTATCTCTCCGAACTGAGCATGTGGAGAGACTTTTGTTCATCTAGCACAAAGGGAATGGGATGCAGGAGAAACTTTTACTCTGGTTTCTCAGTCTGTTTCCTAGTGCCGGTTTGAAGTTCCTGCAGTTTTCACTGTAAAACCGAGTTTGAGCTCGTACCTCCCCATATATATGTATGGAGTGGAGTTTGCAACTGAAAAGAGACTTTGTG
The DNA here is from genome assembly GCF_036321535.1 of Camelus dromedarius. Classification (NCBI taxonomy): domain Eukaryota; kingdom Metazoa; phylum Chordata; class Mammalia; order Artiodactyla; family Camelidae; genus Camelus; species Camelus dromedarius. The sequence continues at coordinate 1,355,736 of NW_026989747.1, forward strand.
TTCCCAACAAGCTAGTTGAAGGACGGCTTTCACACACACTTATCTCTCAGAACTGAGCATGTGGAGAGACGTTCGTTCATCTAGCACAAAGGGAACGGTTTGGAGGGGAAACTTTTACTCTGGTTTCTCAGTCTGTTTCCTAGTGCCGGTTTGAAGTTCCTGCAGTTTTCACTGTAAAACCGAGTTGGAGCTAGTACCTCCCCATATATATGTATGGAGTGGAGTTTGCAACTGAAAAGAAACTTTGTGTTCCCGACAAGCTAGGTGAAGGACGGCTTTCACACACAATTATCTCTCAGAACTTAGCATGTGAAGAGACTTTCGATTGTCTAGCACAAAGGGAACGGGTTGCAGGAGAAACTATTACTATGGTTTCTCAGTCTGTTTCTTAGTGCCGGTTTGACGTTCCTGCAGATTTCACTCTAAAACCGATTTGGAGCTAGAACCTCCCCATATATATGTATGGAGTGAAGTTTGCAACTTAAAAAAACTTTGTGTTCCCAACAAGCTAGGTGAAGGACGGCTTTCACACACACTTATCTCTCAGAACTGAGCATGTGGAGAGACGTTCGTTCATCTAGCACAAAGGGAACGGGTTGCAGGGGAAACTTTTACTCTTGTTTCTCAGTCTGTTTCCTAGTGCCGGTTTGAAGTTTCTGCAGTTTTCACTGTAAAACCGAGTTGGAGCTAGTACCTCCCCATATATATGTATGGAGTGGAGTTTGCAACTGAAAAGAAACTTTGTGTTCCCAACAAGCTTGTATAAGGACGGCTTTCACAAACACTTATCTCTCTGAACAGAGCATGTGGAGAGACGTTCGTTCATCTAGCACAAAGGGAACGGGTTAAAGGAGAATCTTTTACTCTGGTTTCTCAGTCTGTTTCCTAGTGCCGGTTTGAAGTTCCTGCAGTTTTCACTGTAAAACCGAGTTTGAGCTAGTACCTCCCCATATATATGTATGGAGTGGAGTTTGCAACTGAAAAGAAACTTTGTGTTCCCGACAAGCTACGTGAAGGACGGCTTTCACACACACTTATCTCTTAGAACTGAGCATGTGGAGAGACGTTCGTTCATCTAGCACAAAGGGAACGGGTTTCAGGAGAAACTTTTTCTCTGGATTCTCAGTCTGTTTCCTAGTGCCGGTTTGAAGTTCCTGCAGTTTTCACTGTAAAACCGGGTTGGAGCTAGTACCTCCCCATATATATGTATGGATTGGAGTTTGCAACTGAAAAGAAACTTCGTGTTCCCAACAAGCTGGTGAAGGACGGCTTTCACACACACTTATCTCTCAGAACTGAGCATTTGGAGAGACGTTCGTTCATCTAGCACAAAGGGAACGGGTTGCAGGAGAAACTTTTACTCTGGTTTCTCAGTCTGTTTCCTAGTGCCGGTTTGAATTTCCTTCAGTTTTCACTGTAAAACCGAGTTGGAGCTTGTATCTCCCCATATATATGTATGGAATGGGGTTTGCAACTGAAAAGAAACTTTGTGTTCCCAACAAGCTAGGTGAAGGACGGCTTTCACACACACTTATCTCTCAGAACTGAGTATGTGGAGAGACGTTCGTTCATCTAGCACAAAGGGAACGGGTTGCAGGAGAAACTTTTACTCTGGTTTCTCAGTCTGTTTCCTAGTGCCGGTTTGAATTTCCTGCAGTTTTCACCGTAAAACCGAGTTGGAGCTAGTACCTCCAAATATATATGTATGGAGTGGGGTTTGCAACTGAAAAGAAACTTTGTGTTCCCAACAAGCTAGGTGAAGGACGGCTTTCACACACACTTATCTCTCCGAACTGAGCATGTGGAGAGACTTTTGTTCATCTAGCACAAAGGGAATGGGATGCAGGAGAAACTTTTACTCTGGTTTCTCAGTCTGATTCCTAGTGCCGGTTTGAAGTTCCTGCAGTTTTCACTGTAAAACCGAGTTTGAGCTCGTACCTCCCCATATATATGTATGGAGTGGAGTTTGCAACTGAAAAGAGACTTTGTGTTCCCAACAAGCTAGGTGAAGGACGGCTTTCACACACACTTATCTCTCAGAACTGAGCATGTGGAGAGACTTTTGTTCATCTAGCACAAAGGGAACGGTTTGGAGGGGAAACTTTTACTCTGGTTTCTCAGTCTGTTTCCTAGTGCCGGTTTGAAGTTCCTGCAGTTTTCACTGTAAAACCGAGTTGGAGCTAGTACCTCCCCATATATATGTATGGATTGGAGTTTGCAACTGAAAAGAAACTTTGTGTTCCCAACAAGCTAGGTGAAGGACGGCTTTCACACACAATTATCTCTCAGAACTTAGCATGTGAAGAGACTTTCGATTGTCTAGCACAAAGGGAACGGGTTGCAGGAGAAACTATTACTATGGTTTCTCAGTCTGTTTCTTAGTGCCGGTTTGACGTTCCTGCAGATTTCACTCTAAAACCGATTTGGAGCTAGTACCTCCCCATATATATGTATGGAGTGAAGTTTGCAACTTAAAAAAACTTTGTGTTCCCAACAAGGTAGGTGAAGGACGGCTTTCACACACACTTATCTCTCAGAACTGAGCATGTGGAGAGACGTTCGTTCATCTAGCACAAAGGGAACGGGTTGCAGGAGAAACTTTTACTCTGGTTTCTCAGTCTGTTTCCTAGTGCCGGTTTGAAGTTTCTGCAGTTTTCACTGTAAAACCGAGTTGGAGCTAGTACCTCCCCATATATATGTATGGAGTGGAGTTTGCAACTGAAAAGAAACTTTGTGTTCCCAACAAGCTAGGTGAAGGACGGCATTCACACACAATTATCTCTCAGAACTTAACATGTGAAGAGACTTTCGATTGTCTAACACAAAGGGAACGGGTTGCAGGAGAAACTTTTACTATGGTTTCTCAGTCTGTTTCCTAGTGCCGGTTTGACGTTCCTGCAGATTTCACTCTAAAACCGATTTGGAGCTAGTACCTCCCCATATATATGTATGGAGTGGAGTTTGCAACTGAAAAGAAACTTTGTGTTCCCAACAAGCTTGTATAAGGACGGCTTTCACACACACTTATCTCTCTGAACAGAGCATGTGGAGAGACGTTCGTTCATCTAGCACAAAGGGAACGGGTTAAAGGAGAATCTTTTACTCTGGTTTCTCAGTCTGTTTCCTAGTGCCGGTTTGAAGTTCCTGCAGTTTTCACTGTAAAACCGAGTTTGAGCTAGTACCTCCCCATATATATGTATGGAGTGGAGTTTGCAACTGAAAAGAAACTTTGTGTTCCCGACAAGCTACGTGAAGGACGGCTTTCACACACACTTATCTCTTAGAACTGAGCATGTGGAGAGACGTTCGTTCATCTAGCACAAAGGGAACGGGTTGGAGGAGAAACTTTTTCTCTGGATTCTCAGTCTGTTTCCTAGTGCCGGTTTGAAGTTCCTGCAGTTTTCACTGTAAAACCGGGTTGGAGCTAGTACCTCCCCATATATATGTATGGATTGGAGTTTGCAACTGAAAAGAAACTTCGTGTTCCCAACAAGCTGGTGAAGGACGGCTTTCACACACACTTATCTCTCAGAACTGAGCATTTGGAGAGACGTTCGTTCATCTAGCACAAAGGGAACGGGTTGCAGGAGAAACTTTTACTCTGGTTTCTCAGTCTGTTTCCTAGTGCCGGTTTGAATTTCCTTCAGTTTTCACTGTAAAACCGAGTTGGAGCTTGTATCTCCCCATATATATGTATGGAATGGGGTTTGCAACTGAAAAGAAACTTTGTGTTCCCAACAAGCTAGGTGAAGGACGGCTTTCACACACACTTATCTCTCAGAACTGAGTATGTGGAGAGACGTTCGTTCATCTAGCACAAAGGGAACGGGTTGCAGGAGAAACTTTTACTCTGGTTTCTCAGTCTGTTTCCTAGTGCCGGTTTGAACTTCCTGCAGTTTTCACCGTAAAACCGAGTTGGAGCTAGTACCTCCAAATATATATGTATGGAGTGGGGTTTGCAACTGAAAAGAAACTTTGTGTTCCCAACAAGCTAGGTGAAGGACGGCTTTCACACACACTTATCTCTCCGAACTGAGCATGTGGAGAGACTATTGTTCATCTAGCACAAAGGGAATGGGATGCAGGAGAAACTTTTACTCTGGTTTCTCAGTCTGATTCCTAGTGCCGGTTTGAAGTTCCTGCAGTTTTCACTGTAAAACCGAGTTTGAGCTCGTACCTCCCCATATATATGTATGGAGTGGAGTTTGCAACTGAAAAGAGACTTTGTGTTCCCAACAAGCTAGGTGAAGGACGGCTTTCACACACACTTATCTCTCAGAACTGAGCATGTGGAGAGACTTTTGTTCATCTAGCACAAAGGGAACGGTTTGGAGGGGAAACTTTTACTCTGGTTTCTCAGTCTGTTTCCTAGTGCCGGTTTGAAGTTCCTGCAGTTTTCACTGTAAAATCGAGTTGGAGCTAGTACCTCCCCATATATATGTATGGAGTGGAGTTTGCAACTGAAAAGAAACTTTGTGTTCCCAACAAGCTAGGTGAAGGACGGCTTTCACACACAATTATCTCTCAGAACTTAGCATGTGAAGAGACTTTCGATTGTCTAGCACAAAGGGAACGGGTTGCAGGAGAAACTATTACTATGGTTTCTCAGTCTGTTTCTTAGTGCCGGTTTGACGTTCCTGCAGATTTCACTCTAAAACCGATTTGGAGCTAGTACCTCCCCATATATATGTATGGAGTGAAGTTTGCAACTTAAAAAAACTTTGTGTTCCCAACAAGCTAGGTGAAGGACGGCTTTCACACACACTTATCTCTCAGAACTGAGCATGTGGAGAGACGTTCGTTCATCTAGCACAAAGGGAACGGGTTGCAGGAGAAACTTTTACTCTGGTTTCTCAGTCTGTTTCCTAGTGCCGGTTTGAAGTTTCTGCAGTTTTCACTGTAAAACCGAGTTGGAGCTAGTACCTCCCCATATATATGTATGGAGTGGAGTTTGCAACTGAAAAGAAACTTTGTGTTCCCAACAAGCTAGGTGAAGGACGGCATTCACACACAATTATCTCTCAGAACTTAGCATGTGAAGAGACTTTCGATTGTCTAACACAAAGGGAACGGGTTGCAGGAGAAACTTTTACTATGGTTTCTCAGTCTGTTTCCTAGTGCCGGTTTGAAGTTCCTGCAGATTTCACTGTAAAACCGATTTGGAGCTAGTACATCCCCATATATATGTATGGAGTGAAGTTTGCAACTTAAAAAAACTTTGTGTTCCCAACAAGCTAGGTGAAGGACGGCTTTCACACACACTTATCTCTCAGAATTGAGCATGTGGAGAGACGTTCGTTCATCTAGCACAAAGGGAACGGGTTGCAGAGAAACTTTTACTTTGGTTTCTCAGTCTTTTTCCTAGTGCCGGTTTGAAGTTCCTGCAGTTTTCACTGTAAAACCGAGTTGAAGCTAGTACCTCCCCATATATATGTATGGAGTGGAGTTAGCAACTGAAAAGGAACTTTGTGTTCCCAACAAGCTAGGTGAAGAACGGCTTTCACACACAATTATCTCTCAGAACTGAGCATGTGGAGAGACGTTCGTTCATCTAGCACAAAGGGAACGGGTTGCAGGAGAAATTTTACTCTGGATTCTCAGTCTGTTTCATAGTGCCGGTTTGAAGTTCCTGCAGTTTTCACTGTAAAACCGAGTTGGAGCTAGTACCTCCCCATATATATGTATGGAGTGGAGTTTGCAACTGAAAAGAAACTTTGTGTTCCCAACAAGCTAGGTGAAGGACGGCTTTCACACACACTTATCTCTCAGAACTTGGCATGTGGAGAGACGTTCGTTCATCTAGCACAAAGGGAACGGTTTGCAGGAGAAACTTTTACTCTGGTTTCTCAGTCTGTTTCCTAGTGCCGGTTTGAAGTTCCTGCAGTTTTCACTGTAAAACCGAGTTTGAGCTAGTACCTCCCCATATATATGTATGGAGTGGAGTTTGCAACTGAAAAGAAACTTTGTGTTCCCAACAAGCTAGGTGAAGGACGGCTTTCACACACACTTATCTCTCAGAACCTAGCATGTGGAGAGACGTTCGTTCATCTAGCACAAAGGGAACGTGTTGCAGGAGAAACTTTTACTCTGGTTTCTCAGTCTGTTTCCTAGTGTCGGTTTGAAGTTCCTGCAGTTTTCACTGTAAAATCGAGTTGGAGCTAGTACCTCCCTATATATATGTATGGAGTGGAGTTGGCAACTGAAAAGAAACTTTGTGTTCCCAACAAGCTAGGTGAAGGACGGCTTTCACACACACTTATCTCTCAGAACTGAGCATTTGGAGAGACGTTCGTTCATCTAGCACAAAGGGAACGGGTTGCAGGAGAAACATTTACTCTGGTTTCTCAGTCTGTTTCCTAGTGCCGGTTTGAAGTTCCTGCAGTTTTCACTGTAAAACCGAGTTGGAGCTAGTACCTCCCCATATATATGTATGGAGTGGAGTTTGCAACTGAAAAGAAACTTTGTGTTCCCAACAAGCTAGGTGAAGGACGGCTTTAACACACACTTATCTCTCAGAACTGAGCATGTGGAGAGACGTTCGTTCATCTAGCACAAAGGGAACGGGTTGCAGGGGAAACTTTTACTCTGGTTTCTCAGTTTTTTCCTAGTGCCGGTTTGAAGTTCCTGCAGTTTTCACTGTAAAACCGAGTTGGAGCTAGTACCTCCCCATATATATGTATGGAGTGGAGTTTGCAACTGAAAAGAAAGTTTGTGTTCCCAACAAGCTAGTATAAGGACGGCTTTCACACACACTTATCTCTCAGAACTGAGCATTTGGAGAGACGTTCGTTCATCTAGCACAAAGGGAACGGGTTGCAGGAGAAACTTTTACTCTGGTTTCTCAGTCTGTTTCCTAGTGCCGGTTTGAAGTTCCTGCAGTTTTCACTGTAAAACCGAGTTGGAGCTAGTACCTCCCCATATATATGTATGGAGTGGAGTTTGCAACTGAAAAGAAAGTTTGTGTTCCCAACAAGCTAGTATAAGGACGGCTTTCACACACACTTATCTCTCAGAACTGAGCATTTGGAGAGACGTTCGTTCATCTAGCACAAAGGGAACGGGTTGCAGGAGAAACTTTTACTCTGGTTTCTCAGTCTGTTTCCTAGTGCCGGTTTGAAGTTCCTGCAGTTTTCACTGTAAAACCGAGTTGGAGCTAGTACCTCCCCATATATATGTATGGAGTGGAGTTTGCAACTGAAAAGAAACTTTGTGTTCCCAACAAGCTAGGTGAAGGACGGCTTTAACACACACTTATCTCTCAGAACTGAGCATGTGGAGAGACGTTCGTTCATCTAGCACAAAGGGAACGGGTTGCAGGGGAAACTTTTACTCTGGTTTCTCAGTTTTTTCCTAGTGCCGGTTTGAAGTTCCTGCAGTTTTCACTGTAAAACCGAGTTGGAGCTAGTACCTCCCCATATATATGTATGGAGTGGAGTTTGCAACTGAAAAGAAACTTTGTGTTCCCAACAAACTATGTGAAGGACGGCTTTCACACACAATTATCTCTCAGAAATGAGCATGTGGAGAGACGTTCGTTCATCTAGCACAAAGGGAACGGGTTGCAGGATAAACTTTTACTCTGGATTCTCGGTCTGTTTCCTAGTGCCGGTTTGAAGTTCCTGCAGTTTTCACTGTAAAACCGAGTTGGAGCTAGTACTTCCCCATATATATGTATGGAGTGGAGTTTGCAACTGAAAAGAAACTTTGTGTTCCCAACAAGCTAGGTGAAGGACGGCTTTCACACACACTTATCTCTCAGAACTGAGCATGTGGAGAGACATTCGTTCATCTAGCACAAAGGGAACGGGTTGCAGGAGAAACTTTTACTCTGGTTTCTCAGTCTGTTTCCTAGTGCCGGTTTGAAGTTCCTGCAGTTTTCACTGTAAAACCGAGTTGGAGCTAGTACCTCCCCATATATATGTATGGAGTGGAGTTTGCAACTGAAAAGAAACTTTGTGTTCCCAACAAGCTAGGTGAAGAACGGCTTTCACACACACTTATCTCTCAGAACTGAGCATGTGGAGAGACGTTCGTTCATCTAGACAAAGGGAACGGTTTGCAGGAGAAACTTTTACTCTGGTTTCTCAGTCTGTTTCCTAGTGCTGGTTTGAAGTTCCTGCAGTTTTCACTGTAAAACCGAGTTTGAGCTAGTACCTCCCCATATATATGTATGGATTGGAGTTTGCAACTGAAAAGAAACTTTGTGTTCCCAACAAGCTAGGTGAAGGACGGCTTTCACACACACTTATCTCTCAGAACCTAGCATGTGGAGAGACGTTCGTTCATCTAGCACAAAGGGAACGGGTTGCAGGAGAAACTTTTACTCTGGTTTCTCAGTCTGTTTCCTAGTGCCGGTTTGAAGTTCCTGCAGTTTTCACTGTAAAACCGAGTTGGAGTTAGTACCTCCCCATATATATGTATGGAGTGGAGTTTGCAACTGAAAAGAAACTTTGTGTTCCCAACAAGCTAGGTGAAGGACGGCTTTCACACACACTTATCTCTCAGAATTGAGCATGTGGAGATACGTTCGTTCATCTAGCACAAAGGGAACGGGTTGCAGGAGAAACTTTTTCTCTGGTTTCTCAGTCTGTTTCCTAGTGCCGGTTTGAAGTTCCTGCAGTTTTCACTGTAAAACCGAGTTGGAGCTAGTACCTCCCCATATATATGTATGGAGTGGAGTTTGCAACTGAAAAGAATCTTTGTGTTCCCAACAAGCTAGTATAAGGACGGCTTTCACACACACTTATCTCTCAGAACTGAGCATGTGGAGAGACGTTCGTTCATCTAGCACAAAGGGAAAGGGTTGCAGGAGAAACTTTTACTCTGGTTTCTCAGTCTGTTTCCTAGTGCCGGTTTGAAATTCCTGCAGTTTTCACTGTAAAACCGAGTTGGAGCTAGTACCTCCCCATATATATGTAAGGAGTGGAGTTTGCAACTGAAAAGAAACTTTGTGTTCCCAACAAGCTAGGTGAAGAACGGCTTTCACACACACTTATCTCTCAGAACTGAGCATTTGGAGAGACGTTCGTTCATCTAGCACAAAGGGAACGGGTTGCAGGAGAAACTTTTACTCTGGTGTCTCGATCTGTTTCCTAGTGCCGATTTGAATTTCCTGCAGTTTTCACTGTAAAACCGAGTTGGAGCTAGTACTTGCCCATAATTATGTATGGAGTGGAGTTTGCAACTGAAAAGAAACTTTGTGTTCCCAACAAGCTAGGTGAAGGACGGCTTTCACACACACTTATCTCTCAGAACAGAGCATGTGGAGAGACGTTCGTTCATCTAGCACAAAGGGAACGGGTTGCAGGAGAAACTTTTACTCTGGTTTCTCAGTCTGTTTCCTAGTGCCGGTTTGAAGTTCCTGCAGTTTTCACTGTAAAACCGAGTTGGAGCTACTACCTCCCCATATATATGTATGGAGTGGAGTTTGCAACTTAAAAGAAACTTTGTGTTCCCAACAAGCTATGTGAAGGACGGCTTTCACACACACTTATCTCTCAGAACTGAGCATGTGGAGAGATGTTCGTTCATCTAGCACAAAGGGAACGGGTTGCAGGAGAAACTTTTACTCTGTTTTCTCAGTCTGTTTCCTAGTGTCGGTTTGAAGTACCTGCAGTTTTCACCGTAAAACCGATTTGGAGCTAGTACCTCCCCATATATATGTATGGAGTGGAGTTTGCAACTGAAAAGAGTCTTTGTGTTCCCAACAAGCTAGGTGAAGGACGGCTTTCACACACACTTATCTCTCAGAACTGAGCATGTGGAGAGACGTTCGTTCATCTAGCACAAAGGGAACGGGTTGAAGGGGAAACTTTTACTCTGGATTCTCAGTCTGTTTCCTAGTGCCGGTTTGAAGTTCCTGCAGTTTTCACTGTAAAACCGAGTTGGAGCTAGTACCTCCCCATATATATGTATGGAGTGGAGTTTGCAACTGAAAAGAAACTTTGTGTTCCCAACAAGCTAGGTGAAGGACGGCTTTCACACACAATTATCTCTCAGAACTTAACATGTGAAGAGACTTTCGATTGTCTAGCACAAAGGGAACGGGTTGCAGGAGAAACTTTTACTCTGGTTTCTCAGTCTGTTTCCTAGTGCCGGTTTGACGTTCCTGCAGATTTCACTCTAAAACCGATTTGGAGCTAGTACCTCCCCATATATATGTATGGAGTGGAGTTTGCAACTGAAAAGAATCTTTGTGTTCCCAACAAGCTAGTATAAGGACGGCTTTCACACACACTTATCTCTCAGAACTGAGCATGTGGAGAGACGTTCGTTCATCTAGCACAAAGGGAAAGGGTTGCAGGAGAAACTTTTACTCTGGTTTCTCAGTCTGTTTCCTAGTGCCGGTTTGAAATTCCTGCAGTTTTCACTGTAAAACCGAGTTGGAGCTAGTACCTCCCCATATATATGTAAGGAGTGGAGTTTGCAACTGAAAAGAAACTTTGTGTTCCCAACAAGCTAGGTGAAGAACGGCTTTCACACACACTTATCTCTCAGAACTGAGCATTTGGAGAGACGTTCGTTCATCTAGCACAAAGGGAACGGGTTGCAGGAGAAACTTTTACTCTGGTGTCTCGATCTGTTTCCTAGTGCCGATTTGAATTTCCTGCAGTTTTCACTGTAAAACCGAGTTGGAGCTAGTACTTGCCCATAATTATGTATGGAGTGGAGTTTGCAACTGAAAAGAAACTTTGTGTTCCCAACAAGCTAGGTGAAGGACGGCTTTCACACACACTTATCTCTCAGAACAGAGCATGTGGAGAGACGTTCGTTCATCTAGCACAAAGGGAACGGGTTGCAGGAGAAACTTTTACTCTGGTTTCTCAGTCTGTTTCCTAGTGCCGGTTTGAAGTTCCTGCAGTTTTCACTGTAAAACCGAGTTGGAGCTACTACCTCCCCATATATATGTATGGAGTGGAGTTTGCAACTTAAAAGAAACTTTGTGTTCCCAACAAGCTATGTGAAGGACGGCTTTCACACACACTTATCTCTCAGAACTGAGCATGTGGAGAGATGTTCGTTCATCTAGCACAAAGGGAACGGGTTGCAGGAGAAACTTTTACTCTGTTTTCTCAGTCTGTTTCCTAGTGTCGGTTTGAAGTACCTGCAGTTTTCACCGTAAAACCGATTTGGAGCTAGTACCTCCCCATATATATGTATGGAGTGGAGTTTGCAACTGAAAAGAGTCTTTGTGTTCCCAACAAGCTAGGTGAAGGACGGCTTTCACACACACTTATCTCTCAGAACTGAGCATGTGGAGAGACGTTCGTTCATCTAGCACAAAGGGAACGGGTTGAAGGGGAAACTTTTACTCTGGATTCTCAGTCTGTTTCCTAGTGCCGGTTTGAAGTTCCTGCAGTTTTCACTGTAAAACCGAGTTGGAGCTAGTACCTCCCCATATATATGTATGGAGTGGAGTTTGCAACTGAAAAGAAACTTTGTGTTCCCAACAAGCTAGGTGAAGGACGGCTTTCACACACAATTATCTCTCAGAACTTAACATGTGAAGAGACTTTCGATTGTCTAGCACAAAGGGAACGGGTTGCAGGAGAAACTTTTACTCTGGTTTCTCAGTCTGTTTCCTAGTGCCGGTTTGACGTTCCTGCAGATTTCACTCTAAAACCGATTTGGAGCTAGTACCTCCCCATATATATGTATGGAGTGGAGTTTGCAACTGAAAAGAAACTTTGTGTTCCCAACAAGCTAGGTTAAGGCGGCTTTCACACACACTTATCTCTCAGAACTGAGCATGTGGAGAGACGTTCGTTCATCTAGCACAAAGGGAACGGTTTGGCGGAGAAACTTTTACTCTGGTTTCTCAGTCTGATTCCTAGTGCCGGTTTGAAGTTCCTGCAGTTTTCACTGTAAAACCGAGTTTGAGCTAGTACCTCCCCATATATATGTATGGAGTGGAGTTTGCAACTGAAAAGAAACTTTGTGTTCCCAACAAGCTAGGTGAAGGACGGCTTTCACACACACTTATCTCTCAGAACCTAGCATGTGGAGAGACGTTCGTTCATCTAGCACAAAGGGAACGGGTTGCAGGAGAAACTTTTACTCTGGTTTCTCAGTCTGTTTCCTAGTGCCGGTTTGAAGTTCCTGCAGTTTTCACTGTAAAACCGAGTTGGAGCTAGTACCTCCCCATATATATGTATGGAGTGGAGTTTGCAACTGAAAAGAAACTTTGTGTTCCCAACAAGCTATGTGAAAGACGGCTTTCAAACACACTTATCTCTCAGAAATGAGCATGTGGAGATACGTTCGTTCATCTAGCACAAAGGGAACGGGTTGCAGGAGAAACTTTTACTCTGGTTTCTCAGTCTTTTTCCTAGTGTCGGTTTGAAGTTCCGGCAGTTTTCACTGTAAAACCGAGTTGGAGCTTGTACCTCCCTATATATATGTATGGAGTGGAGTTTGCAACTGAAAAGAAACTTTGTGTTCCCAACAATCTAGGTGAAGGACGGCTTTCACACACACTTATTTCTCAGAATTGAGCATGTGGAGAGACATTCATTCATCTACCACAAAGGGAACGGGTTGCAGGAGAAACTTTTTCTCTGGTTTCTCAGTCTGTTTCCTAGTGCCGGTTTGAAGTTCCTGCAGTTTTCACTGTAAAACCGAGTTGGAGCTTGTACCTCCCTATATATATGTATGGAGTGGAGTTTGCAACTGAAAAGAAACTTTGTGTTCCCAACAATCTAGGTGAAGGACGGCTTTCACACACACTTATTTCTCAGAATTGAGCATGTGGAGAGACATTCATTCATCTACCACAAAGGGAACGGGTTGCAGGAGAAACTTTTTCTCTGGTTTCTCAGTCTGTTTCCTAGTGCCGGTTTGAAGTTCCTGCAGTTTTCACTGTAAAACCGAGTTGGAGCTTGTACCTACCCATATATATGTATGGAGTGGAGTTTGCAACTGAAAAGAAACTTTGTGTTCCCAACAAGCTAGTATAAGGACGGCTTTCACACACACTTATCTCTCAGAACTGAGCATGTGGAGAGACGTTCGTTCATCTAGCACAAAGGGAACGGTTTGCAGGAGAAACTTTTACTCTGGTTTCTCAGTCTGTTTCCTAGTGCCGGTTTGAAATTCCTGCCGTTTTCACTGTAAAACCGAGTTGGAGCTAGTACCTCCCCATATATATGTATGGAGTGGAGTTTGCAACTGAAAAGAAACTTTGTGTTCCCAACAAGCTAGGTGAAGGACGGCTTTCACACACACTTATCTCTCAGAACTGAGCATGTGGAGAGACGTTCGTTCATCTAGCACAAAGGGAAAGGGTTGCAGGAGAAACTTTTACTCTGGTTTCTTGATCTGTTTCCTAGTGCCGGTTTGAATTTCCTGCAGTTTTCACTGTAAAACCGAGTTGGTGCTAGTACCTGCCCATAATTATGTATGGAGTGGAGTTTGCAACTGAAAAGAAACTTTGTGTTCCCAACAAGCTAGGTGAAGGACGGCTTTCACACACACTTATCTCTCAGAACAGAGCATGTGGAGAGACGTTCGTTCATCTAGCACAAAGGGAACGGTTTGCAGGAGAAACTTTTACTCTGGTTTCTCAGTCTGTTTCCTAGTGCCGGTTTGAAGTTCCTGCAGTTTTCACTGTAAAACCGAGTTGGAGCTAGTACCTCCCCATATATATGTATGGAGTGGAGTTTGCAACTGAAAAGAAACTTTGTGTTCCCAACAAGCTATGTGAAAGACGGCTTTCACACACACTTATTTCTCAGAACTGAGCATGTGGAGAGACGTTCGTTCATCTAGCACAAAGGGAACGGGTTGCAGGAGAAACTTTTACTCTCGTTTCTCAGTCTGTTTCCTAGTGTCGGTTTGAAGTTCCTGCAGTTTTCACTGTAAAACCTAGTTGGATCTAGTACTTCCCTATATATATGTATGGAGTGGAGTTTGCAACTGAAAAGAAACCTTGTGTTCCCAACAAGCTAGGTGAAGGACGGCTTTCACACACACTTAAATCTCAGAACTGAGCATGTGGAGAGACGTTCGTTCATCTAGCACAAAGGGAATGGGTTGCAGGAGAAACTTTTACTCTGGTTTCTCAGTATGTTTCCTAGTGCCGGTTTGAAGATCCTGCAGTTTTAAATGTAAAAGAGAGTTGGAGCTAGTTCCTCCCTATATATATGTATGGATTGGAGTTTGCAACTCAAAAGAAACTTTGTGTTCCCAACAAGCTAGGTGAAGGACGGCTTTCACACACACTTATCTCTCAGAAGCTAGCATGTGGAGAGACGTTCGTTCATCTAGCACAAAGGGAACGGGTTGCAGGAGAAACTTTTACTCTGGTTTCTCAGTCTGTTTCCTATTGCCGGGTTGAAGTTCCTGCAGTTTTCACTATAAAAATGAGTTGGAGCTAGTACCTCCCCATATATATGTATGGAGTGGAGTTTGCAACTGAAAAGAAACATTGTGTTCCCAACAAGCTATGTGAAAGACGGCTTTCACACACACTTATCTCTCAGAACTGAGCATGTGGAGAGACGTTCGTTCATCTAGCACAAAGGGAACGGGTTGCATTAGAAACTTTTACTCTGGTTTCTCAGTCTGTTTCCTAGTGTCGGTTTGAAGTTCCTGCAGTTTTCACTGTAAAATCGAGTTGGAGCTAGTACCTCCCTATATATATGTATGGATTGGAGTTTGCAACTGAAAAGAAACTTTGTGTTCCCAACAAGCTAGGTGAAGGACGGCTTTCACACACACTTATCTCTCAGAACTGAGCATGTGGAGAGACGTTCGTTCATGTAGCACAAAGGGAACGGGTTGCAGGAGAAACTTTTACTCTGGTTTCTCAGTCTGTTTCCTAGTGCCGGTTTGACGTTCCTGCAGGTTTCACTGTAAAACCGAGTTGGAGCTAGTACCACCCCATATATATGTATGGAGTGGAGTTTGCAACTGAAAAGAAACTTTGTGTTCCCAAAAAGCTAGATGAAGGACGGCTTTAACACACACTTATCTCTCAGAACTGAGCATGTGGACAGACGTTCGTTCATCTAGCTCAAAGGGAACGGGTTGCAGGAGAAACTTTTACTCTGGTTTCTCATTCTTTTTCCTAGTGCCGTTTTGAAGTTCCTACAGTTTTCACTGTAAAACCGAGTTGGAGCTAGTACCTCCCCATATATATGTATGGAGTGAAGTTTGCAACTTAAAAAAACTTTGTGTTCCCAACAAGCTAGGTGAAGGACGGCTTTCACACACACTTATCTCTCAGAACTGAGCATGTGGAGAGACGTTCGTTCATCTAGCCCAAAGGGAACCATTTGCAGAGAAACTTTTACTCTGGTTTCTCAGTCTTTTTCCTAGTGCCGGTTTGAAGTTCCTGCAGCTTTCACTGTAAAACCGAGTTGGAGCTAGTACCACCCCATATATATGTATGGAGTGGAGTTTGCAACTGAAAAGAAACTTTGTGTTCCCAACAAGCTAGGTGAAGGACGGCATTCACACACAATTATCTCTCAGAACTTAGCATGTGAAGAGACTCTCGATTGCTAGCACAAAGGGAACGGGTTCCAGGAGAAACTTTTACTATGGTTTCTCAGTCTGTTTCCTAGTGCCTGTTTGAAGTTCCTGCAGATTTCACTGTAAAACCGATTTGGAGCTAGTACCTCCCCATATATATGTATGGAGTGAAGTTTGCAACTTAAAAAAACTTTGTGTTCCCAACAAGCTAGGTGAAGGATGGCTTTCACACACACTTATCTCTCAGAACTGAGCATGTGGAGAGACGTTCGTTCATCTAGCACAAAGGGAACGGGTTGCAGGAGAAACTTTTACTCTGGTTTCTCAGTCTGTTTCCTAGTGCCGGTTTGAAGTTCCTGCAGTTTTCACTGTAAAACTGAGTTGGAGCTAGTACCTCCCCATATATATGTATGGAGTGGAGTTTGCAACTGAAAAGAAACTTTGTGTTCCCAACAAGCTAGGTGAAGGACGGCTTTCACACACACTTATCTCTCAGAACTGAGCATGTGGAGAGACGTTCGTTCATCTAGCACAAAGGGAACGGTTTGCAGGAGAAACTTTTACTCTGGTTTCTCAGTCTGTTTCCTAGTGCCGGTTTGAAGTTCCTGCAGTTTTCACTGTAAAACCGAGTTGGAGCTAGTACTTCCCCATATATATGTATGGAGTGGAGTTTGAAACTGAAAAGAAACTTTGTGTTCCCAACAAGCTAGGTGAAAGACGGCTTTCACACACAATAATCTCTCAGAACCTAGCATGTGGAGAGACGTTCGTTCATCTAGCACAAAGGGAATGGGTTGGAGGAGAAACTTTTACTCTGGTTTCTCAGTCTGTTTCCTAGTGCCGGTTTGAAGTTCCTGCAGTTTTCACTGTAAAACCGAGTTGGAGCTAGTATCTCCCCATATATATGTATGTAGTGGAGTTTGCAACTGAAAAGAAACTTTGTGTTCCCAGCAAGCTAGGTGAAGGACGGCTTTAACACACACTTATCTCTCAGAACTGAGCATGTGGAGAGACGTTCGTTCATCTAGCACAAAGGGAACGGGTTGCAGGAGAAACTTTTACTCTGGTTTCTCAGTCTTTTTCCTAGTGCCGGTTTGAAGTTCCTGCAGTTTTCACTGTAAAACCGAGTTGGAGCTAGTACCTCCCCATATATATGTATGGAGTGGAGTTTGCAACTGAAAAGAAACTTTGTGTTCCCAACAAGCTAGGTGAAGGACGGCTTTCACACACACTTATCTCTCAGAACTGAGCATGTGGAGAGACATTCGTTCATCTAGCACAAAGGGAACCGGTTGCAGGAGAAACTTTTACTCTGGTTTCTCAGTCTGTTTCCTAGTGCCGGTTTGAAGTTCCTGCAGTTTTCACTGTAAAATCGAGTTGGAGATAGTACCTCCCCATATATATGTATGGAGTGGAGTTTGCAACTGAAAAGAAACTTTGTGTTCCCAACAAGCTAGGTGAAGGACGGCTTTCACACACACTTATCTCTCAGAACTGAGCATGTGGAGAGACGTTCGTTCATCTAGCACAAAGGGAATGGTTTGCAGTAGAAAATTTTACTCTGGTTTCTCGGTCTGTTTCCTAGTGCCGGTTTGGATTTCCTGCAGTTTTCACTGTAAAACCGAGTTGGAGCTAGTACCTGCCCATAATTATGTATGGAGTGGAGTTTGCAACTGAAAAGAAACTTTGTGTTCCCAACAAGCTAGGTGAAGGACGGCATTCACACACACTTATCTCTCAAAACAGAGCATGTGGAGAGACGTTCGTTCATCTAGCACAAAGGGAACGGGTTGCAGGAGAAACTTTTACTCTGGTTTCTCAGTCTGTTTCCTAGTGCCGGTTTGAAGTTCCTGCAGTTTTCACTGTAAAACCGAGTTGGAGCTAGTACCTCCCCATATATATGTATGGAGTGGAGTTTGCAACTGAAAAGAAACCTTGTGTTCCCAACAAGCTAGGTGAAGTACGGCTTTCACACACACTTAACTCTCAGAACTGAGCATGTGGAGAGACGTTCGTTCATCTAGCACAAAGGGAACGGGTTGCAGGAGAAACTTTTACTCTGGTTTCTCAGTATGTTTCCTAGTGCCGGTTTGAAGATCCTGCAGTTTTAACTGTAAAATAGAGTTGGAGCTAGTTCCTCCCTATATATATGTATGGATTGGAGTTTGCAACTCAAAAGAAACTTTGTGTTCCCAACAAGCTAGGTGAAGGACGGCTTTCACACACACTTATCTCTCAGAAGCTAGCATGTGGAGAGACGTTCGTTCATCTAGCACAAAGGGAACGGTTTGCAGGAGAAACTTTTACTCTGGTTTCTCAGTCTGTTTCCTAGTGCCGGGTTGAAGATCCTGCAGTTTTCACTATAAACCGAGTTGGAGCTAGTACCTCCCCATATATATGTATGGAGTGGAGTTTGCAACTTAAAAGAAACATTGTGTTCCCAACAAGCTATGTGAAAGACGGCTTTCACACACACTTATCTCTCAGAACTGAGCATGTGGAGAGACGTTCGTTCATCTAGCACAACGGGAACGGGTTGCAGGAGAAACTTTTACTCTGGTTTCTCAGTCTGTTTCCTAGTGTCGGTTTGAAGTTCCTGCAGTTTTCACTGTAAAATCGAGTTGGAGCTAGTACCTCCCTATATATATGTATGGAGTGGAGTTTGCAACTGAAAAGAAACTTTGTGTTCCCAACAAGCTAGGTGAAGGACGGCTTTCACACACACTTATCTCTCAGAACTGAGCATTTGGAGAGACGTTCGTTCATGTAGCACAAATGGAACGGGTTGCAGGAGAAACTTTTACTCTGGTTTCTCAGTCTGTTTCCTAGTGCCGGTATGACGTTCCTGCAGGTTTCACTGTAAAACCGAGTTGGAGCTAGTACCTCCCCATATATATGTATGGATTGGAGTTTGCAACTGAAAAGAAACTTTGTGTTCCCAAAAAGCTAGGTGAAGGACGGCATTAACACACACTTATCTCTCAGAACTGAGCATGTGGAGAGACGTTCGTTCATCTAGCTCAAAGGGAACGGGTTGCAGGAGAAACTTTTACTCTGGTTTCTCAGTCTTTTTCCTAGTGCCGTTTTGAAGTTCCTGCAGTTTTCACTGTAAAACCGAGTTGGAGCTAGTACCTCCCCATATATATGTATGGAGTGAAGTTTGAAACTTAAAAAAACTTTGTGTTCCCAACAAGCTAGGTGAAGGACGGCTTTCACACACACTTATCTCTCAGAACTGAGCATGTGGAGAGACGTTCGTTCATCTAGCACAAAGGGAACGGTTTGCAGAGAAACTTTTACTCTGGTTTCTCAGTCTTTTTCCTAGTGCCGTTTTGAAGTTCCTGCAGATTTCACTGTAAAACCGATTTGGAGCTAGTACCTCCCCATATATATGTATGGAGTGAAGTTTGCAACTTAAAAAAACTTTGTGTTCCCAAAAAGCTAGGTGAAGGACGGCTTTCACACACACTTATCTCTCAGAACTGAGCATGTGGAGAGACGTTCGTTCTTCTAGCACAAAGGGAACGGGTTGCAGAGAAACTTTTACTCTGGTTTCTCAGTCTTTTTCCTAGTGCCGGTTTGAAGTTCCTGCAGTTTTCACTGTAAAACCGAGTTGGAGCTAGTACCTCCCCATATATATGTATGGAGTGGAGTTAGCAACTGAAAAGAAACTTTGTGTTCCCAACAAGCTAGGTGAAGGACGGCTTTCACACACACTTATCTCTCAGAACTGAGCATGTGGAGAGACGTTCGTTCATCTAGCACAAAGGGAACGGTTTGCAGGAGAAACTTTTACTCTGGTTTCTCAGTCTGTTTCCTAGTGCCGGTTTGAAGTTCCTGCAGTTTTCACTGTAAAACCGAGTTGGAGCTAGTACTTCCCCATATATATGTATGGAGTGGAGTTTGCAACTGAAAAGAAACTTTGTGTTCCCAACAAGCTAGCTGAAAGACGGCTTTCAAAAACACTAATCTCTCAGAACCTAGCATGTGGAGAGACGTTCGTTCATCTAGCACAAAGGGAATGGGTTGGAGGAGAAACTTTTACTCTGGTTTCTCAGTCTGTTTCCTAGTGCCGGTTTGAAGTTCCTGCAGTTTTCACTGTAAAACCGAGTTGGAGCTAGTACCTCCCCATATATATGTATGTAGTGGAGTTTGCAACTGAAAAGAAACTTTGTGTTCCCAACAAGCTAGGTGAAGGACGGCTTTCACACACACTTATCTCTCAGAACTGAGCATGTGGAGAGACGTTCGTTCATCTAGCACAAAGGGAACGGGTTGCAGAGAAACTTTTACTCTGGTTTCTCAGTATTTTTCCTAGTGCCGGTTTGAAGTTCCTGCAGTTTTCACTGTAAAACCGAGTTGGAGCTAGTACCTCCCCATATATATGTATGGAGTGGAGTTTGCAACTGAAAAGAAACTTTGTGTTCCCAACAAGCTAGTTGAAGGACGGCTTTCACACACACTTATCTCTCAGAACTGAGCATGTGGAGAGACGTTCGTTCATCTAGCACAAAGGGAACGGTTTGCAGGAGAAACTTTTACTCTGGTTTCTCAGTCTGTTTCCTAGTGCCGGTTTGAAGTTCCTGCAGTTTTCACTGTAAAACCGAGTTGGAGCTAGTACCTCCCCATATATATGTATGGAGTGAAGTTTGCAACTTAAAAAAACTTTGTGTTCCCAACAAGCTAGGTGAAGGATGGCTTTCACACACACTTATCTCTCAGAACTGAGCATGTGGAGAGACGTTCGTTCATCTAGCACAAAGGGAACGGGTTGCAGGAGAAACTTTTACTCTGGTTTCTCAGTCTGTTTCCTAGTGCCGGTTTGAAGTTCCTGCAGTTTTCACTGTAAAACCGAGTTGGAGCTAGTACTTCCCCATATATATGTATGGAGTGGAGTTTGCAACTGAAAAGAAACTTTGTGTTCCCAACAAGCTAGCTGAAAGACGGCTTTCACACACACTAATCTCTCAGAACCTAGCATGTGGAGAGACGTTCGTTCATCTAGCACAAAGGGAATGGGTTGGAGGAGAAACTTTTACTCTGGTTTCTCAGTCTGTTTCCTAGTGCCGGTTTGAAGTTCCTGCAGTTTTCACTGTAAAACCGAGTTGGAGCTAGTACCTCCCCATATATATGTATGTAGTGGAGTTTGCAACTGAAAAGAAACTTTGTGTTCCCAACAAGCTAGGTGAAGGACGGCTTTAACACACACTTATCTCACAGAACTGAGCATGTGGAGAGACGTTCGTTCATCTAGCACAAAGGGAACGGGTTGCAGGAGAAACTTTTACTCTGGTTTCTCAGTCTTTTTCCTAGTGCCGGTTTGAAGTTCCTGCAGTTTTCACTGTAAAACCGAGTTGGAGCTAGTACCTCCCCATATATATGTATGGAGTGGAGTTTGCAACTGAAAAGAAACTTTGTGTTCCCAACAAGCTAGGTGAAGGACGGCTTTCACACACAATTATCTCTCAGAACTGAGCATGTGGAGAGACGTTCGTTCATCTAGCACAAAGGGAACGGGTTGCAGGAGAAACTTTTACTCTGGATTCTCAGTCTGTTTCCTAGTGCCGGTTTGAAGTTCCTGCAGTTTTCACTGTAAAACCGAGTTGGAGCTAGTACCTCCCCATATAAATGTATGGAGTGGAGATTGCAACTGAAAAGAAACTTTGTGTTCCCAACAAGCTAGGTGAAGGACGGCTTTCACACACACTTATCTCTCAGAAGAGAGCATGTGGAGAGACATTCGTTCATCTAGCACAAAGGGAACGGGTTGCAGGAGAAACTTTTACTCTGGTTTCTCAGTCTTTTTCCAGTGCCGGTTTGAAGTTCCTGCAGTTTTCACTGTAAAACCGAGTTGGAGCTAGTACCTCCCCATATATATGTATGGAGTGGGGTTTGCAACTGAAAAGAAACTTTGTGTTCCCAACAAGCTAGGTGAAGGACGGCTTTCACACACAATTATCTCTCAGAACTGAGCATGTGGAGAGACTTTCGTTCATCTAGCACAAAGGGAACGGGTTGCAGGAGAAACTTTTACTCTGGATTCTCAGTCTGTTTCCTAGTGCCGGTTTGAAGTTCCTGCAGTTTTCACTGTAAAACCGAGTTGGAGCTAGTACCTCCCCATATAAATGTATGGAGTGGAGATTGCAACTGAAAAGAAACTTTGTGTTCCCAACAAGCTAGGTGAAGGACGGCTTTCACACACACTTATCTCTCAGAAGAGAGCATGTGGAGAGACATTCGTTCATCTAGCACAAAGGGAACGGGTTGCAGGAGAAACTTTTACTCTGGTTTCTCAGTCTGTTTCCTAGTGCCGGTTTGAAGTTCCTGCAGTTTTCACTGTAAAATCGAGTAAGAGCTAGTACCTCCCCATATATATGTATGGAGTGGAGTTTGCAACTGAAAAGAAACTTTGTGTTCCCAACAAGCTAGGTGAAGGACGGCTTTCACACACACTTATCTCTCAGAACTGAGAATGTGGAGAGACTTTCGTTCATCTAGCACAAATGGAACGGGTTGCAGGAGAAACTTTTACTCTGGTTTCTCAGTATGTTTCCTAGTGCCGGTTTGAAGATCCTGCAGTTTTCACTGTAAAACCGAGTTGGAGCTAGTACCTCCCTATATATATGTATGGATTGGAGTTTGCAACTCAAAAGAAACTTTGTGTTCCCAACAAGCTAAGTGAAGGACGGCTTTCACACACACTTATCTCTCAGAACCTAGCATGTGGAGAGACGTTCGTTCATCTAGCACAAAGGGAACGGTTTGCAGGAGAAACTTTTACTCTGGTTTCTCAGTTTGTTTCCTAGTGCCGGTTTGAAGTTCCTGCAGTTTTCACTGTAAAACCGAGTTGGAGCTAGTACCTCCCCTTATATATGTATGGAGTGGAGTTTGCAACTGAAAAGAAACTTTGTGTTCCCAAAAAGCTAGGTGAAGGACGGCTTTAACACACAATTATCTCTCAGAACTGAGCATGTGGAGAGACGTTCTTTCATCTAGCTCAAAGGGAACGGGTTGCAGGAGAAACTATTACTCTGGTTTCTCAGACTTTTTCCTAGTGCCGTTTTGAAGTTCCTGCAGTTTTCACTGTAAAACCGAGTTGGAGCTAGTACCTCCCCATATATATGTATGGAGTGGAGTTTGCAACTGAAAAGAAACTTTGTGTTCCCAACAAGCTATTATAAGGAAGGCTTTCACACACACTTATCTCTCAGAACTGAGCATGTGGAGAGACGTTCGTTCATCTAGCACAAAGGGAACGGTTTGCAGGAGAAACTTTTACTCTGGTTTCTCAGTCTGTTTCCTAGTGCCGGTTTGAAGTTCCTGCAGTTTTCACTGTAAAACCGAGTTTGAGCTAGTACCTCCCCATATATATGTATGGAGTGGAGTTTGCAACTGAAAAGAAACTTTGTGTTCCCAACAAGCTAGGTGAAGGACGGCTTTCACACACACTTATCTCTCAGAAACTAGCATGTGGAGAGACGTTCGTTCATGTAGCACAAAGGGAACAGGTTGCAGGAGAAACTTTTACTCTGGTTTCTCAGTCCATTTCCTAGTGCCGGTTTGAAGTTCCTGCAGTTTTCACTGTAAAACCGAGTTGGAGCTAGTACCTCCCCATATATATGTATGGAGTGGAGTTTGCAAATGAAAAGAAACTTTGTGTTCCCAACAAGCTATGTGAAAGACGGCTTTCACACACACTTATCTCTCAGAACTGAGCATGTGGAGAGACGTTCGTTCATCTAGCACAAAGGGAACGGGTTGCAGGAGAAACTTTTACTCTGGTTTCTCAGTCTGTTTCCTAGTGTCGGTTTGAAGTTCCTGCAGTTTTCACTGTAAAACCGAGTTGGAGCTAGTACCTCCCTATATATATGTATGGAGTGGAGTTTGCAACTGAAAAGAAACCTTGTGTTCCCAACAAGCTAGGTGAAGAACGGCTTTCACACACACTTATCTCTCAGAATTGAGCATGTGGAGAGACGTTCATTCATCTAGCACAATGGGAACGGGTTGCAGGAGAAACTTTTACTCTGGTTTCTCAGTCTGTTTCCTAGTGCCGGTTTGAAGTTCCTGCAGTTTTCACTGTAAAACCGAGTTGGAGCTAGTACCTCCCCATATATATGTATGGAGTGGAGTTTGCAACTGAAAAGAGACTTTCTGTTCCCAACAAGCTAAATGAAGTACGGCTTTCACACACACATCTCTCAGAACTGAGCATGTGGAGAGACGTTCGTTCATCTAGCACCAAGGGAACGGGTTGCAGGAGAAACTTTTACTCTGGTTTCTCAGTCTGTTTCCTAGTGCCGGTTTGAAGTTCCTGCAGTTTTCACTGTAAAACCGAGTTGGAGCTAGTACCTCCCCATATATATATATGGAGTGGAGTTTGCAACTGAAAAGAGACTTTGTGTTCCCAACAAGCTAGGTGAAGGACGGCTTCCACACACACTTATCTCTCAGAACTGAGCATGTGGAGAGACGTTCGTTCATCTAGCACAAAGGGAACGGGTTGGAGGGGAAACTTTTACTCTGGTTTCTCAGTCTGTTTCCTAGTGCCGGTTTGAAGTTCCTGCAGTTTTCACTGTAAAACCGATTTGGAGCTGGTACCTCCCCATATATATGTATGGAGTGGAGTTTGCAACTGAAAAGAAACTTTGTGTTCCCAACAAGCTAGGTGAAGTACGGCTTTCACACACACTTATCTCTCAGAACCTAGCATGTGGAGAGACGTTCGTTCATCTAGCACAAATGGAACGGGTTGCAGGAGAAACTTTTACTCTGGTTTCTCAGTCTGTTTCCTAGTGCCGGTTTGAAGTTCCTGCAGTTTTCACTATAAAACCGAGTTGGAGCTAGTACCTCCCCATATATATGTATGGAGTGGAGTTTGCAACTGAAAAGAAACTTTGTGTTCCCAACAAGCTATGTGAAAGACGGCTTTCACACACACTTATCTCTCAGAACTGAGCATGTGGAGAGACGTTCGTTCATCTAGCACAAAGGGAACGGGTTGCAGGAGAAACTTTTACTCTGGTTTCTCAGTCTGTTTCCTAGTGCCGGTATGAAGTTCCTGCAGTTTTCACTGTAAAACCGAGTTGGAGCTTGTACCTCCCCATATATATGTATGGAGTGGATTTTGCAACTGAAAAGAAACTTTGTGTTCCCAACAAGCTAGGTGAAGGACGGCTTTAACACACATTTATCTCTCAGAACTGAGCATGTGGAGAGACGTTCGTTCATCTAGCTCAAAGGGAACGGGTTGCAGGAGAAACTTTTACTCTGGTTTCTCAGTCTTTTTCCTAGTGCCGGTTTGAAGTTCCTGCAGTTTTCACTGTAAAACCGAGTTGGAGCTAGTACCTCCCCTTATATATGTATGGAGTGGAGTTTGCAACTGAAAAGAACTTTGTGTTCCCAACAAGCTAGGTGAAGGACGGCTTTCACACACAATTATCTCTCAAAACTGAGCATGTGGAGAGACGTTCGTTCATCTAGCACAAAGGGAACGGGTTGCAGGATAAACTTTTACTCTGGATTCTCAGTCTGTTTCCTAGTGCCGGTTTGAAGTTCCTGCAGTTTTCACTGTAAAACCGAGTTGGAGCTAGTACCTCCCCATATATATGTATGGAGTGGAGTTTGCAACTGAAAAGAACTTTGTGTTCCCAACAAGCTAGGTGAAGGACGGCATTCACACACACTTATCTCTCAGAACCTAGCATGTGGAGAGACGTTCGTTCATGTAGCACAAAGGGAACGGGTTGCAGGACAAACTTTTACTCTGGTTTCTCAGTCTGTTTCCTAGTGCCGGTTTGAAGTTCCTGCAGTTTTCACTGTAAAACCGAGTTGGAGCTAGTACCTCCCCATATATATGTATGGAGTGGAGTTTGCAACTGAAAAGAAACTTTGTGTTCCCAACAAGCTAGGTGAAGGACGGCTTTCACACACACTAATCTCTCAGAACCTAGCATGTGCAGAGACGTTCGTTCATCTAGCACAAAGGGAACGGGTTGGAGGAGAAACTTTTACTCTGGTTTCTCAGTCTGTTTACTAGTGCCTGTTTGAATTTCCTGCAGTTTTCACTGTAAAACCGAGTTGGAGCTAGTACCTCCCCATATATATGTATGGAGTGGGGTTTGCAACTGAAAAGAAAATTTGTGTTCCCAACAAGCTAAGTGAAGTACGGCTTTCACACACACTTATCTCTCAGAACTGAGCATGTGGAGAGACGTTCGTTCATCTAGCACAAAGGGAACGGGTTGGAGGAGAAACTTTTACTCTGGTTTCTCAGTCTGTTTCCTAGTGCCGGTTTGAAGTTCCTGCAGATTTCACTGTAAAACCGAGTTGGAGCTAGTACCTCCCCATATATATGTATGGAGTGGAGTTTGCAACTGAAAAGAGACTTTGTGTTCCCAACAAGCTAGGTGAAGGAAGGCTTTCACACACACTTATCTCTCAGAACTGAGCATTTGGAGAGACGTTCGTTCATCTAGCACAAAGGGAACGGGTTGCAGGAGAAACTTTTACTCTGGTTTCTCAGTCTGTTTCCTAGTGCCGGTTTGAAGTTCCTGCAGTTTTCACTGTAAAACCGAGTTGGAGCTAGTACCTCCCCATATATATGTATGGAGTGGAGTTTGCAACTGAAAAGAAACTTTGTGTTCCCAACAAGCTAGGTGAAGGACGGCTTTAACACACACTTATCTCTCAGAACTGAGCATGTGGAGAGACGTTCGTTCATCTAGCACAAAGGGAATGGGTTGCAGGAGAAACTTTTACTCTGGTTTCTCAGTCTTTTTCCTAGTGTCGGTTAGAAGTTCCTGCAGTTTTCACTGTAAAACCGAGTTGGAGCTAGTACCTCCCCATATATATGTATGGAGTGGAGTTTGCAACTGAAAAGAAACTTTGTGTTCCCAACAAGCTAGGTGAAGGACGGCTTTCACACACACTTATCTCTCAGAACTGAGCATGTGGAGAGACGTTCGTTCATCTAGCACAAAGGGAACGGGTTGCAGGAGAAACTTTTACTCTGGATTCTCAGTCTGTTTCCTAGTGCCGGTTTGAAGTTCCTGCAGTTTTCACTGTAAAACCGAGTTGGAGCTAGTACCTCCCCATATATATGTATGGAGTGGAGTTTGCAACTGAAAAGAAACTTTGTGTTCCCAACAAGCTAGGTGAAGGACGGCTTTCACACACACTTATCTCTCAGAAGTGAGCATGTGGAGAGACATTCGTTCATCTAGCACTAAGGGAACGGGTTGCAGGAGAAATTATTACTCTGGTTTCTCAGTCTGTTTCCTAGTGCCGGTTTGAAGTTCCTGCAGTTTTCACTGTAAAACCGAGTTGGAGCTAGTACCTCCCCATATATATGTATGGAGTGGAGTTTGCAACTGAAAAGAAACTTTGTGTTCCCAACAAGCTAGGTGAAGGACGGCTTTCAAACACACTTATCTCTAGAACTGAGCATGTGGAGGGACGTTCGTTCATCTAGCACAAAGGGAACGGGTTGCAGGAGAAACTTTTACTCTGGTTTCTCAGTATGTTTCCTAGTGCCGGTTTGAAGATCCTGCAGTTTTCACTGTAAAACCTAGTTGGAGCTAGTACCTCCCTATATATACGTATGGATTGGAGTTTGCAACTCAAAAGAAACTTTGTGTTCCCAACAAGCTAGGTGAAGGACGGCTTTCACACACACTTATCTCTCAGAACAGAGCATGTGGAGAGACGTTCGTTCATCTAGCACAAATGGAACGGGTTGCAGGAGAAACTTTTACTCTGGTTTCTCAGTCTGTTTCCTAGTGCCGGTTTGAAGTTCCTGCAGTTTTCACTGTAAAACCGAGTTGGAGCTAGTACCTCCCCATATATATGTATGGAGTGGAGTTTGCAACTGAAAAGAAACTTTGTTTTCCCAACAAGCTAGGTGAAGGACGGCTTTCACACACAATTATCTCTCAAAACTGAGCATGTGGAGAGACGTTCGTTCATGTAGCACAAAGGGAACGGGTTGCAGGACAAACTTTTACTCTGGTTTCTCAGTCTGTTTCCTAGTGCCGGTTTGAAGTTCCTGCAGTTTTCACTGTAAAACCGAGTTGGAGCTAGTACCTCCCCATATATATGTATGGAGTGGAGTTTGCAACTGAAAAGAAACTTTGTGTTCAGAACAAGCTATGTGAAAGACGGCTTTCACACACACTTATCTCTCAGAAATGAGCATGTGGAGAGACGTTCGTTCATCTAGCACAAAGGGAACGGGTTGCAGGAGAAACTTTTACTCTGGTTTCTCAGTCTGTTTCCTAGTGCCGGTTTGAAGTTCCTGCAGTTTTCACTGTAAAACCGAGTTGGAGCTAGTACCTCCCCATATATATATATGGAGTGGAGTTTGCAACTGAAAAGAGACTTTGTGTTCCCAACAAGCTAGGTGAAGGACGGCTTCCACACACACTTATCTCTCAGAACTGAGCATGTGGAGAGACGTTCGTTCATCTAGCACAAAGGGAACGGGTTGCAGGAGAAACTTTTACTCTGGTTTCTCAGTCTTTTTCCTAGTGTCGGTTAGAAGTTCCTGCAGTTTTCACTGTAAAACCGAGTTGGAGCTAGTACCTCCCCATATATATGTATGGAGTGGAGTTTGCAACTGAAAAGAAACTTTGTGTTCCCAACAAGCTAGGTGAAGGACGGCTTTCACACACACTTATCTCTCAGAACTGAGCATGTGGAGAGACGTTCGTTCATCTAGCACAAAGGGAACGGGTTGCAGGAGAAACTTTTACTCTGGATTCTCAGTCTGTTTCCTAGTGCCGGTTTGAAGTTCCTGCAGTTTTCACTGTAAAACCGAGTTGGAGCTAGTACCTCCCCATATATATGTATGGAGTGGAGTTTGCAACTGAAAAGAAACTTTGTGTTCCCAACAAGCTAGGTGAAGGACGGCTTTCACACACACTTATCTCTCAGAAGTGAGCATGTGGAGAGACATTCGTTCATCTAGCACTAAGGGAACGGGTTGCAGGAGAAATTATTACTCTGGTTTCTCAGTCTGTTTCCTAGTGCCGGTTTGAAGTTCCTGCAGTTTTCACTGTAAAACCGAGTTGGAGCTAGTACCTCCCCATATATATGTATGGAGTGGAGTTTGCAACTGAAAAGAAACTTTGTGTTCCCAACAAGCTAGGTGAAGGACGGCTTTTAAACACACTTATCTCTAGAACTGAGCATGTGGAGGGACGTTCGTTCATCTAGCACAAAGGGAACGGGTTGCAGGAGAAACTTTTACTCTGGTTTCTCAGTCTGTTTCCTAGTGCCGGTTTGAAGTTCCTGCAGTTTTCACTGTAAAACCGAGTTGGAGCTAGTACCTCCCCATATATATGTATGGAGTGGAGTTTGCAACTGAAAAGAAACTTTGTGTTCAGAACAAGCTATGTGAAAGACGGCTTTCACACACACTTATCTCTCAGAAATGAGCATGTGGAGAGACGTTCGTTCATCTAGCACAAAGGGAACGGGTTGCAGGAGAAACTTTTACTCTGGTTTCTCAGTCTGTTTCCTAGTGCCGGTTTGAAGTTCCTGCAGTTTTCACTGTAAAACCGAGTTTGAGCTAGTACCTCCCCATATATATATATGGAGTGGAGTTTGCAACTGAAAAGAGACTTTGTGTTCCCAACAAGCTAGGTGAAGGACGGCTTCCACACACACTTATCTCTCAGAACTGAGCATTTGGAGAGACGTTCGTTCATCTAGCACAAAGGGAACGGGTTGCAGGAGAAACTTTTACTCTGGTTTCTCAGTCTGTTTCCTAGTGCCGGTATGAAGTTCCTGCAGTTTTCACTGTAAAACCGAGTTGGAGCTTGTACCTCCCCATATATATGTATGGAGTGGATTTTGCAACTGAAAAGAAACTTTGTGTTCCCAACAAGCTAGGTGAAGGACGGCTTTAACACACATTTATCTCTCAGAACTGAGCATGTGGAGAGACGTTCGTTCATCTAGCTCAAAGGGAACGGGTTGCAGGAGAAACTTTTACTCTGGTTTCTCAGTCTTTTTCCTAGTGCCGGTTTGAAGTTCCTGCAGTTTTCACTGTAAAACAGAGTTGGAGCTAGTACCTCCCCATATATATGTATGGAGTGGAGTTTGCAACTGAAAAGAAACTTTGTGTTCCCAACAAGCTAGGTGAAGGACGGCTTTCACACACAATTATCTCTCAAAACTGAGCATGTGGAGAGACGTTCGTTCATCTAGCACAAAGGGAACGGGTTGCAGTATAAACTTTTACTCTGGATTCTCAGTCTGTTTCCTAGTGCCGGTTTGAAGTTCCTGCAGTTTTCACTGTAAAACCGAGTTGGAGCTAGTACCTCCCCATATATATGTATGGAGTGGAGTTTGCAACTGAAAAGAACTTTGTGTTCCCAACAAGCTAGGTGAAGGACGGCATTCACACACACTTATCTCTCAGAACCTAGCATGTGGAGAGACGTTCGTTCATGTAGCACAAAGGGAACGGGTTGCAGGACAAACTTTTACTCTGGTTTCTCAGTCTGTTTCCTAGTGCCGGTTTGAAGTTCCTGCAGTTTTCACTGTAAAACCGAGTTGGAGCTAGTACCTCCCCATATATATATATGGAGTGGAGTTTGCAACTGAAAAGAGACTTTGTGTTCCCAACAAGCTAGGTGAAGGACGGCTTCCACACACACTTATCTCTCAGAACTGAGCATGTGGAGAGACGTTCGTTCATCTAGCACAAAGGGAACGGGTTGCAGGAGAAACTTTTACTCTGGTTTCTCAGTCTTTTTCCTAGTGTCGGTTAGAAGTTCCTGCAGTTTTCACTGTAAAACCGAGTTGGAGCTAGTACCTCCCCATATATATGTATGGAGTGGAGTTTGCAACTGAAAAGAAACTTTGTGTTCCCAACAAGCTAGGTGAAGGACGGCTTTCACACACACTTATCTCTCAGAACTGAGCATGTGGAGAGACGTTCGTTCATCTAGCACAAAGGGAACGGGTTGCAGGAGAAACTTTTACTCTGGATTCTCAGTCTGTTTCCTAGTGCCGGTTTGAAGTTCCTGCAGTTTTCACTGTAAAACCGAGTTGGAGCTAGTACCTCCCCATATATATGTATGGAGTGGAGTTTGCAACTGAAAAGAAACTTTGTGTTCCCAACAAGCTAGGTGAAGGACGGCTTTCACACACACTTATCTCTCAGAAGTGAGCATGTGGAGAGACATTCGTTCATCTAGCACTAAGGGAACGGGTTGCAGGAGAAATTATTACTCTGGTTTCTCAGTCTGTTTCCTAGTGCCGGTTTGAAGTTCCTGCAGTTTTCACTGTAAAACCGAGTTGGAGCTAGTACCTCCCCATATATATGTATGGAGTGGAGTTTGCAACTGAAAAGAAACTTTGTGTTCCCAACAAGCTAGGTGAAGGACGGCTTTTAAACACACTTATCTCTAGAACTGAGCATGTGGAGGGACGTTCGTTCATCTAGCACAAAGGGAACGGGTTGCAGGAGAAACTTTTACTCTGGTTTCTCAGTCTGTTTCCTAGTGCCGGTTTGAAGTTCCTGCAGTTTTCACTGTAAAACCGAGTTGGAGCTAGTACCTCCCCATATATATGTATGGAGTGGAGTTTGCAACTGAAAAGAAACTTTGTGTTCAGAACAAGCTATGTGAAAGACGGCTTTCACACACACTTATCTCTCAGAAATGAGCATGTGGAGAGACGTTCGTTCATCTAGCACAAAGGGAACGGGTTGCAGGAGAAACTTTTACTCTGGTTTCTCAGTCTGTTTCCTAGTGCCGGTTTGAAGTTCCTGCAGTTTTCACTGTAAAACCGAGTTTGAGCTAGTACCTCCCCATATATATATATGGAGTGGAGTTTGCAACTGAAAAGAGACTTTGTGTTCCCAACAAGCTAGGTGAAGGACGGCTTCCACACACACTTATCTCTCAGAACTGAGCATGTGGAGAGACGTTCGTTCATCTAGCACAAAGGGAACGGGTTGGAGGGGAAACTTTTACTCTGGTTTCTCAGTCTGTTTCCTAGTGCCGGTTTGAAGTTCCTGCAGTTTTCACTGTAAAACCGATTTGGAGCTGGTACCTCCCCATATATATGTATGGAGTGGAGTTTGCAACTGAAAAGAAACTTTGTGTTCCCAACAAGCTAGGTGAAGTACGGCTTTCACACACACTTATCTCTCAGAACCTAGCATGTGGAGAGACGTTCGTTCATCTAGCACAAATGGAACGGGTTGCAGGAGAAACTTTTACTCTGGTTTCTCAGTCTGTTTCCTAGTGCCGGTTTGAAGTTCCTGCAGTTTTCACTATAAAACCGAGTTGTAGCTAGTACCTCCCCATATATATGTATGGAGTGGAGTTTGCAACTGAAAAGAAACTTTGTGTTCCCAACAAGCTATGTGAAAGACGGCTTTCACACACACTTATCTCTCAGAACTGAGCATGTGGAGAGACGTTCGTTCATCTAGCACAAAGGGAACGGGTTGCAGGAGAAACTTTTACTCTGGTTTCTCAGTCTGTTTCCTAGTGTCGGTTTGAATTTCCTGCAGTTTTCACTGTAAAATCGAGTTGGAGCTAGTACCTCCCTACATATATGTATGGAGTGGAGTTTGCAACTGAAAAGAAACTTTGTGTTCCCAACAAGCTAGGTGAAGGACGGCTTTCACACACACTTATCTCTCAGAACTGAGCATTTGGAGAGACGTTCGTTCATCTAGCACAAAGGGAACGGGTTGCAGGAGAAACTTTTACTCTGGTTTCTCAGTCTGTTTCCTAGTGCCGGTATGAAGTTCCTGCAGTTTTCACTGTAAAACCGAGTTGGAGCTTGTACCTCCCCATATATATGTATGGAGTGGATTTTGCAACTGAAAAGAAACTTTGTGTTCCCAACAAGCTAGGTGAAGGACGGCTTTAACACACATTTATCTCTCAGAACTGAGCATGTGGAGAGACGTTCGTTCATCTAGCTCAAAGGGAACGGGTTGCAGGAGAAACTTTTACTCTGGTTTCTCAGTCTTTTTCCTAGTGCCGGTTTGAAGTTCCTGCAGTTTTCACTGTAAAACAGAGTTGGAGCTAGTACCTCCCCATATATATGTATGGAGTGGAGTTTGCAACTGAAAAGAAACTTTGTGTTCCCAACAAGCTAGGTGAAGGACGGCTTTCACACACAATTATCTCTCAAAACTGAGCATGTGGAGAGACGTTCGTTCATCTAGCACAAAGGGAACGGGTTGCAGTATAAACTTTTACTCTGGATTCTCAGTCTGTTTCCTAGTGCCGGTTTGAAGTTCCTGCAGTTTTCACTGTAAAACCGAGTTGGAGCTAGTACCTCCCCATATATATGTATGGAGTGGAGTTTGCAACTGAAAAGAACTTTGTGTTCCCAACAAGCTAGGTGAAGGACGGCATTCACACACACTTATCTCTCAGAACTGAGCATGTGGAGAGACGTTCGTTCATCTAGCACAAAGGGAACGGGTTGGAGGAGAAACTTTTACTCTGGTTTCTCAGTCTGTTTCCTAGTGCCGGTTTGAAGTTCCTGCAGTTTTCACTGTAAAACAAAGTTGGAGCTAGTACCTCCCCATATATATGTATGGAGTGGAGTTTGCAACTGAAAAGAGACTTTGTGTTCCCAACAAGCTAGGTGAAGGAAGGCTTTCACACACACTTATCTCTCAGAACTGAGCATGTGGAGAGACGTTCGTTCATCTAGCACAAAGGGAACGGGTTGCAGGAGAAACTTTTACTCTGGTTTCTCAGTCTGTTTCCTAGTGCCGGTTTGAAGTTCCTGCAGTTTTCACTGTAAAACCGAGTTGGAGCTAGTACCTCCCCATATATATGTATGGAGTGGAGTTTGCAACTGAAAAGAAACTTTGTGTTCCCAACAAGCTAGGTGAAGGACGGCTTTCACACACACTTATCTCTCAGAACTGAGCATGTGGAGAGACGTTCGTTCATCTAGCACAAAGGGAACGGTTTGCAGGAGAAACTTATACTCTGGTTTCTCAGTCTGTTTCCTAGTGCCGCTTTGAAGTTCCTGCAGTTTTCACTGTAAAACAGAGTTGGAGCTAGTACCTCCCCATATATATGTATGGAGTGGAGTTTGCAAATGAAAAGAAACTTTGTGTTCCCAACAAGCTAGGTGAAGGACGGCTTTCACACACACTAATCTCTCAGAACCTAGCATGTGGAGAGACGTTCGTTCATCTAGCACAAAGGGAACGGGTTGGAGGAGAAACTTTTACTCTGGTTTCTCAGTCTGTTTACTAGTGCCGGTTTGAATTTCCTGCAGTTTTCACTGTAAAACCGAGTTGGAGCTAGTACCTCCCCATATATATGTATGGAGTGGGGTTTGCAACTGAAAAGAAAATTTGTGTTCCCAACAAGCTAAGTGAAGTACGGCTTTCACACACACTTATCTCTCAGAACTGAGCATGTGGAGAGACGTTCGTTCATCTAGCACAAAGGGAACGGGTTGGAGGAGAAACTTTTACTCTGGTTTCTCAGTCTGTTTCCTAGTGCCGGTTTGAAGTTCCTGCAGATTTCACTGTAAAACCGAGTTGGAGCTAGTACCTCCCCATATATATGTATGGAGTGGAGTTTGCAACTGAAAAGAGACTTTGTGTTCCCAACAAGCTAGGTGAAGGAAGGCTTTCACACACACTTATCTCTCAGAACTGAGCATTTGGAGAGACGTTCGTTCATCTAGCACAAAGGGAACGGGTTGCAGGAGAAACTTTTACTCTGGTTTCTCAGTCTGTTTCCTAGTGCCGGTATGAAGTTCCTGCAGTTTTCACTGTAAAACCGAGTTGGAGCTTGTACCTCCCCATATATATGTATGGAGTGGATTTTGCAACTGAAAAGAAACTTTGTGTTCCCAACAAGCTAGGTGAAGGACGGCTTTAACACACATTTATCTCTCAGAACTGAGCATGTGGAGAGACGTTCGTTCATCTAGCTCAAAGGGAACGGGTTGCAGGAGAAACTTTTACTCTGGTTTCTCAGTCTTTTTCCTAGTGCCGGTTTGAAGTTCCTGCAGTTTTCACTGTAAAACAGAGTTGGAGCTAGTACCTCCCCATATATATGTATGGAGTGGAGTTTGCAACTGAAAAGAATCTTTGTGTTCCCAACAAGCTAGGTGAAGGACGGCTTTCACACACAATTATCTCTCAAAACTGAGCATGTGGAGAGACGTTCGTTCATCTAGCACAAAGGGAACGGGTTGCAGTATAAACTTTTACTCTGGATTCTCAGTCTGTTTCCTAGTGCCGGTTTGAAGTTCCTGCAGTTTTCACTGTAAAACCGAGTTGGAGCTAGTACCTCCCCATATATATGTATGGAGTGGAGTTTGCAACTGAAAAGAACTTTGTGTTCCCAACAAGCTAGGTGAAGGACGGCATTCACACACACATATCTCTCAGAACTGAGCATGTGGAGAGACGTTCGTTCATCTAGCTCAAAGGGAACGGGTTGGAGGAGAAACTTTTACTCTGGTTTCTCAGTCTGTTTACTAGTGCCGGTTTGAATTTCCTGCAGTTTTCACTGTAAAACCGAGTTGGAGCTAGTACCTCCCCATATATATGTATGGAGTGGGGTTTGCAACTGAAAAGAAAATTTGTGTTCCCAACAAGCTAAGTGAAGTACGGCTTTCACACACACTTATCTCTCAGAACTGAGCATGTGGAGAGACGTTCGTTCATCTAGCACAAAGGGAACGGGTTGGAGGAGAAAC
The DNA here is from genome assembly GCF_036321535.1 of Camelus dromedarius. Classification (NCBI taxonomy): domain Eukaryota; kingdom Metazoa; phylum Chordata; class Mammalia; order Artiodactyla; family Camelidae; genus Camelus; species Camelus dromedarius. Next base: position 1,390,923 of record NW_026989747.1, read on the forward strand.
TTTTACTCTGGTTTCTCAGTCTGTTTCCTAGTGCCGGTTTGAAGTTCCTGCAGATTTCACTGTAAAACCGAGTTGGAGCTAGTACCTCCCCATATATATGTATGGAGTGGAGTTTGCAACTGAAAAGAGACTTTGTGTTCCCAACAAGCTAGGTGAAGGAAGGCTTTCACACACACTTATCTCTCAGAACTGAGCATTTGGAGAGACGTTCGTTCATCTAGCACAAAGGGAACGGGTTGCAGGAGAAACTTTTACTCTGGTTTCTCAGTCTGTTTCCTAGTGCCGGTTTGAAGTTCCTGCAGTTTTCACTGTAAAACCGAGTTGGAGCTAGTACCTCCCCATATATATGTATGGAGTGGAGTTTGCAACTGAAAAGAAACTTTGTGTTCCCAACAAGCTAGGTGAAGGACGGCTTTAACACACACTTATCTCTCAGAACTGAGCATGTGGAGAGACGTTCGTTCATCTAGCACAAAGGGAACGGGTTGCAGGAGAAACTTTTACTCTGGTTTCTCAGTCTTTTTCCTAGTGTCGGTTAGAAGTTCCTGCAGTTTTCACTGTAAAACCGAGTTGGAGCTAGTACCTCCCCATATATATGTATGGAGTGGAGTTTGCAACTGAAAAGAAACTTTGTGTTCCCAACAAGCTAGGTGAAGGACGGCTTTCACACACACTTATCTCTCAGAAGTGAGCATGTGGAGAGACATTCGTTCATCTAGCACAAAGGGAACGGGTTGCAGGAGAAATTATTACTCTGGTTTCTCAGTCTGTTTCCTAGTGCCGGTTTGAAGTTCCTGCAGTTTTCACTGTAAAACCGAGTTGGAGCTAGTACCTCCCCATATATATGTATGGAGTGGAGTTTGCAACTGAAAAGAAACTTTGTGTTCCCAACAAGCTAGGTGAAGGACGGCTTTCAAACACACTTATCTCTAGAACTGAGCATGTGGAGGGACGTTCGTTCATCTAGCACAAAGGGAACGGGTTGCAGGAGAAACTTTTACTCTGGTTTCTCAGTATGTTTCCTAGTGCCGGTTTGAAGATCCTGCAGTTTTCACTGTAAAACCTAGTTGGAGCTAGTACCTCCCTATATATACGTATGGATTGGAGTTTGCAACTCAAAAGAAACTTTGTGTTCCCAACAAGCTAGGTGAAGGACGGCTTTCACACACACTTATCTCTCAGAACTGAGCATGTGGAGAGACGTTCGTTCATCTAGCACAAAGGGAACGGGTTGCAGGAGAAACTTTTACTCTGGTTTCTCAGTCTTTTTCCTAGTGTCGGTTAGAAGTTCCTGCAGTTTTCACTGTAAAACCGAGTTGGAGCTAGTACCTCCCCATATATATGTATGGAGTGGAGTTTGCAACTGAAAAGAAACTTTGTGTTCCCAACAAGCTAGGTGAAGGACGGCTTTCACACACACTTATCTCTCAGAAGTGAGCATGTGGAGAGACATTCGTTCATCTAGCACAAAGGGAACGGGTTGCAGGAGAAATTATTACTCTGGTTTCTCAGTCTGTTTCCTAGTGCCGGTTTGAAGTTCCTGCAGTTTTCACTGTAAAACCGAGTTGGAGCTAGTACCTCCCCATATATATGTATGGAGTGGAGTTTGCAACTGAAAAGAAACTTTGTGTTCCCAACAAGCTAGGTGAAGGACGGCTTTCAAACACACTTATCTCTAGAACTGAGCATGTGGAGGGACGTTCGTTCATCTAGCACAAAGGGAACGGGTTGCAGGAGAAACTTTTACTCTGGTTTCTCAGTATGTTTCCTAGTGCCGGTTTGAAGATCCTGCAGTTTTCACTGTAAAACCTAGTTGGAGCTAGTACCTCCCTATATATACGTATGGATTGGAGTTTGCAACTCAAAAGAAACTTTGTGTTCCCAACAAGCTAGGTGAAGGACGGCTTTCACACACACTTATCTCTCAGAACCTAGCATGTGGAGAGACGTTCGTTCATCTAGCACAAATGGAACGGTTTGCAGGAGAAACTTTTACTCTGGTTTCTCAGTCTGTTTCCTAGTGCCGGTATGAAGTTCCTGCAGTTTTCACTGTAAAACCGAGTTGGAGCTTGTAACTCCCCATATATATGTATGGAGTGGATTTTGCAACTGAAAAGAAACTTTGTGTTCCCAACAAGCTAGGTGAAGGACGGCTTTAACACACATTTATTTCTCAGAACTGAGCATGTGGAGAGACGTTCGTTCATCTAGCTCAAAGGGAACGGGTTGCAGGAGAAACTTTTACTCTGGTTTCTCAGTCTTTTTCCTAGTGCCGGTTTGAAGTTCCTGCAGTTTTCACTGTAAAACCGAGTTGGAGCTAGTACCTCCCCATATATATGTATGGAGTGGAGTTTGCAACTGAAAAGAAACTTTGTGTTCCCAACAAGCTAGGTGAAGGACGGCTTTCACACACAATTATCTCTCAAAACTGAGCATGTGGAGAGACGTTCGTTCATGTAGCACAAAGGGAACGGGTTGCAGGACAAACTTTTACTCTGGTTTCTCAGTCTGTTTCCTAGTGCCGGTTTGAAGTTCCTGCAGTTTTCACTGTAAAACCGAGTTGGAGCTAGTACCTCCCCATATATATGTATGGAGTGGAGTTTGCAAATGAAAAGAAACTTTGTGTTCAGAACAAGCTATGTGAAAGACGGCTTTCACACACACTTATCTCTCAGAAATGAGCATGTGGAGAGACGTTCGTTCATCTAGCACAAAGGGAACGGGTTGCAGGAGAAACTTTTACTCTGGTTTCTCAGTCTGTTTCCTAGTGTCGGTTTGAAGTTCCTGCTGTTTTCACTGTAAAACCGAGTTGGAGCTAGTACCTCCCTATATATATGTATGGAGTGGAGTTTGCAACTGAAAAGAAACTTTGTGTTCCCAACAAGCTAGGTGAAGGACGGCTTTCACACACACTTATCTCTCAGAATTGAGCATGTTCAGAGACGTTCATTCATCTAGCACAAAGGGAACGGGTTGCAGGGGAAACTTTTACTCTGGTTTCTCAGTCTGTTTCCTAGTGCCGGTTTGAAGTTCCTGCAGTTTTCACTGTAAAACCGAGTTTGAGCTAGTACCTCCCCATATATATGTATGGAGTGGAGTTTGCAACAGAAAAGAAACTTTGTGTTCCCAACAAGCTAGTATAAGGACGGCTTTCACACACACTTATCTCTCAGAACTGAGCATGTGCAGAGACGTTCGTTCATCTAGCACAAAGGGAACGGGTTGCAGGAGAAACTTTTACTCTGGTTTCTCAGTCTGTTTCCTAGTGCCGGTTTGAAGTTCCTGCAGTTTTCACTGTAAACCCGAGTTGGAGCTTGTACCTCCCTATATATATGTATGGAGTGGAGTTTGCAACTGAAAAGAAACTTTGTGTTCCAAACAAGCTAGGTGAAGGACGGCTTTCACACACACTTATCTCTCAGAACAGAGCATGTGGAGAGACGTTCGTTCATCTAGCACAAAGGGAACGGGTTGCAGGAGAAACTTTTACTCTGGTATCTCAGTCTGTTTCCTAGTGCCGGTTGGAAGTTCCTGCAGTTTTCACTGTAAAACCGAGTTGGAGCTAGTACATCCCCATATATATGTATGGAGTGGAGTTTGCAACTGAAAAGAAACTTTGTGTTCCCAACAAGCTAGGTGAAGGACGGCTTTCACACACAATTATCTCTCAGAATTGAGCATTGGAGAGTCGTTCATTCATCTAGCACAAAGGGAACGGGTTGCAGGAGAAACTTTTACTCAGGTTTCTCAGTCTGTTTCCTAGTGCCGGTTTGAAGTTCCTGCAGTTTTCACTGTAAAACCGAGTTGGAGCTAGTACCTCCCCATATATATGTATGGAGTGGAGATTGCATCTGAAAAGAGACTTTCTGTTCCCAACAAGCTAGGTGAAGTACGGCTTTCACACACACATCTCTCAGAACTGAGCATGTGGAGAGACGTTCGTTCATCTAGCACCAAGGGAACGGGTTGCAGGAGAAACTATTACTCTCGTTTCTCAGTCTGTTTCCTAGTGCCGGTTTGAAGTTCCTGCAGTTTTCACTGTAAAACCGAGTTGGAGCTAGTACCTCCCCATATATATGTATGGAGTGGAGTTTGCAACTGAAAAGAACTTTGTGTTCCCAACAAGCTAGGTGAAGGACGGCATTCACACACACTTATCTCTCAGAACCTAGCATGTGGAGAGACGTTCGTTCATGTAGCACAAAGGGAACGGGTTGCAGGACAAACTTTTACTCTGGTTTCTCAGTCTGTTTCCTAGTGCCGGTTTGAAGTTCCTGCAGTTTTCACTGTAAAACCGAGTTGGAGCTAGTACCTCCCCATATATATGTATGGAGTGGAGTTTGCAACTGAAAAGAAACTTTGTGTTCCCAACAAGCTAGGTGAAGGACGGCTTTCACACACACTAATCTCTCAGAACCTAGCATGTGGAGAGACGTTCGTTCATCTAGCACAAAGGGAACGGGTTGGAGGAGAAACTTTTACTCTGGTTTCTCAGTCTGTTTACTAGTGCCGGTTTGAATTTCCTGCAGTTTTCACTGTAAAACCGAGTTGGAGCTAGTACCTCCCCATATATATGTATGGAGTGGGGTTTGCAACTGAAAAGAAAATTTGTGTTCCCAACAAGCTAAGTGAAGTACGGCTTTCACACACACTTATCTCTCAGAACTGAGCATGTGGAGAGACGTTCGTTCATCTAGCACAAAGGGAACGGGTTGGAGGAGAAACTTTTACTCTGGTTTCTCAGTCTGTTTCCTAGTGCCGGTTTGAAGTTCCTGCAGTTTTCACTGTAAAACAAAGTTGGAGCTAGTACCTCCCCATATATATGTATGGAGTGGAGTTTGCAACTGAAAAGAGACTTTGTGTTCCCAACAAGCTAGGTGAAGGGAGGCTTTCACACACACTTATCTCTCAGAACTGAGCATGTGGAGAGACGTTCGTTCATCTAGCACAAAGGGAACGGGTTGCAGGAGAAACTTTTACTCTGGTTTCTCAGTCTGTTTCCTAGTGCCGGTTTGAAGTTCCTGCAGTTTTCACTGTAAAACCGAGTTGGAGCTAGTACCTCCCCATATATATGTATGGAGTGGAGTTTGCAACTGAAAAGAAACTTTGTGTTCCCAACAAGCTAGGTGAAGGACGGCTTTCACACACACTTATCTCTCAGAACTGAGCATGTGGAGAGACGTTCGTTCATCTAGCACAAAGGGAACGGTTTGCAGGAGAAACTTATACTCTGGTTTCTCAGGCTGTTTCCTAGTGCCGCTTTGAAGTTCCTGCAGTTTTCACTGTAAAACCGAGTTGGAGCTAGTACCTCCCCATATATATGTATGGAGTGGAGTTTGCAACTGAAAAGAAACTTTGTGTTCCCAACAAGCTAGGTGAAGGACGGCTTTCACACACACTAATCTCTCAGAACCTAGCATGTGGAGAGACGTTCGTTCATCTAGCACAAAGGGAACGGGTTGGAGGAGAAACTTTTACTCTGGTTTCTCAGTCTGTTTACTAGTGCCGGTTTGAATTTCCTGCAGTTTTCACTGTAAAACCGAGTTGGAGCTAGTACCTCCCCATATATATGTATGGAGTGGGGTTTGCAACTGAAAAGAAAATTTGTGTTCCCAACAAGCTAAGTGAAGTACGGCTTTCACACACACTTATCTCTCAGAACTGAGCATGTGGAGAGACGTTCGTTCATCTAGCACAAAGGGAACGTGTTGGAGGAGAAACTTTTACTCTGGTTTCTCAGTCTGTTTCCTAGTGCCGGTTTGAAGTTCCTGCAGATTTCACTGTAAAACCGAGTTGGAGCTAGTACCTCCCCATATATATGTATGGAGTGGAGTTTGCAACTGAAAAGAGACTTTGTGTTCCCAACAAGCTAGGTGAAGGAAGGCTTTCACACACATTTATTTCTCAGAACTGAGCATTTGGAGAGACGTTCGTTCATCTAGCACAAAGGGAACGGGTTGCAGGAGAAACTTTTACTCTGGTTTCTCAGTCTGTTTCCTAGTGCCGGTTTGAAGTTCCTGCAGTTTTCACTGTAAAACCGAGTTGGAGCTAGTACCTCCCCATATATATGTATGGAGTGGAGTTTGCAACTGAAAAGAAACTTTGTGTTCCCAACAAGCTAGGTGAAGGACGGCTTTAACACACACTTATCTCTCAGAACTGAGCATGTGGAGAGACGTTCGTTCATCTAGCACAAAGGGAACGGGTTGCAGGAGAAACTTTTACTCTGGTTTCTCAGTCTTTTTCCTAGTGTCGGTTAGAAGTTCCTGCAGTTTTCACTGTAAAACCGAGTTGGAGCTAGTACCTCCCCATATATATGTATGGAGTGGAGTTTGCAACTGAAAAGAAACTTTGTGTTCCCAACAAGCTAGGTGAAGGACGGCTTTCACACACACTTATCTCTCAGATCTGAGCATGTGGAGAGACGTTCGTTCATCTAGCACAAAGGGAACAGGTTGCAGGAGAAACTTTTACTCTGGATTCTCAGTCTGTTTCCTAGTGCCGGTTTGAAGTTCCTGCTGTTTTCACTGTAAAACCGAGTTGGATCTAGTACCTCCCCATATATATGTATGGAGTGGAGTTTGCAACTGAAAAGAAACTTTGTGTTCCCAACAAGCTAGGTGAAGGACGGCTTTCACACACACTTATCTCTCAGAAGTGAGCATGTGGAGAGACATTCGTTCATCTAGCACAAAGGGAACGGGTTGCAGGAGAAATTATTACTCTGGTTTCTCAGTCTGTTTCCTAGTGCCGGTTTGAAGTTCCTGCAGTTTTCACTGTAAAACCGAGTTGGAGCTTGTACCTCCCCATATATATGTATGGAGTGGAGTTTGCAACTGAAAAGAAACTTTGTGTTCCCAACAAGCTAGGTGAAGGACGGCTTTCAAACACACTTATCTCTAGAACTGAGCATGTGGAGGGACGTTCGTTCATCTAGCACAAAGGGAACGGGTTGCAGGAGAAACTTTTACTCTGGTTTCTCAGTATGTTTCCTAGTGCCGGTTTGAAGATCCTGCAGTTTTCACTGTAAAACCTAGTTGGAGCTAGTACCTCCCTATATATACGTATGGATTGGAGTTTGCAACTCAAAAGAAACTTTGTGTTCCCAACAAGCTAGGTGAAGGACGGCTTTCACACACACTTATCTCTCAGAACCTAGCATGTGGAGAGACGTTCGTTCATCTAGCACAAATGGAACGGTTTGCAGGAGAAACTTTTACTCTGGTTTCTCAGTCTGTTTCCTAGTGCCGGTATGAAGTTCCTGCAGTTTTCACTGTAAAACCGAGTTGGAGCTTGTAACTCCCCATATATATGTATGGAGTGGATTTTGCAACTGAAAAGAAACTTTGTGTTCCCAACAAGCTAGGTGAAGGACGGCTTTAACACACATTTATCTCTCAGAACTGAGCATGTGGAGAGACGTTCGTTCATCTAGCTCAAAGGGAACGGGTTGCAGGAGAAACTTTTACTCTGGTTTCTCAGTCTTTTTCCTAGTGCCGGTTTGAAGTTCCTGCAGTTTTCACTGTAAAACCGAGTTGGAGCTAGTACCTCCCCATATATATGTATGGAGTGGAGTTTGCAACTGAAAAGAAACTTTGTGTTCCCAACAAGCTAGGTGAAGGACGGCTTTCACACACAATTATCTCTCAAAACTGAGCATGTGGAGAGACGTTCGTTCATGTAGCACAAAGGGAACGGGTTGCAGGACAAACTTTTACTCTGGTTTCTCAGTCTGTTTCCTAGTGCCGGTTTGAAGTTCCTGCAGTTTTCACTGTAAAACCGAGTTGGAGCTAGTACCTCCCCATATATATGTATGGAGTGGAGTTTGCAACTGAAAAGAAACTTTGTGTTCAGAACAAGCTATGTGAAAGACGGCTTTCACACACACTTATCTCTCAGAAATGAGCATGTGGAGAGACGTTCGTTCATCTAGCACAAAGGGAACGGGTTGCAGGAGAAACTTTTACTCTGGTTTCTCAGTCTGTTTCCTAGTGTCGGTTTGAAGTTCCTGCTGTTTTCACTGTAAAACCGAGTTGGAGCTAGTACCTCCCTATATATATGTATGGAGTGGAGTTTGCAACTGAAAAGAAACTTTGTGTTCCCAACAAGCTAGGTGAAGGACGGCTTTCACACACACTTATCTCTCAGAATTGAGCATGTGGAGAGACGTTCATTCATCTAGCACAAAGGGAACGGGTTGCAGGGGAAACTTTTACTCTGGTTTCTCAGTCTGTTTCCTAGTGCCGGTTTGAAGTTCCTGCAGTTTTCACTGTAAAACCGAGTTGGAGCTAGTACCTCCCCATATATATGTATGGAGTGGAGTTTGCAACAGAAAAGAAACTTTGTGTTCCCAACAAGCTAGTATAAGGACGGCTTTCACACACACTTATCTCTCAGAACTGAGCATGTGCAGAGACGTTCGTTCATCTAGCACAAAGGGAACGGGTTGCAGGAGAAACTTTTACTCTGGTTTCTCAGTCTGTTTCCTAGTGCTGGTTTGAAATTCCTGCAGTTTTCACTGTAAAACCGAGTTGGAGCTAGTACCTCCCCATATATATGTATGGAGGGGAGTTTGCAACTGAAAAGAAACTTTGTGTTCCCAACAAGCTAGGTGAAGGACGGCTTTCACACACACTTATCTCTCAGAACTGAGCATGTGGAGAGACGTTCGTTCATCTAGCACAAAGGGAACGGGTTGCAGGAGAAACTTTTACTCTGGTTTCTCAGTCTGTTTCCTAGTGCCGGTTTGAAGTTCCTGCAGTTTTCACTGTAAAACAGAGTTGGAGCTAGTACCTCCCCATATATATGTATGGAGTGGAGTTTGCAACTGAAAAGAAACTTTGTGTTCCCAACAAGCTAGGTGAAAGACGGCTTTCACACACACTTATCTCTCAGAACTGAGCATGTGGAAAGACGTTCGTTCATCTAGCACAAAGGGAACGGGTTGCAGGAGAAACTTTTACTCTGGTTTCTCAGTCTGTTTCCTAGTGCCGGTTGGAAGTTCCTGCAGTTTTCACTGTAAAACCGAGTTGGAGCTAGTACCTCCCCATATATATGTATGGAGTGGAGTTTGCAACTGAAAAGAAACTTTGTGTTCCCAACAAGCTAGGTGAAGGACGGCTTTCACACACAATTATCTCTCAGAATTGAGTATTGGAGAGTCGTTCATTCATCTAGCACAAAGGGAACGGGTTGCAGGAGAAACTTTTATTCAGGTTTCTCAGTCTGTTTCCTAGTGCCGGTTTGAAGTTCCTGCAGTTTTCACTGTAAAACCGAGTTGGAGCTAGTACCTCCCCATATATATGTATGGAGTGGAGATTGCATCTGAAAAGAGACTTTCTGTTCCCAACAAGCTAGGTGAAGTACGGCTTTCACACACACATCTCTCAGAACTGAGCATGTGGAGAGACGTTCGTTCATCTAGCACCAAGGGAACGGGTTGCAGGAGAAACTATTACTCTGGTTTCTCAGTCTGTTTCCTAGTGCCGGTTTGAAGTTCCTGCAGTTTTCACTGTAAAACCGTGTTGGAGCTAGTACCTCCATATATATATGTATGGAGTGGAGTTTGCAACTGAAAAGAAACTTTGTGTTCCCAACAAGCTAGGTGAAGGACCGCTTTCACACACACTTATCTCTCAGAACAGAGCATGTGGAGAGACTTTCGTTCATCTAGCACCAAGGGAACGGGTTGCAGGAGAAACTTTTACTCTGGTTTCTCAGTCTGTTTCCTAGTGCCGGTTTGAAGTTCCTGCAGTTTTCACTGTAAAACCGAGTTGGAGCTAGTACCTCCCTATATATATGTATGGAGTGGAGTTTGCAACTGAAAAGAAACTTTGTGTTCCCAACAAGCTAGGTGAAGAAAGGCTTTCACACACACTTATCTCTCAGAACAGAGCATGTGGAGAGACGTTCGTTCATCTAGCACAAAGGGAACGGGTTGCAGGAGAAACTTTTACTCTGGTTTCTCAGTCTGTTTCCTAGTGCCGGTTTGAAGTTCCTGCAGTTTTCACTGTAAAACCGAGTTGGAGCTAGTACCTCCCCATATATATGTATGGAGTGGAGTTTGCAACTGAAAAGAAACTTTGTGTTCCCAACAAGCTAGGTGAAGGACGGCTTTCACACACACTTATCTCTCGGAACTGAGCATGTGGAGAGACGTTCGTTCATCTAGCACAAAGGGAACGGGTTGCAGGAGAAACTTTTACTCTGGTTTCTCAGTCTGTTTCCTAGTGCCGGTTTGAAGATCCTGCAGTTTTCACTGTAAAACCGAGTTGGAGGTAGTACCTCCCTATATATATGTATGGAGTGGAGTTTGCAACTCAAAAGAAACTTTGTGTTCCCAACAAGCTAGGTGAAGGACGGCTTTCACACACACTTATCTCTCAGAACTGAGCATGTGGAGAGACGTTCGTTCATCTAGCACAAAGGGAACGGGTGGCAGGAGAAACTTTTACTCTGGTTTCTCAGTCTGTTTCCTAGTGCCGGTTTGAAGTTCCTGCAGTTTTCACTGTAAAACCGAGTTGGAGCTAGTACCTCCCCATATATATGTATGGAGTGGAGGTTGCAAATGAAAAGAAACTTTGTGTTCCCAACAAGCTAGGTGAAGGACGGCTTTCACACACACTTAACTCTCAGAACTGAGCATGTGGAGAGACGTTCGTTCATCTAGCACAAAGGGAACGGGTTGCAGGAGAAACTTTTCCTCTGGTTTCTCAGTCTGTTTCCTAGTGCCGGTTTGAAGTTCCTGCAGTTTTCACTGTAAAACCGAGTTTGAGCTAGTACCTCCCCATATATATGTATGGAGTGGAGATTGGAACTGAAAAGAAACTTTATGTTCCCAACAATCTAGGTGAAGGACGGCTTTCACACACACTTATCTCTCGGAACTGAGCATGTGGAGAGACGTTCGTTCATCTAGCACAACGGGAACGGGTTGCAGGAGAAACTTTTACTCTGGTTTCTCAGTCTGTTTCCTAGTGCCGGTTTGATGATCCTGCAGTTTTCACTGTAAAACCGAGTTGGAGCTAGTACCTCCCTTTATATATGTATGGAGTGGAGTTAGCAACTCAAAAGAAACTTTGTGTTCCCAACAAGCTAGGTGAAGGACGGCTTTCACACACAATTATCTCTCAGAACTGAGCATGTGGAGAGACGTTCGTTCATCTAGCACAAAGGGAACGGGTGGCAGGAGAAACTTTTACTCTGGTTCTCAGTCTTTTTCCTAGTGCCGGTTTGAAGTTCCTGCAGTTTTCACTGTAAAACCGAGTTGGAGCTAGTACCTCCACATATATATGTATGGAGTGGAGGTTGCAAATGAAAAGAAACTTTGTGTTCCCAACAAGCTAGTATAAGGACGGCTTTCACACACACTTATCTCTCAGAACTGAGCATGTGGAGAGACGTTCGTTCATCTAGCACCAAGGAAACGGTTTGCAGGAGAAACTTTTACTCTGGTTTCTCAGTCTGTTTCCTAGTGCCGGTTTGAAGTTCCTGCAGTTTTCACTGTAAAACCGAGTTGGAGCTAGTACCTCCCCATATATATGTATGGAGTGGAGTTTGCAACTGTAAAGAAACTTTGTGTTCCCAACAAGCTTGTATAAGGACGGCTTTCACACACACTTATCTCTCTGAACAGAGCATGTGGAGAGACTTTCGTTCATCTAGCACAAAGGGATCGGGTTGCAGGAGAATCTTTTACTCTGGTTTCCCAGTCTGTTTCCTAGTGCCGGTTTGAATTTCCTGCAGTTTCCACTGTAATACCGAGTTTGAACTAGTACCTAACCATATATATGTATGGAGTTGAGTATGCAAATGAAAAGAATCTTTGTGTTCCCAACAAGCTAGGTGAAGTACGGCTTTCACACACACTTATCTCTCAGACCTGAGCATGTGGAGAGACGTTCGTTCATCTAGCACAAAGGGAACGGGTTGCAGGAGAAACTTTTACTCTGGTTTCTCAGTCTGTTTCCTAGTGCCGGTTGGAAGTTCCTGCAGTTTTCACTGTAAAACCGAGTTGGAGCTAGTACCTCCCCATATATATGTATGGAGTGGAGTTTGCAACTGAAAAGAAACTTTGTGTTCCCAACAAGCTAGGTGAAGGACGGCTTTCACACACAATTATCTCTCAGAATTGAGCATTGGAGAGTCGTTCATTCATCTAGCACAAAGGGAACGGGTTGCAGGAGAAACTTTTACTCAGGTTTCTCAGTCTGTTTCCTAGTGCCGGTTTGAAGTTCCTGCAGTTTTCACTGAAAAACCGAGTTGGAGCTAATACCTCCCCATATATATGTATGGAGTGGAGATTGCATCTGAAAATAGACTTTCTGTTCCCAACAAGCTAGGTGAAGTACGGCTTTCACACACACATCTCTCAGAACTGAGCATGTGGAGAGACGTTCGTTCATCTAGCACCAAGGGAACGGGTTGCAGGAGAAACTATTACTCTGGTTTCTCACTCTGTTTCCTAGTGCCGGTTTGAAGTTCTTGCAGTTTTCACTGTAAAACCGTGTTGGAGCTAGTACCTCCATATATATATGTATGGAGTGGAGTTTGCAACTGAAAAGAAACTTTGTGTTCCCAACAAGCTAGGTGAAGGACCGCTTTCACACACACTTATCTCTCAGAACAGAGCATGTGGAGAGACTTTCGTTCATCTAGCACCAAGGGAACGGGTTGCAGGAGAAACTTTTACTCTGGTTTCTCAGTCTGTTTCCTAGTGCCGGTTTGAAGTTCCTGCAGTTTTCACTGTAAAACCGAGTTGGAGCTAGTACCTCCCTATATATATGTATGGAGTGGAGTTTGCAACTGAAAAGAAACTTTGTGTTCCCAACAAGCTAGGTGAAGAAAGGCTTTCACACACACTTATCTCTCAGAACAGAGCATGTGGAGAGACGTTCGTTCATCTAGCACAAAGGGAACGGGTTGCAGGAGAAACTTTTACTCTGGTTTCTCAGTCTGTTTCCTAGTGCCGGTTTGAAGTTCCTGCAGTTTTCACTGTAAAACCGAGTTGGAGCTAGTACCTCCCCATATATATGTATGGAGTGGAGTTTGCAACTGAAAAGAAACTTTGTGTTCCCAACAAGCTAGGTGAAGGACGGCTTTCACACACACTTATCTCTCGGAACTGAGCATGTGGAGAGACGTTCGTTCATCTAGCACAAAGGGAACGGGTTGCAGGAGAAACTTTTACTCTGGTTTCTCAGTCTGTTTCCTAGTGCCGGTTTGAAGATCCTGCAGTTTTCACTGTAAAACCGAGTTGGAGGTAGTACCTCCCTATATATATGTATGGAGTGGAGTTTGCAACTCAAAAGAAACTTTGTGTTCCCAACAATCTAGGTGAAGGACGGCTTTCACACACACTTATCTCTCAGTACTGAGCATGTGGAGAGACGTTCGTTCATCTAGCACAAAGGGAACGGGTGGCAGGAGAAACTTTTACTCTGGTTTCTCAGTCTGTTTCCTAGTGCCGGTTTGAAGTTCCTGCAGTTTTCACTGTAAAACAGAGTTGGAGCTAGTACCTCCCCATATATATGTATGGAGTGGAGGTTGCAAATGAAAAGAAACTTTGTGTTCCCAACAAGCTAGGTGAAGGACGGCTTTCACACACACTTAACTCTCAGAACTGAGCATGTGGAGAGACGTTCGTTCATCTAGCACAAAGGGAACGGGTTGCAGGAGAAACTTTTCCTCTGGTTTCTCAGTCTGTTTCCTAGTGCCGGTTTGAAGTTCCTGCAGTTTTCACTGTAAAACCGAGTTTGAGCTAGTACCTCCCCATATATATGTATGGAGTGGAGTTTGGAACTGAAAAGAAACTTTATGTTCCCAACAATCTAGGTGAAGGACGGCTTTCACACACACTTATCTCTCGGAACTGAGCATGTGGAGAGACGTTCGTTCATCTAGCACAACGGGAACGGGTTGCAGGAGAAACTTTTACTCTGGTTTCTCAGTCTGTTTCCTAGTGCCGGTTTGATGATCCTGCAGTTTTCACTGTAAAACCGAGTTGGAGCTAGTACCTCCCTTTATATATGTATGGAGTGGAGTTAGCAACTCAAAAGAAACTTTGTGTTCCCAACAAGCTAGGTGAAGGACGGCTTTCACACACAATTATATCTCAGAACTGAGCATGTGGAGAGACGTTCGTTCATCTAGCACAAAGGGAACGGGTGGCAGGAGAAACTTTTACTCTGGTTCTCAGTCTTTTTCCTAGTGCCGGTTTGAATTTCCTGCAGTTTTCACTGTAAAACCGAGTTGGAGCTAGTACCTCCCCATATATATGTATGGAGTGGAGGTTGCAAATGAAAAGAAACTTTGTGTTCCCAACAAGCTAGTATAAGGACGGCTTTCACACACACTTATCTCTCAGAACTGAGCATGTGGAGAGACGTTCGTTCATCTAGCAACAAGGGAACGGTTTGCAGGAGAAACTTTTACTCTGGTTTCTCAGTCTGTTTCCTAGTGCCGGTTTGAAGTTCCTGCAGTTTTCACTGTAAAACCGAGTTGGAGCTAGTACCTCCCCATATATATGTATGGAGTGGAGTTTGCAACTGTAAAGAAACTTTGTGTTCCCAACAAGCTTGTATAAGGAAGGCTTTCACACACACTTATCTCTCTGAACAGAGCATGTGGAGAGACTTTCGTTCATCTAGCACAAAGGGATCGGGTTGCAGGAGAATCTTTTACTCTGGTTTCCCAGTCTGTTTCCTAGTGCCGGTTTGAATTTCCTGCAGTTTCCACTGTAATACCGAGTTTGAACTAGTACCTCCCCATATATATGTATGGAGTTGAGTATGCAAATGAAAAGAAACTTTGTGTTCCCAAAAAGCTAGGTGAAGTACGGCTTTCACACACACTTATCTCTCAGACCTGAGCATGTGGAGAGACGTTCGTTCATCTAGCACAAAGGGAACGGGTTGCAGGAGAAACTTTTACTCTGGTTTCTCAGTCTGTTTCCTAGTGCCGGTTTGAATTTCCTGCAGTTTTCACCGCAAAACCGAGTTGGAGCTAGTAACTCCAAATATATATGTATGGAGTGGGGTTAGCAACTGAAAAGAAACTTTGTGTTCCCAACAAGCTAGGTGAAGGACGGCTTTCACACACACTTATCTCTCCGAACTGAGCATGTGGAGAGACTTTTGTTCATCTAGCACAAAGGGAACGGGTTGCAGGAGAAACTTTTACTCTGGTTTCTCAGTCTGTTTCCTACTGCCGGTTTGAAGTTCCTGCAGTTTTCACTGTAAAAACGAGTTGGAGCTTGTACCTCCCCATATACATGTATGGATTGGAGTTTGCAACTGAAAAGAGACTTTGTGTTCCCAACAAGCTAGGTGAAGGACGGCTTTCACACACACTTATCTCTCAGAACTGAGCGTGTGGAGAGACGTTCGTTCATCTAGCACAAAGGGAACGGGTTGCTGGAGAAACTTTTACTCTGGTTTCTCAGTCTGTTTCCTAGTGCCGGTTAGAATTTCCTGCAGTTTTCACCGTAAAATCGAGTTGGAGCTAGTACCTCCAAATATATATGTATGGAGTTGGGTTTGCAACTGAAAAGAAACTTTGTGTTCCCAACAAGCTAGGTGAAGGACGGCTTTCACACACACTTATCTCTCAGAACTGAGCATGTGGAGAGACGTTCGTTCATCTAGCACAAAGGGAACGGGTTGCACGGGAAACTTTTACTATGGTTTCTCAGTCTGTTTCCTAGTGCCGGTTTGAAGTTCCTGCAGTTTTCACTGTAAAACCGAGTTGGAGCTAGTACCTCCCCATATATATGTATGGAGTGGATGTTGCAAATGAAAAGAAACTTTGTGTTCCCAACAAGCTAGTATAAGGACGGCTTTCACACACACTTAGCTCTCAGAACTGAGCATGTGGAGAGACGTTCGTTCATCTAGCACCAAGGGAACGGTTTGCAGGAGAAACTTTTACTCTGGTTTCTCAGTCTGTTTCCTAGTGCCGGTTTGAAGTTCCTGCAGTTTTCACTGTAAAACCGAGTTGGAGCTAGTACCTCCCCATATATATGTATGGAGTGGAGTTTGCAACTGTAAAGAAACTTTGTGTTCCCAACAAGCTTGTATAAGGACGGCTTTCACACACACTTATCTCTCTGAAAATAGCATGTGGAGAGACTTTCGTTCATCTAGCACAAAGGGATCGGGTTGCAGGAGAATATTTTACTCTGGTTTCCCAGTCTGTTTCCTAGTGCCGGTTTGAATTTCCTGCAGTTTCCACTGTAATACCGAGTTTGAACTACTACCTCCCCATATATATGTATGGAGTTGAGTATGCAACTGAAAAGAAACTTTGTGTTCCCAACAAGCTAGGTGAAGTACGGCTTTCACACACACTTATCTCTCAGACCTGAGCATGTGGAGAGACGTTCGTTCATCTAGCACAAAGGGAACGGTTTGCACGGGAAACTTTTACTATGGTTTCTCAGTCTGTTTCCTAGTGCCGGTTTGAAGTTCCTGCAGATTTCACTGTAAAACCGATTTGGAGCTAGTACCTCCCCATATATATGTATGGAGTGAAGTTTGCAACTTAAAAAAACTTTGTGTTCCCAACAAGCTCGGTGAAGGACGGCTTTCACACACACTTATCTCGCAGAACTGAGCATGTGGAGAGACGTTCGTTCATCTAGCACAAAGGGAACGGGTTGCAGGAGAAACTTTTACTCTGGTTTCTCAGTCTGTTTCCTAGTGCCGGTTTGAAGTTCCTGCAGTTTTCACTGTAAAACCGAGTTGGAGCTAATACCTCCCCATATATATGTATGGAGTGGAGTTTGCAACTGAAAAGAAACTTTGTGTTCCCAACAAGCTAGGTGAAGGACGGCTTTCACACACAATTATCTCTCAGAACTGAGCATGTGGAGAGACGTTCGTTCATCTAGCACCAAGGGAACGGGTTGCAGGAGAAACTTTTACTCTGGATTCTCAGTCTGTTTCCTAGTGCCGGTTTGAAGTTCCTGCAGTTTTCACTGTAAAACCGAGTTGGAGCTAGTACCTCCCCATATATATGTATGGAGTGGAGTTTGCAACTGAAAAGAAACTTTGTGTTCCCAACAAGCTAGGTGAAGGACGGCTTTTACACACACTTATCTCTCAGAACTGAGCATGTGGAGAGACGTTCGTTCATCTAGCACAAAGGGAACGGGTTGCATGAGAAACTTTTACTCTGGTTTCTCAGTCTGTTTCCTAGTGCCGGTATGAAGTTCCTGCAGTTTTCACCGTAAAACCGAGTTGGAGCTAGTACCACCAAATATATATGTATGGAGTGGGGTTTGCAACTGAAAAGAAACTTTGTGTTCCCAACAAGCTAGGTGAAGGACGGTTTTCACACACACTTATCTCTCCGAACTGAGCATGTGGAGAGACTTTTGTTCATCTAGCACAAAGGGAAGGGGTTGCAGGAGAAACTTTTAATCTGGTTTCTCAGTCTGTTTCCTAGTGCCGGTTTGAAGTTCCTGCAGTTTTCACTGTAAAACCGAGTTGGAGCTAGTACCTCCCAATATATATGTATGGAGTGGAGTTTGCAACTAAAAAGAGACATTGTGTTCCCAACAAGCTAGGTGAAGGATGGCTTTCACACACACTTATCTCTCAGAACTGAGCATGTGGAGAAACTTTCGTTCATCTAGCACAAAGGGATCGGGTTGCACGGGAAACTTTTACTATGGTTTCTCAGTCTGTTTCCTAGTGCCGGTTTGAAGTTCCTGCAGATTTCACTGTAAAACCGATTTGGAGCTAGTACCTCCCCATATATATGTATGGAGTGAAGTTTGCAACTTAAAAAAACTTTGTGTTCCCAAAAAGCTAGGTGAAGGACGGCTTTCACACACACTTATCTCTCAGAACTGAGCATGTGGAGAGACGTTCGTTCATCTAGCACAAAGGGAACGGTTTGCAGGAGAAACTTTTACTCTGGTTTCTCAGTCTGTTTCCTAGTGCCGGTTTGAAGTTCCTGCAGTTTTCACTGTAAAACCGAGTTGGAGCTAGTACCTCCCCATATATATGTATGGAGTGGAGTTTGCAACTGAAAAGAAACTTTGTGTTCCCAACAAGCTAGGTGAAGGACGGCTTTCACACACACTTATCTCTCAGAACCTAGCATGTGGAGAGACGTTCGTTCATCTAGCACAAAGGGAACGGGTTGCAGGAGAAACTTTTACTCTGGTGTCTCAGTCTGTTTCCTAGTGCCGGTTTGAAGTTCCTGCAGTTTTCACTGTAAAACCGAGTTGGAGCTAGTACCTGCCCATATTTATGTATGGATTGGAGTTTGCAACTGAAAAGAAACTTTGTGTTCCCAACAAGCTAGGTGAAGGACGGCATTCACACACACTTATCTCTCAGAACCTATCATGTGGAGGGACGTTCGTTCATCTAGCACAAAGGGAACGGTTTGCACGGGAAACTTTTACTATGGTTTCTCAGTCTGTTTCCTAGTGCCGGTTTGAAGTTCCTGCAGATTTCACTGTAAAACCGATTTGGAGCTAGTACCTCCCCATATATATGTATGGAGTGAAGTTTGCAACTTAAAAAAACTTTGTGTTCCCAACAAGCTCGGTGAAGGACGGCTTTCACACACACTTATCTCGCAGAACTGAGCATGTGGAGAGACGTTCGTTCATCTAGCACAAAGGGAACGGGTTGCAGGAGAAACTTTTACTCTGGTTTCTCAGTCTGTTTCCTAGTGCCGGTTTGAAGTTCCTGCAGTTTTCACTGTAAAACCGAGTTGGAGCTAATACCTCCCCATATATATGTATGGAGTGGAGTTTGCAACTGAAAAGAAACTTTGTGTTCCCAACAAGCTAGGTGAAGGACGGCTTTCACACACAATTATCTCTCAGAACTGAGCATGTGGAGAGACGTTCGTTCATCTAGCACCAAGGGAACGGGTTGCAGGAGAAACTTTTACTCTGGATTCTCAGTCTGTTTCCTAGTGCCGGTTTGAAGTTCCTGCAGTTTTCACTGTAAAACCGAGTTGGAGCTAGTACCTCCCCATATATATGTATGGAGTGGAGTTTGCAACTGAAAAGAAACTTTGTGTTCCCAACAAGCTAGGTGAAGGACGGCTTTTACACACACTTATCTCTCAGAACTGAGCATGTGGAGAGACGTTCGTTCATCTAGCACAAAGGGAACGGGTTGCATGAGAAACTTTTACTCTGGTTTCTCAGTCTGTTTCCTAGTGCCGGTATGAAGTTCCTGCAGTTTTCACCGTAAAACCGAGTTGGAGCTAGTACCACCAAATATATATGTATGGAGTGGGGTTTGCAACTGAAAAGAAACTTTGTGTTCCCAACAAGCTAGGTGAAGGACGGTTTTCACACACACTTATCTCTCCGAACTGAGCATGTGGAGAGACTTTTGTTCATCTAGCACAAAGGGAAGGGGTTGCAGGAGAAACTTTTAATCTGGTTTCTCAGTCTGTTTCCTAGTGCCGGTTTGAAGTTCCTGCAGTTTTCACTGTAAAACCGAGTTGGAGCTAGTACCTCCCAATATATATGTATGGAGTGGAGTTTGCAACTAAAAAGAGACATTGTGTTCCCAACAAGCTAGGTGAAGGATGGCTTTCACACACACTTATCTCTCAGAACTGAGCATGTGGAGAAACTTTCGTTCATCTAGCACAAAGGGATCGGGTTGCACGGGAAACTTTTACTATGGTTTCTCAGTCTGTTTCCTAGTGCCGGTTTGAAGTTCCTGCAGATTTCACTGTAAAACCGATTTGGAGCTAGTACCTCCCCATATATATGTATGGAGTGAAGTTTGCAACTTAAAAAAACTTTGTGTTCCCAAAAAGCTAGGTGAAGGACGGCTTTCACACACACTTATCTCTCAGAACTGAGCATGTGGAGAGACGTTCGTTCATCTAGCACAAAGGGAACGGGTTGCAGGAGAAACTTTTACTCTGGTTTCTCAGTCTTTTTCCTATTGCCGGTTTGAAGTTCCTGCAGTTTTCACTGTAAAACCGAGTTGGAGCTAGTACCTCCCCATATATATGTATGGAGTGGAGTTTGCAACTGAAAAGAAACTTTGTGTTCCCAACAAGCTAGGTGAAGGACGGCATTCACACACAATTATCTCTCAGAACTGAGCATGTGGAGAGACGTTCGTTCATCTAGCACAAAGGGAACGGTTTGCAGGAGAAACTTTTACTCTGGATTCGCAGTCTGTTTCCTAGTGCCGGTTTGAAGTTCCTGCAGTTTTCACTGTAAAACCGAGTTGGAGCTAGTACCTCCCCATATATATGTATGGAGTGGAGTTTGCAACTGAAAAGAAACTTTGTGTTCCCAACAAGCTAGGTGAAGGACGGCTTTCACACACACTTATCTCTCCGAACTGAGCATGTGGAGAGACGTTCGTTCATCTAGCACAAAGGGAACGGTTTGCAGGAGAAACTTTTACTCTGGTTTCTCAGTCTGTTTCCTAGTGCCGGTTTGAAGTTCCTGCAGTTTTCACTGTAAAACCGAGTTGGAGCTAGTACCTCCCCATATATATGTATGGAGTGGAGTTTGCAACTGAAAAGAAACTTTGTGTTCCCAACAAGCTAGGTGAAGGACGGCTTTCACACACACTTATCTCTCAGAACCTAGCATGTGGAGAGACGTTCGTTCATCTAGCACAAAGGGAACGGGTTGCAGGAGAAACTTTTACTCTGGTGTCTCAGTCTGTTTCCTAGTGCCGGTTTGAAGTTCCTGCAGTTTTCACTGTAAAACCGAGTTGGAGCTAGTACCTGCCCATATTTATGTATGGATTGGAGTTTGCAACAGAAAAGAAACTTTGTGTTCCCAACAAGCTAGGTGAAGGACGGCATTCACACACACTTATCTCTCAGAACCTATCATGTGGAGGGACGTTCGTTCATCTAGCACAAAGGGAACGGTTTGCACGGGAAACTTTTACTATGGTTTCTCAGTCTGTTTCCTAGTGCCGGTTTGAAGTTCCTGCAGATTTCACTGTAAAACCGATTTGGAGCTAGTACCTCCCCATATATATGTATGGAGTGAAGTTTGCAACTTAAAAAAACTTTGTGTTCCCAACAAGCTCGGTGAAGGACGGCTTTCACACACACTTATCTCGCAGAACTGAGCATGTGGAGAGACGTTCGTTCATCTAGCACAAAGGGAACGGGTTGCAGGAGAAACTTTTACTCTGGTTTCTCAGTCTGTTTCCTAGTGCCGGTTTGAAGTTCCTGCAGTTTTCACTGTAAAACCGAGTTGGAGCTAATACCTCCCCATATATATGTATGGAGTGGAGTTTGCAACTGAAAAGAAACTTTGTGTTCCCAACAAGCTAGGTGAAGGACGGCTTTCACACACAATTATCTCTCAGAACTGAGCATGTGGAGAGACGTTCGTTCATCTAGCACCAAGGGAACGGGTTGCAGTAGAAACTTTTACTCTGGATTCTCAGTCTGTTTCCTAGTGCCGGTTTGAAGTTCCTGCAGTTTTCACTGTAAAACCGAGTTGGAGCTAGTACCTCCCCATATATATGTATGGAGTGGAGTTTGCAACTGAAAAGAAACTTTGTGTTCCCAACAAGCTAGGTGAAGGACGGCTTTTACACACACTTATGTCTCAGAACTGAGCATGTGGAGAGACGTTCGTTCATCTAGCACAAAGGGAACGGGTTGCATGAGAAACTTTTACTCTGGTTTCTCAGTCTGTTTCCTAGTGCCGGTATGAAGTTCCTGCAGTTTTCTCCGTAAAACCGAGTTGGAGCTAGTACCACCAAATATATATGTATGGAGTGGGGTTTGCAACTGAAAAGAAACTTTGTGTTCCCAACAAGCTAGGTGAAGGACGGTTTTCACACACACTTATCTCTCCGAACTGAGCATGTGGAGAGACTTTTGTTCATCTAGCACAAAGGGAAGGGGTTGCAGGAGAAACTTTTAATCTGGTTTCTCAGTCTGTTTCCTAGTGCCGGTTTGAAGTTCCTGCAGTTTTCACTGTAAAACCGAGTTGGAGCTAGTACCTCCCAATATATATGTATGGAGTGGAGTTTGCAACTAAAAAGAGACATTGTGTTCCCAACAAGCTAGGTGAAGGATGGCTTTCACACACACTTATCTCTCAGAACTGAGCATGTGGAGAAACTTTCGTTCATCTAGCACAAAGGGATCGGGTTGCACGGGAAACTTTTACTATGGTTTCTCAGTCTGTTTCCTAGTGCCGGTTTGAAGTTCCTGCAGATTTCACTGTAAAACCGATTTGGAGCTAGTACCTCCCCATATATATGTATGGAGTGAAGTTTGCAACTTAAAAAAACTTTGTGTTCCCAAAAAGCTAGGTGAAGGACGGCTTTCACACACACTTATCTCTCAGAACTGAGCATGTGGAGAGACGTTCGTTCATCTAGCACAAAGGGAACGGGTTGCAGGAGAAACTTTTACTCTGGTTTCTCAGTCTTTTTCCTATTGCCGGTTTGAAGTTCCTGCAGTTTTCACTGTAAAACCGAGTTGGAGCTAGTACCTCCCCATATATATGTATGGAGTGGAGTTTGCAACTGAAAAGAAACTTTGTGTTCCCAACAAGCTAGGTGAAGGACGGCATTCACACACAATTATCTCTCAGAACTGAGCATGTGGAGAGACGTTCGTTCATCTAGCACAAAGGGAACGGGTTGCAGGAGAAACTTTTACTCTGGATTCGCAGTCTGTTTCCTAGTGCCGGTTTGAAGTTCCTGCAGTTTTCACTGTAAAACCGAGTTGGAGCTAGTACCTCCCCATATATATGTATGGAGTGGAGTTTGCAACTGAAAAGAAACTTTGTGTTCCCAACAAGCTAGGTGAAGGACGGCTTTCACACACACTTATCTCTCCGAACTGAGCATGTGGAGAGACGTTCGTTCATCTAGCACAAAGGGAACGGTTTGCAGGAGAAACTTTTACTCTGGTTTCTCAGTCTGTTTCCTAGTGCCGGTTTGAAGTTCCTGCAGTTTTCACTGTAAAACCGAGTTGGAGCTAGTACCTCCCCATATATATGTATGGAGTGGAGTTTGCAACTGAAAAGAAACTTTGTGTTCCCAACAAGCTAGGTGAAGGACGGCTTTCACACACACTTATCTCTCAGAACCTAGCATGTGGAGAGACGTTCGTTCATCTAGCACAAAGGGAACGGGTTGCAGGAGAAACTTTTACTCTGGTGTCTCAGTCTGTTTCCTAGTGCCGGTTTGAAGTTCCTGCAGTTTTCACTGTAAAACCGAGTTGGAGCTAGTACCTGCCCATATTTATGTATGGATTGGAGTTTGCAACTGAAAAGAAACTTTGTGTTCCCAACAAGCTAGGTGAAGGACGGCATTCACACACACTTATCTCTCAGAACCTATCATGTGGAGGGACGTTCGTTCATCTAGCACAAAGGGAACGGTTTGCACGGGAAACTTTTACTATGGTTTCTCAGTCTGTTTCCTAGTGCCGGTTTGAAGTTCCTGCAGATTTCACTGTAAAACCGATTTGGAGCTAGTACCTCCCCATATATATGTATGGAGTGAAGTTTGCAACTTAAAAAAACTTTGTGTTCCCAACAAGCTCGGTGAAGGACGGCTTTCACACACACTTATCTCTCAGAACTGAGCATGTGGAGAGACGTTCGTTCATCTAGCACCAAGGGAACGGGTTGCAGGAGAAACTTTTACTCTGGATTCTCAGTCTGTTTCCTAGTGCCGGTTTGAAGTTCCTGCAGTTTTCACTGTAAAACCGAGTTGGAGCTAGTACCTCCCCATATATATGTATGGAGTGGAGTTTGCAACTGAAAAGAAACTTTGTGTTCCCAACAAGCTAGGTGAAGGACGGCTTTCACACACACTTATCTCTCAGAACTGAGCATGTGGAGAGACGTTCGTTCATCTAGCACAAAGGGAACGGTTTGCAGGAGAAACTTTTACTCTGGTTTCTCAGTCTGTTTCCTAGTGCCGGTTTGAAGTTCCTGCAGTTTTCACTGTAAAACCGAGTTGGAGCTAGTACCTCCCCATATATATGTATGGAGTGGAGTTTGCAACTGAAAAGAAACTTTGTGTTCCCAACAAGCTAAGTGAAGGACGGCTTTCACACACACTTATCTCTCAGAACCTAGCATGTGGAGAGACGTTCGTTCATCTAGCACAAAGGGAACGGGTTGCAGGAGAAACTTTTACTCTGGTGTCTCAGTCTGTTTCCTAGTGCCGGTTTGAAGTTCCTGCAGTTTTCACTGTAAAACCGAGTTGGAGCTAGTACCTGCCCATATTTATGTATGGATTGGAGTTTGCAACTGAAAAGAAACTTTGTGTTCCCAACAAGCTAGGTGAAGGACGGCATTCACACACACTTATCTCTCAGAACCTATCATGTGGAGGGACGTTCGTTCATCTAGCACAAAGGGAACGGTTTGCACGGGAAACTTTTACTATGGTTTCTCAGTCTGTTTCCTAGTGCCGGTTTGAAGTTCCTGCAGATTTCACTGTAAAACCGATTTGGAGCTAGTACCTCCCCATATATATGTATGGAGTGAAGTTTGCAACTTAAAAAAACTTTGTGTTCCCAACAAGCTCGGTGAAGGACGGCTTTCACACACACTTATCTCGCAGAACTGAGCATGTGGAGAGACGTTCGTTCATCTAGCACAAAGGGAACGGGTTGCAGGAGAAACTTTTACTCTGGTTTCTCAGTCTGTTTCCTAGTGCCGGTTTGAAGTTCCTGCAGTTTTCACTGTAAAACCGAGTTGGAGCTAATACCTCCCCATATATATGTATGGAGTGGAGTTTGCAACTGAAAAGAAACTTTGTGTTCCCAACAAGCTAGGTGAAGGACGGCTTTCACACACAATTATCTCTCAGAACTGAGCATGTGGAGAGACGTTCGTTCATCTAGCACCAAGGGAACGGGTTGCAGGAGAAACTTTTACTCTGGATTCTCAGTCTGTTTCCTAGTGCCGGTTTGAAGTTCCTGCAGTTTTCACTGTAAAACCGAGTTGGAGCTAGTACCTCCCCATATATATGTATGGAGTGGAGTTTGCAACTGAAAAGAAACTTTGTGTTCCCAACAAGCTAGGTGAAGGACGGCTTTTACACACACTTATCTCTCAGAACTGAGCATGTGGAGAGACGTTCGTTCATCTAGCACAAAGGGAACGGGTTGCATGAGAAACTTTTACTCTGGTTTCTCAGTCTGTTTCCTAGTGCCGGTATGAAGTTCCTGCAGTTTTCACCGTAAAACCGAGTTGGAGCTAGTACCACCAAATATATATGTATGGAGTGGGGTTTGCAACTGAAAAGAAACTTTGTGTTCCCAACAAGCTAGGTGAAGGACGGTTTTCACACACACTTATCTCTCCGAACTGAGCATGTGGAGAGACTTTTGTTCATCTAGCACAAAGGGAAGGGGTTGCAGGAGAAACTTTTAATCTGGTTTCTCAGTCTGTTTCCTAGTGCCGGTTTGAAGTTCCTGCAGTTTTCACTGTAAAACCGAGTTGGAGCTAGTACCTCCCAATATATATGTATGGAGTGGAGTTTGCAACTAAAAAGAGACATTGTGTTCCCAACAAGCTAGGTGAAGGATGGCTTTCACACACACTTATCTCTCAGAACTGAGCATGTGGAGAAACTTTCGTTCATCTAGCACAAAGGGATCGGGTTGCACGGGAAACTTTTACTATGGTTTCTCAGTCGGTTTCCTAGTGCCGGTTTGAAGTTCCTGCAGATTTCACTGTAAAACCGATTTGGAGCTAGTACCTCCCCATATATATGTATGGAGTGAAGTTTGCAACTTAAAAAAACTTTGTGTTCCCAAAAAGCTAGGTGAAGGACGGCTTTCACACACACTTATCTCTCAGAACTGAGCATGTGGAGAGACGTTCGTTCATCTAGCACAAAGGGAACGGGTTGCAGGAGAAACTTTTACTCTGGTTTCTCAGTCTTTTTCCTATTGCCGGTTTGAAGTTCCTGCAGTTTTCACTGTAAAACCGAGTTGGAGCTAGTACCTCCCCATATATATGTATGGAGTGGAGTTTGCAACTGAAAAGAAACTTTGTGTTCCCAACAAGCTAGGTGAAGGACGGCATTCACACACAATTATCTCTCAGAACTGAGCATGTGGAGAGACGTTCGTTCATCTAGCACAAAGGGAACGGGTTGCAGGAGAAACTTTTACTCTGGATTCGCAGTCTGTTTCCTAGTGCCGGTTTGAAGTTCCTGCAGTTTTCACTGTAAAACCGAGTTGGAGCTAGTACCTCCCCATATATATGTATGGAGTGGAGTTTGCAACTGAAAAGAAACTTTGTGTTCCCAACAAGCTAGGTGAAGGACGGCTTTCACACACACTTATCTCTCAGAACTGAGCATGTGGAGAGACGTTCGTTCATCTAGCACAAAGGGAACGGTTTGCAGGAGAAACTTTTACTCTGGTTTCTCAGTCTGTTTCCTAGTGCCGGTTTGAAGTTCCTGCAGTTTTCACTGTAAAACCGAGTTGGAGCTAGTACCTCCCCATATATATGTATGGAGTGGAGTTTGCAACTGAAAAGAAACTTTGTGTTCCCAACAAGCTAGGTGAAGGACGGCTTTCACACACACTTATCTCTCAGAACCTAGCATGTGGAGAGACGTTCGTTCATCTAGCACAAAGGGAACGGGTTGCAGGAGAAACTTTTACTCTGGTGTCTCAGTCTGTTTCCTAGTGCCGGTTTGAAGTTCCTGCAGTTTTCACTGTAAAACCGAGTTGGAGCTAGTACCTGCCCATATTTATGTATGGATTGGAGTTTGCAACTGAAAAGAAACTTTGTGTTCCCAACAAGCTAGGTGAAGGACGGCATTCACACACACTTATCTCTCAGAACCTATCATGTGGAGGGACGTTCGTTCATCTAGCACAAAGGGAACGGTTTGCACGGGAAACTTTTACTATGGTTTCTCAGTCTGTTTCCTAGTGCCGGTTTGAAGTTCCTGCAGATTTCACTGTAAAACCGATTTGGAGCTAGTACCTCCCCATATATATGTATGGAGTGAAGTTTGCAACTTAAAAAAACTTTGTGTTCCCAACAAGCTCGGTGAAGGACGGCTTTCACACACACTTATCTCGCAGAACTGAGCATGTGGAGAGACGTTCGTTCATCTAGCACAAAGGGAACGGGTTGCAGGAGAAACTTTTACTCTGGTTTCTCAGTCTGTTTCCTAGTGCCGGTTTGAAGTTCCTGCAGTTTTCACTGTAAAACCGAGTTGGAGCTAATACCTCCCCATATATATGTATGGAGTGGAGTTTGCAACTGAAAAGAAACTTTGTGTTCCCAACAAGCTAGGTGAAGGACGGCTTTCACACACAATTATCTCTCAGAACTGAGCATGTGGAGAGACGTTCGTTCATCTAGCACCAAGGGAACGGGTTGCAGGAGAAACTTTTACTCTGGATTCTCAGTCTGTTTCCTAGTGCCGGTTTGAAGTTCCTGCAGTTTTCACTGTAAAACCGAGTTGGAGCTAGTACCTCCCCATATATATGTATGGAGTGGAGTTTGCAACTGAAAAGAAACTTTGTGTTCCCAACAAGCTAGGTGAAGGACGGCTTTTACACACACTTATCTCTCAGAACTGAGCATGTGGAGAGACGTTCGTTCATCTAGCACAAAGGGAACGGGTTGCATGAGAAACTTTTACTCTGGTTTCTCAGTCTGTTTCCTAGTGCCGGTATGAAGTTCCTGCAGTTTTCACCGTAAAACCGAGTTGGAGCTAGTACCACCAAATATATATGTATGGAGTGGGGTTTGCAACTGAAAAGAAACTTTGTGTTCCCAACAAGCTAGGTGAAGGACGGTTTTCACACACACTTATCTCTCCGAACTGAGCATGTGGAGAGACTTTTGTTCATCTAGCACAAAGGGAAGGGGTTGCAGGAGAAACTTTTAATCTGGTTTCTCAGTCTGTTTCCTAGTGCCGGTTTGAAGTTCCTGCAGTTTTCACTGTAAAACCGAGTTGGAGCTAGTACCTCCCAATATATATGTATGGAGTGGAGTTTGCAACTAAAAAGAGACATTGTGTTCCCAACAAGCTAGGTGAAGGATGGCTTTCACACACACTTATCTCTCAGAACTGAGCATGTGGAGAAACTTTCGTTCATCTAGCACAAAGGGATCGGGTTGCACGGGAAACTTTTACTATGGTTTCTCAGTCTGTTTCCTAGTGCCGGTTTGAAGTTCCTGCAGATTTCACTGTAAAACCGATTTGGAGCTAGTACCTCCCCATATATATGTATGGAGTGAAGTTTGCAACTTAAAAAAACTTTGTGTTCCCAAAAAGCTAGGTGAAGGACGGCTTTCACACACACTTATCTCTCAGAACTGAGCATGTGGAGAGACGTTCGTTCATCTAGCACAAAGGGAACGGGTTGCAGGAGAAACTTTTACTCTGGTTTCTCAGTCTTTTTCCTATTGCCGGTTTGAAGTTCCTGCAGTTTTCACTGTAAAACCGAGTTGGAGCTAGTACCTCCCCATATATATGTATGGAGTGGAGTTTGCAACTGAAAAGAAACTTTGTGTTCCCAACAAGCTAGGTGAAGGACGGCATTCACACACAATTATCTCTCAGAACTGAGCATGTGGAGAGACGTTCGTTCATCTAGCACAAAGGGAACGGGTTGCAGGAGAAACTTTTACTCTGGATTCGCAGTCTGTTTCCTAGTGCCGGTTTGAAGTTCCTGCAGTTTTCACTGTAAAACCGAGTTGGAGCTAGTACCTCCCCATATATATGTATGGAGTGGAGTTTGCAACTGAAAAGAAACTTTGTGTTCCCAACAAGCTAGGTGAAGGACGGCTTTTACACACACTTATCTCTCAGAACTGAGCATGTGGAGAGACGTTCGTTCATCTAGCACAAAGGGAACGGGTTGCATGAGAAACTTTTACTCAGGTTTCTCAGTCTGTTTCCTAGTGCCGGTATGAAGTTCCTGCAGTTTTCACCGTAAAACCGAGTTGGAGCTAGTACCACCAAATATATATGTATGGAGTGGGGTTTGCAACTGAAAAGAAACTTTGTGTTCCCAACAAGCTAGGTGAAGGACGGTTTTCACACACACTTATCTCTCCGAACTGAGCATGTGGAGAGACTTTTGTTCATCTAGCACAAAGGGATCGGGTTGCACGGGAAACTTTTACTATGGTTTCTCAGTCTGTTTCCTAGTGCCGGTTTGAAGTTCCTGCAGATTTCACTGTAAAACCGATTTGGAGCTAGTACCTCCCCATATATATGTATGGAGTGAAGTTTGCAACTTAAAAAAACTTTGTGTTCCCAAAAAGCTAGGTGAAGGACGGCTTTCACACACACTTATCTCTCAGAACTGAGCATGTGGAGAGACGTTCGTTCATCTAGCACAAAGGGAACGGGTTGCAGGAGAAACTTTTACTCTGGTTTCTCAGTCTTTTTCCTATTGCCGGTTTGAAGTTCCTGCAGTTTTCACTGTAAAACCGAGTTGGAGCTAGTACCTCCCCATATATATGTATGGAGTGGAGTTTGCAACTGAAAAGAAACTTTGTGTTCCCAACAAGCTAGGTGAAGGACGGCATTCACACACAATTATCTCTCAGAACTGAGCATGTGGAGAGACGTTCGTTCATCTAGCACAAAGGGAACGGGTTGCAGGAGAAACTTTTACTCTGGATTCGCAGTCTGTTTCCTAGTGCCGGTTTGAAGTTCCTGCAGTTTTCACTGTAAAACCGAGTTGGAGCTAGTACCTCCCCATATATATGTATGGAGTGGAGTTTGCAACTGAAAAGAAACTTTGTGTTCCCAACAAGCTAGGTGAAGGACGGCTTTCACACACACTTATCTCTCAGAACTGAGCATGTGGAGAGACGTTCGTTCATCTAGCACAAAGGGAACGGTTTGCAGGAGAAACTTTTACTCTGGTTTCTCAGTCTGTTTCCTAGTGCCGGTTTGAAGTTCCTGCAGTTTTCACTGTAAAACCGAGTTGGAGCTAGTACCTCCCCATATATATGTATGGAGTGGAGTTTGCAACTGAAAAGATACTTTGTGTTCCCAACAAGCTAGGTGAAGGACGGCTTTCACACACACTTATCTCTCAGAACCTAGCATGTGGAGAGACGTTCGTTCATCTAGCACAAAGGGAACGGGTTGCATGTGAAACTTTTACTCTGGATTCGCAATCTGTTTCCTAGTGCCGGTTTGAATTTCCTGCAGTTTTCACTGTAAAACCGAGTTGGAGCTAGTACCTCCCCATATATATGTATGGAGTGGGGTTTGCAACTGAAAAGAAAATTTGTGTTCCCAACAAGCTAGGTGAAGTACGGCATTCACACACACTTATCTCTCAGAACTGAGCATGTGGAGAGACGTTCGTTCATCTAGCACAAAGGGAAAGGTTTGGAGGAGAAAATTTTACTCTGGTTTCTCAGTCTGTTTCCTAGTGCCGGTTTGAATTTCCTGCAGTTTTCACTGTAAAACCGAGTTGGAGCTAGTACCTCCCCATATATATGTATGGAGTGGGGTTTGCAACTGAAAAGAAACTTTGTGTTCCCAACAAGCTAGGTGAAGGACGGCTTTAACACACACTTATCTCTCAGAACTGAGCATGTGGAGAGACGTTCGTTCATCTAGCACAAAGGGAACGGGTTGCATGAGAAAC
This sequence comes from Camelus dromedarius, assembly GCF_036321535.1. NCBI lineage: Eukaryota > Metazoa > Chordata > Mammalia > Artiodactyla > Camelidae > Camelus > Camelus dromedarius. The sequence goes on from NW_026989747.1 coordinate 1,421,523, forward strand.
TTTACTCTGGTTTCTCAGTCTTTTTTCTAGTGCCGGTTTGAAGTTCCTGCAGTTTTCACTGTAAAACCGAGTTGGAGCTAGTACCTCCCCATATATATGTATGGAGTGGAGTTTGCAACTGAAAAGAAACTTTGTGTTCCCAACAAGCTAGGTGAAGGACGGTTTTCACACACACTTATCTCTCAGAACTGAGCATGTTGAGAGACGTTCGTTCATCTAGCACAAAGGGAACGGGTTGCAGGAAAAACTTTTACTCTGGATTCTCAGTGTGTTTCCTAGTGCCGGTTTGAAGTTCCTGCAATTTTCACTGTAAAACAGAGTTGGAGCTAGTACCTCCCCATATATATGTATGGAGTGGAGTTTGCAACTGAAAAGAAAATTTGTGTTCCCAATAAGCAAGGTGAAGGACGGCTTTCACACACACTTATCTCTCAGAACTGAGCATGTGGAGAGACAATCGTTCATCTAGCACAAAGGGAACGGGTTGCAGGAGAAACTTTTACTCTGGTTTCTCAGTCTGTTTCCTAGTGCCGGTTTGAAGTTCCTGCAGTTTTCACTGTAAAACCGAGTTGGAGCTAGTACCTCCCCATATATATGTATGGAGTGGAGTTTGCAACTGAAAAGAAACTTTGTGTTCCCAACAAGCTAGGTGAAGGACGGCTTTCACACACACTTATCTCTCAGAACCTAGCATGTGGAGAGACGTTCGTTCATCTAGCACAAAGGGAAAGGGTTGCAGGAGAAATTTTACTCTGGTGTCTCAGTCTGTTTCCTAGTGCCGGTTTGAAGTTCCTGCAGTTTTCACTGTAAAACCGAGTTGGAGCTAGTACCTGCCCATATTTATGTATGGATTGGAGTTTGCAACTGAAAAGAAACTTTGTGTTCCCAACAAGCTAGGTGAAGGACGGCATTCACACACACTTATCTCTCAGAACCTATCATGTGGAGGGACGTTCGTTCATCTAGCACAAAGGGAACGGTTTGCACGGGAAACTTTTACTATGGTTTCTCAGTCTGTTTCCTAGTGCCGGTTTGAAGTTCCTGCAGATTTCACTGTAAAACCGATTTGGAGCTAGTACCTCCCCATATATATGTATGGAGTGAAGTTTGCAACTTAAAAAAACTTTGTGTTCCCAACAAGCTCGGTGAAGGACGGCTTTCACACACACTTATCTCGCAGAACTGAGCATGTGGAGAGACGTTCGTTCATCTAGCACAAAGGGAACGGGTTGCAGGAGAAACTTTTACTCTGGTTTCTCAGTCTGTTTCCTAGTGCCGGTTTGAAGTTCCTGCAGTTTTCACTGTAAAACCGAGTTGGAGCTAATACCTCCCCATATATATGTATGGAGTGGAGTTTGCAACTGAAAAGAAACTTTGTGTTCCCAACAAGCTAGGTGAAGGACGGCTTTCACACACAATTATCTCTCAGAACTGAGCATGTGGAGAGACGTTCGTTCATCTAGCACCAAGGGAACGGGTTGCAGGAGAAACTTTTACTCTGGATTCTCAGTCTGTTTCCTAGTGCCGGTTTGAAGTTCCTGCAGTTTTCACCGTAAAACCGAGTTGGAGCTAGTACCACCAAATATATATGTATGGAGTGGGGTTTGCAACTGAAAAGAAACTTTGTGTTCCCAACAAGCTAGGTGAAGGACGGTTTTCACACACACTTATCTCTCCGAACTGAGCATGTGGAGAGACTTTTGTTCATCTAGCACAAAGGGAAGGGGTTGCAGGAGAAACTTTTAATCTGGTTTCTCAGTCTGTTTCCTAGTGCCGGTTTGAAGTTCCTGCAGTTTTCACTGTAAAACTGAGTTGGAGCTAGTACCTCCCAATATATATGTATGGAGTGGAGTTTGCAACTAAAAAGAGACATTGTGTTCCCAACAAGCTAGGTGAAGGATGGCTTTCACACACACTTATCTCTCAGAACTGAGCATGTGGAGAAACTTTCGTTCATCTAGCACAAAGGGATCGGGTTGCACGGGAAACTTTTACTATGGTTTCTCAGTCTGTTTCCTAGTGCCGGTTTGAAGTTCCTGCAGATTTCACTGTAAAACCGATTTGGAGCTAGTACCTCCCCATATATATGTATGGAGTGAAGTTTGCAACTTAAAAAAACTTTGTGTTCCCAAAAAGCTAGGTGAAGGACGGCTTTCACACACACTTATCTCTCAGAACTGAGCATGTGGAGAGACGTTCGTTCATCTAGCACAAAGGGAACGGGTTGCAGGAGAAACTTTTACTCTGGTTTCTCAGTCTTTTTCCTATTGCCGGTTTGAAGTTCCTGCAGTTTTCACTGTAAAACCGAGTTGGAGCTAGTACCTCCCCATATATATGTATGGAGTGGAGTTTGCAACTGAAAAGAAACTTTGTGTTCCCAACAAGCTAGGTGAAGGACGGCATTCACACACAATTATCTCTCAGAACTGAGCATGTGGAGAGACGTTCGTTCATCTAGCACAAAGGGAACGGGTTGCAGGAGAAACTTTTACTCTGGATTCGCAGTCTGTTTCCTAGTGCCGGTTTGAAGTTCCTGCAGTTTTCACTGTAAAACCGAGTTGGAGCTAGTACCTCCCCATATATATGTATGGAGTGGAGTTTGCAACTGAAAAGAAACTTTGTGTTCCCAACAAGCTAGGTGAAGGACGGCTTTCACACACACTTATCTCTCAGAACTGAGCATGTGGAGAGACGTTCGTTCATCTAGCACAAAGGGAACGGTTTGCAGGAGAAACTTTTACTCTGGTTTCTCAGTCTGTTTCCTAGTGCCGGTTTGAAGTTCCTGCAGTTTTCACTGTAAAACCGAGTTTGAGCTAGTACCTCCCCATATATATGTATGGAGTGGGGTTTGCAACTGAAAAGAAAATTTGTGTTCCCAACAAGCTAGGTGAAGTACGGCTTTCACACACACTTATCTCTCAGAACTGAGCATGTGGAGAGACGTTCGTTCATCTAGCACAAAGGGAACGGGTTGCAGGAGAAACTTTTACTCTGGTTTCTCAGTCTTTTTCCTAGTGCCGGTTTGAAGTTCCTGCAGTTTTCACTGTAAAACCGAGTTGGAGCTAGTACCTCCCCATATATATGTACGGAGTGGAGTTTACAACTGAAAAGAAACTTTGTGTTCCCAACAAGCTAGGTGAAGGACGGGTTTCACACACAATTATCTCTCAGAACTGAGCATGTGGAGAGACGTTCGTTCATCTAGCACAAAGGGAACGGGTTGCATGAGAAACTTTTACTCTGGATTCGCAATCTGTTTCCTAGTGCCGGTTTGAATTTCCTGCAGTTTTCACTGTAAAACCGAGTTGGAGCTAGTACCTCCCCATATATATGTATGGAGTGGGGTTTGCAACTGAAAAGAAAATTTGTGTTCCCAACAAGCTAGGTGAAGTACGGCTTTCACACACACTTATCTCTCAGAACTGAGCATGTGGAGAGACGTTCGTTCATCTAGCACAAAGGGAAAGGTTTGGAGGAGAAAATTTTACTCTGGTTTCTCAGTCTGTTTCCTAGTGCCGGTTTGAATTTCCTGCAGTTTTCACTGTAAAACCGAGTTGGAGCTAGTACCTCCCCATATATATGTATGGAGTGGGGTTTGCAACTGAAAAGAAACTTTGTGTTCCCAACAAGCTAGGTGAAGGACGGCTTTAACACACACTTATCTCTCAGAACTGAGCATGTGGAGAGACGTTCGTTCATCTAGCACAAAGGGAACGGGTTGCATGAGAAACTTTTACTCTGGTTTCTCAGTCTTTTTTCTAGTGCCGGTTTGAAGTTCCTGCAGTTTTCACTGTAAAACCGAGTTGGAGCTAGTACCTCCCCATATATATGTATGGAGTGGAGTTTGCAACTGAAAAGAAACTTTGTGTTCCCAACAAGCTAGGTGAAGGACGGTTTTCACACACACTTATCTCTCAGAACTGAGCATGTGGAGAGACGTTCGTTCATCTAGCACAAAGGGAACGGGTTGCAGGAGAAAGTTTTACTCTGGATTCTCAGTGTGTTTCCTAGTGCCGGTTTGAAGTTCCTGCAATTTTCACTGTAAAACAGAGTTGGAGCTAGTACCTCCCCATATATATGTATGGAGTGGAGTTTGCAACTGAAAAGAAAATTTGTGTTCCCAATAAGCAAGGTGAAGGACGGCTTTCACACACACTTATCTCTCAGAACTGAGCATGTGGAGAGACAATCGTTCATCTAGCACAAAGGGAACGGGTTGCAGGAGAAACTTTTACTCTGGTTTCTCAGTCTGTTTCCTAGTGCCGGTTTGAAGTTCCTGCAGTTTTCACTGTAAAACCGAGTTGGAGCTAGTACCTCCCCATATATATGTATGGAGTGGAGTTTGCAACTGAAAAGAAACTTTGTGTTCCCAACAAGCTAGGTGAAGGACGGCTTTCACACACACTTATCTCTCAGAACCTAGCATGTGGAGAGACGTTCGTTCATCTAGCACAAAGGGAACGGGTTGCAGGAGAAACTTTTACTCTGGTGTCTCAGTCTGTTTCCTAGTGCCGGTTTGAAGTTCCTGCAGTTTTCACTGTAAAACCGATTTGGAGCTAGTACCTGCCCATATTTATGTATGGAGTGGAGTTTGCAACTGAAAAGAAACTTTGTGTTCCCAACAAGCTAGGTGAAGGACGGCATTCACACACACTTATCTCTCAGAACCTATCATGTGGAGGGACGTTCGTTCATCTAGCACAAAGGGATCGGGTTGCAGGAGAAACTTTTACTCTGGTTTCTCAATCTGTTTACTAGTGCCGGTTTGAATTTCCTTCAGTTTTCACTGTAAAACCGAGTTGGGGCTAGTACCTCCCCATATATATGTATGGAGTGGGGTTTGCAACTGAAAAGAAAATTTGTGTTCCCAACAAGCTAGGTGAAGTACGGCTTCCACACACACTTATCTCTCAAAACTGAGCATGTGGAGAGACGTTCGTTCATCTAGCACAAAAGGAACGGTTTGGAGGAGAAACTTTTACTCTGGTTTCTCAGTCTGTTTCCTAGTGCCGGTTTGAATTTCCTGCAGTTTTCACTGTAAAACCGAGTTGGAGCTAGTACCTCCCCATATATATGTATGGAGTGGGGTTTGCAACAGAAAAGAAACTTTGTGTTCCCAACAAGCTAGGTGAAGGACGGCTTTCACACACACATATCTCTCCGAACTGAGCATGTGGAGAGACGTTCGTTCATCTAGCACAAAGGGAACGGGTTGCAGGAGAAACTTTTACTCTGGATTCTCAGTGTGTTTCCTAGTGCCGGTTTGAAGATCCTGCCGTTTTCACTGTAAAACTGAGTTGGAGCTAGTACCTCCCCATATATATGTATGGAGTGGAGTTTGCAACTGAAAAGAAATTTTGTGTTCCCAACAAGCTAGGTGAAGGACGGCTTTCACACACAATTATCTCTCAGAACTTAGCATGTGAAGAGACTATCGATTGTCTATCACAAAGGGAACGGGTTGCAGGAGAACCTTTTACTATGGTTTCTCAGTCCGTTTCCTAGTGCCGGTTTGAAGTTCCTGCAGATTTCACTGTAAAACCGATTTGGAGCTAGTACCTCCCCATATATATGTAAGGAGTGAAGTTTGCAACTTAAAAAAACTTTGTGTTCCCAACAAGCTAGTTGAAGGACGGCTTTCACACACACTTATCTCTCAGAACTGAGCATGTGGAGAGACGTTCGTTCATCTAGCACAAAGGGAACGGGTGGCAGGAGAATCTTTTACTCTGGTTTCTCAGTCTTTTTCCTAGTGCCGGTTAGAAGTTCCTGCAGGTTTCACTGTAAAACCGAGTTGGAGCTAGTACCTCCCCATATATATGTATGGAGTGGAGTTTGCAACTGAAAAGAAACTTTGTGTTCCCAACAAGCTAGGTGAAGGACGGCTTTCACACACAATTATCTCTCAGAACTGAGCATGTGGAGAGACGTTCGTTCATCTAGCAAAAAGGGAACGGGTTGCAGGAGAAACTTTTACTCTGGATTCTCAGTCTGTTTCCTAGTGCCGGTTTGAATTTCCTGCAGTTTTCACTGTAAAACCGAGTTGGAGCTAGTACCTCCCCATATATATGTATGGAGTGGAGTTTGCAACTGAAAAGAAACTTTGTGTTCCCAACAAGCTAGTTGAAGGACAGCTTTCACACACACTTATCTCTCAGAACTGAGCATGTGGAGAGACATTCGTTCATCTAGCACAAAGGGAACGGGTTGCAGGAGAAACTTTTACTCTGGTTTCTCAGTCTGTTTCCTAGTGCCGGTTTGAAGTTCCTGCAGTTTTCACTGTAAAACCAAGTTGGAGCTAATACCTCCCCATATATACGTATGGAGTGGAGTTTGCAACTGAAAAGAAACTTTGTGTTCCCAACAAGCTAGGTGAAGGACGACTTTCACACACAATTATCTCTCAGAACTGAGCATGTGGAGAGACGTTCATTCATCTAGCACAAAGGGAACGGTTTGCAGGAGAAACTTTTACTCTGGTTTCTCAGTCTGTTTCCTAGTGCCGGTTTGAAGTTCCTGCAGTTTTCACTGTAAAACCGAGTTTGAGCTAGTACCTCCCCATATATATGTATGGATTGGAGTTTGCAACTGAAAAGAAACTTTCTGTTCCCAACAAGCTAGGTGAAGGACGGCTTTCACACACACTTATCTCTCAGAACCTAGCATGTGGAGAGACGATCGTTCATCTAGCATAAAGGGAACGGGTTGCAGGAGAAATTTTTACTCTGGTTTCTCAGTCTGTTTACTAGTGCCGGTTTGAATTTCCTGCAGTTTTCACTGTAAAACCGAGTTGGAGCTAGTACCTCCCCATATATATGTATGGAGTGGGGTTTGCAACTGAAAAGAAAATTTGTGTTCCCAACAAGCTAGGTGAAGTACGGCTTTCACACACACTTATCTCTCAGAACTGAGCATGTGGAGAGACGTTCGTTCATCTCGCACAAACGGAAAGGGTTGGAGGAGAAACTTTTTCTCTGGTTTCTCAGTCTGTTTCCTAGTGCCGGTTTGAATTTCCTGCAGTTTTCACTGTAAAACCGAGTTGGAGCTAGTACCTCCCCATATATATGTATGGAGTGGGGTTTGCAACTGAAAAGAAACTTTGTGTTCCCAACAAGATTAGTGAAGGACGGCTTTCACACACACTTATCTCTCAGAACTGAGCATGTGGAGAGACTTTCGTTCATCCAGCACAAATGGAACGGGTTGCAGGAGAAACTTTTACTCTGGATTCTCAGTGTGTTTCCTAGTGCCGGTTTGAAGTTCCTGCAGTTTTCACTGTAAAACCGAGTTGGAGCTAGTACCTCCCAATATATATGTATGGAGTGGAGTTTGCAACTGAAAAGAAACTTTGTGTTCCCAACAAGCTAGGTGAAGGACGGCTTTCATACACACTTATCTCTCAGAACTGAGCATGTGGAGAGACGTTCGTTCATCTAGCACAAAGGGAACGGGTTGCAGGAGAAAATTTTACTCTGGTTTCTCGGTCTGTTTCCTAGTGCCGGTTTGAATTTCCTGCAGTTTTCACTGTAAAACCGAGTTGGAGCTAGTACCTGCCCATAATTATGTATGGAGTGGAGTTTTCAACTGAAAAGAAACTTTGTGTTCCCAACAAGCTAGGTAAAGTACGGCTTTCAAACACACTTGTCTCTCAGAACTGAGCATGTGGAGAGATGTTCGTTCATCTAGCACAAAGGGAACGGGTTGCAGGAGAATCTTTTACTCTGGTTTCCCAGTCTGTTTCCTAGTGCCGGTTTGAAGTTCCTGCAGTTTTCACTGTAAAACCGAGTTTGAGCTAGTACCTCCCCATATATATGTATGGAGTGGAGTTTGCAACTGAAAAGAAACTTTGTGTTCCCAACAAGCTAGGTGAAGGACGGCTTTCACACACACTTATCTCTCAGAACAGAGCATGTGGAGAGACGTTCGTTCATCTAGCACAAAGGGAACGGGTTGCAGGAGAAACTTTTACTCTGGTTTCTCAGTCTGTTTCCTAGTGCCGGTTTGAAGTTCCTGCAGTTTTCACTGTAAAACCGAGTTGGAGCTAGTACCTCCCCATATATATGTATGGAGTGGGGTTTGCAACTGAAAAGAGACTTTGTGTTCCCAACAAGCTAGTATAAGGACGGCTTTCACACACACTTATCTCTCAGAACTGAGCATGTGGAGAGACGTTCGTTCATCTAGCACAAATGGAACGGGTTGCAGGAGAAACTTTTACTCTGGTTTCTCGGTCTGTTTCCTAGTGCCGGTTTGAAGATCCTGCACTTTTCAATGTAAAACCGATTTGGAGCTTGTACCTGCCCATAATTATGTATGGAGTGGAGTTTCCAACTGAAAAGAAACTTTGTGTTCCCAAAAAGCTAGGTGAAAGACGGCTTTCACACACACTTATATTTCAGAACTGAGCATGTGGAGAGACTTTCGTTCATCTAGCCCAAAGGGAACGGGTTGCAGGTGAAACTTTTACTCTGGTTTCTCAGTCTGTTTCCTAGTGCCGGTTTGAAATTCCTGCAGATTTCACTGTAAAACCGAGTTGGAGCTAGTACCTCCCCATATATATGTATGGAGTGGAGTTTGCAACTGAAAAGAAACTTTGTGTTCCCAACAAGCTAGGTGAAGAACGGCTTTCACACACACTTATCTCTCAGAACTGAGCATGTGGAGAGACGTTCGTTCATCTAGCACAAAGGGAACGGTTTACAGGAGAAACTGTCACTCTGGTTTCTCGATCTGTTTCCTAGTGCCGGTTTGAATTTCCTGCAGTTTTCACTGTAAAACCGAGTTGGAGCTAGTACCTGCCCATAATTATGTATGGAGTGGAGTTTGCAACTGAAAAGAAACTTTGTGTTCCCAACAAGCTAGGTGAAGTACGGGTTTCAAACACACTTGTCTCTCAGAACTGAGCATGTGTAGAGATGTTCGTTCATCTAGCACAAAGGGAACGGGTTGCAGGAGAATCTTTTACTCTGGTTTCCCAGTCTGTTTCCTAGTGCCGGTTTGAAGTTCCTGCAGTTTTCACTGTAAAACCGAGTTTGAGCTAGTACCTCCCCATATATATGTATGGTGTGGAATTTGCAACTGAAAAGAAACTTTGTGTTCCCAACAAGCTATGTGAAGGACGGCTTTCCCACACACTTATCTCTCAGAACTGAGCATGTGGAGAGACGTTCGTTCATCTAGCACAAATGGAACGGGTTTCAGGAGAAACTTTTACTCTGGTTTCTCAGTCTGTTTCCTAGTGCCGGTTTCAAGTTCCTGTAGTTTTCACTGTAAAACCGAGTTGGAGCTAGTACCTCCCCATATATATGTATCGATTGGGGTTTGCAACTGAAAAGAAACTTTTTGTTCCCAACAAGCTAGGTGAAGGACGGCTTTCACACACACTTTTCTCTCAGAACTGAGCATGTGAAGAGACGTTCGTTCATCTAGCACAAAGGGAACGGGTTGCAGGAGAATCTTTTACTCTGGTTTCTCAGTCTGTTTCCTAGTGCCGGTTTGAAGTTCCTGCAGTTTTCACTGTAAAACTGAGTTGGAGCTATTATCTCCCCATATATATGTATGGAGTGGAGTTGGCAACTGAAAAGAAACTTTGTGTTCCCAACAAGGTAGGTGAAGGACGGCTTTCACACACACTTATCTCTCAGATCTTAGCATGTGAAGAGACTTTCGATTGTCTAGCACAAACGGAACGGTTTGCAGGAGAAACATTTACTATGGTTTCACAGTCTGTTTCCTAGTGCCTGTTTGAAGTTCCTGCAGTTTTCACTGTAAAACCGAGTTGGAGCTAGTACCTCCCCATATATATGTATGGAGTGGAATTTGCAACTTAAAGAAACTTCGTGTTCCCAACAAGCTAGTTGAAGGACGGTTTTCACACACACTTTTCTCTCAGAACTGAGCATGTGGAGAGACGTTCGTTCATCTAGCACAAAGGGAACGGGTTGGAGGAGAAACTTTTACTCTGGTCTCTCAGTCTGTTTCTTAGTGCCGATTTGAAGTTCCTGCAGTTTTCACTGTAAAACCGAGTTGGAGCTAGTACCTCCCCATATATATGTATGGAGTGGAGTTTGCAACTGAAAAGAAACTTTGTGTTCCCAACAAGCTAGGTGAAGGACGGCTTTCACACACACTTATCTCTCAGAACTGAGCATGTGGAGAGACGTTCGTTCATCTAGCTCAAAGGAACGGTTTGCAGGAGAAACTTGTACTATGGTTTCACAGTCTGTTTCCTAGTGCCGGTTTGAAGTTCCTGCAGTTTTCACTGTAAAACCGAGTTGGAGCTAGTACCTCCCCATATATATGTATGGAGTGGAATTTGCAACTTAAAAAAACTTTGTGTTCCCAACAAGCTATTTGAAGGACGGCTTTCACACACACTTATCTCTCAGAACTGAGCATGTGGAGAGACGTTCGTTCATCTAGCACAAAGGGAACGGGTGGCAGGTGAAACTTTTACTCTGGTTTCTCAGTCTGTTTCCTAGTGCCGGTTTGAAGTTCCTGCAGTTTTCACTGTAAAACCGAGTTGGAGCTAGTGCCTCCCCATATATATGTATGGAGTGGTGTTTGCAACTGAAAAGAAAGTTCGTGTTCCCAACAAGCTAGGTGAAGGACGGCTTTCACACACACTTTTCTCTCAGAACTGAGCATGTGGAGAGACGTTCGTTCATCTAGCACAAAGGGAACGGGTTGCAGGAGAAACTTTTACTCTGGTTTCTCAGTCTGTCTCCTAGTGCCTGTTTGAATTTCCTGCAGTTTTCACTGTAAAACCGAGTTGGAGCTTGTATCTCCCCATATATATGTATGGAGTGGTGTTTGCATCTGAAAAGAAACTTTGTGTTCCCAACAAGCTATGTGAAGGACGGCTTTCACACACACTTATCTCTCAGAACTGAGCATTTGGAGAGACGTTCGTTTGTCTAGCACAAAGGGAAAGGGTTGCAGGAGAAACTTTTACTCTGGTCTCTCAGTCTGTTTCTTAGTGCCGATTTGAAGTTCCTGCAGTTTTCACTGTAAAACCGAGTTGGAGCTAGTACCTCCCCATATATATGTATGGAGTGGAGTTTGCAACTGAAAAGAAACTTTGTGTTCCCAACAAGCTAGGTGAAGGACGGCTTTCACACACAATTATCTCTCAGACCTGAGCATGTGGAGAGACGTTCGTTCATCTAGAACAAATGGAACGGGTTGCAGGAGAAACTTTTCTCTGGTTTCTCAGTCTGTTTCCTAGTGCCGGTTTGAATTTCCTGCAGTTTTCACTGTAAAATCGAGTTGGAGCTAGTACCTCCCCATATATATGTATGGAGTGGAGTTTGCAACTGAAAAGAAACTTTGTGTTCCCAACAAGCTAGGTGAAGGACGGCTTTCACACACACTTATCTCTCAGAACTGAGCATGTGGAGAGACGTTCGTTCATCTTGCTCAAAGGAACGTTTTGCAGGAGAAACTTTTACTCTGGTTTCTCAGTCTGTTTCCTAGTGCCGGTTTGTAGTTCCTGCAGTTTTCACTGTAAAACCGATTTGGGGCTAGTACATCCCTATATATGTGTATGGAGTGGAGTTTGCAACTTAAAAGAAACTTTGTGTTCCCAACAAGCTAGGTGAAGGACGGCTTTCACACACACTTATCTCTCAGAGCTTAGCATGTGAAGAGACTTTCGATTGTCTAGCACAAACGGAACGGTTTGCAGGAGAAACTTGTACTATGGTTTCACAGTCTGTTTCCTAGTGCCGGTTTGAAGTTCCTGCAGTTTTCACTGTAAAACCGAGTTGGAGCTAGTACCTCCCCATATATATGTATGGAGTGGAATTTGCAACTTAAAAAAACTTTGTGTTCCCAACAAGCTATTTGAAGGACGGCTTTCACACACACTTATCTCTCAGAACTGAGCATGTGGAGAGACGTTCGTTCATCTAGCACAAAGGGAACGGGTGGCAGGTGAAACTTTTACTCTGGATTCTCAGTCTGTTTCCTAGTGCCGGTTTGAAGTTCCTGCAGTTTTCACTGTAAAATCGAGTAAGAGCTAGTACCTCCCCATATATATGTATGGAGTGGAGTTTGCAACTGAAAAGAAACTTCGTGTTCCCAACAAGCTAGGTCAAGGACGGCTTTCACACACACTTTTCTCTCAGAACTGAGCATGTGGAGAGACGTTCGTTCATCTAGCACAAAGGGAACGGGTTGCCGGGGAAACTTTTACTCTTGTTTCTCAGTCTGTCTCCTAGTGCCTGTTTGAATTTCCTGCAGTTTTCACTGTAAAACCGAGTTGGAGCTTGTATCTCCCCATATATATGTATGGAGTGGGGTTTGCATCTGAAAAGAAACTTTGTGTTCCCAACAAGCTATGTGAAGGACGGCTTTCACACACACTTATCTCTCAGAACTGAGCATTTGGAGAGACTTTCGTTTGTCTAGCACAAAGGGAAAGGGTTGCAGGAGAAACTTTTACTCTGGTCTCTCAGTCTGTTTCTTAGTGCCGATTTGAAGTTCCTGCAGTTTTCACTGTAAAACCGAGTTGGAGCTAGTACCTCCCCATATATATGTATGGAGTGGAGTTTGCAACTGAAAAGAAACTTTGTGTTCCCAACAAGCTAGGTGAAGGACGGCTTTCACACACAATTATCTCTCAGAACTGAGCATGTGGAGAGACGTTCGTTCATCTAGCACAAAGGGAACGGGTTGCAGGAGAAACTTTTCTCTGGTTTCTCAGTCTGTTTCCTAGTGCCGGTTTGAATTTCCTGCAGTTTTCACTGTAAAATCGAGTTGGAGCTAGTACCTCCCCATATATATGTATGGAGTGGAGTTTGCAACTGAAAAGAAACTTTGTGTTCCGAACAAGCTAGGTGAAGGACGGCTTTCACACACACTTATCTCTCAGAACTGAGCATGTGGAGAGACGTTCGTTCATCTAGCTCAAAGGAACGGTTTGCAGGATAAACTTTTACTCTGGTTTCTCAGTCTGTTTCCTAGTGCCGGTTTGAAGTTCCTGCAGTTTTCACTGTAAAACCGATTTGGAGCTAGTACATCCCTATATATGTGTATGGAGTGGAGTTTGCAACTGAAAAGAAACTTTGTGTTCCCAACAAGCTAGGTGAAGGACGGCTTTCACACACACTTATCTCTCAGAACAGAGCATGTGGAGAGACGTTCGTTCATCTAGCACAAAGGGAACGGGTTGCAGGAGAAACTTTTACTCTGGTTTCTCAGTCTGTTTCCTAGTGCCGGTTTGAAGTTCCTGCAGTTTTCACTGTAAAACAGAGTTGGAGCTAGTTTCTTCCCCATATATATGTATGGAGTGGAGTTTGCAACTGAAAAGAAACTTTGTGTTCCCAACAAGGTAGGTGAAAGACGGCTTTCACAAACACTTATCTCTCGGAACTGAGCATGTGGAGAGACGTTCGTTCATCTAGCACCAAGGGAACGGGTTGCAGGAGAAACTTTTACTCTGGTTTCTCAGTCTGTTTCCTAGTGCCGGTTTGAAGTTCCTGCAATTTTCACTGTAAAACGGAGTTGGAGCTAGTACCTCCCCATATATATGTATGGAGTGGAGTTTGCAACTGAAAAGAATCTTTGTTTTCCCAACAAGCTAGGTGAAGGACGGCTTTCACACACACTTCTCTCTCAGAACAGAGCATGTGGAGAGACGTTCGTTCATCTAGCACAAAGGGAACGGGTTGCAGGAGAAACTTTTACTCTGGTTTCTCAATCTGTTTCCTAGTGCCGGTTTGAAGTTCCTGCAGTTTTTTTCTGTAAAACCGAGTTTGAGCTAGTACCTCCCCATATATATGTATGGAGTGGAGTTTGCAACTGAAAAGAAACTTTGTGTTCCCAACAAGCTAGGTGAAGGACGGCTTTCACACACACTTATCTCTCAGAACTGAGCATGTGGAGAGACGTTCGTTCATCTAGCACAAAAGGAACGGGTTGCAGGAGAAAATTTTACTGTGGTTTTTCAGACTGTTTCCTAGTGTCGGTTTGAAGTTCCTGCAGTTTTCACTGTAAAACCGAGTTGGAGCTAGTACCTCCCCATATATATGTATGGAGTGGAGTTTGCAACTGAAAAGAAACTTTGTGTTCCCAACAAGCTAGGTGAAGAACGGCTTTCACACACACTTATCTCTCAGAATTGAGCATGTGGAGAGACGTTCGTTCATCTAGCACAAAGGGAACGGGTGGCAGGAGGAAATTTTACTCTGGTTTCTCAGTCTGTTTCCTAGTGCCGGTTTGAAGTTCCTGCAGTTTTCACTGTAAAACCGAGTTGGAGCTAGTACCTCCCCATATATATGTATGGAATGGAGTTTGCAACTTAAAAGAGACTTTCTGTTCCCAACAAGCTAGGTGAAGGACGGCTTTCACACACACTTATCTCTCAGAATTGAGCATGTGGAGAGACGTTCGTTCATCTAGCACCAAGGGAACGGGTTGCAGGAGAAACTTTTACTCTGGTTTCTCAGTCTGTTTCCTAGTGCCGGTTTGAAGTTCCTGCAGTTTTCACTGTAAAACCGAGTTGGAGCTAGTACCTCCCTATATATATGTATGGAGTGGAGTTTGCAACTGAAAAGAATCTTTGTGTTCCCAACAAGCTAGGTGAAGGACGGCTTTCACACACACTTATCTCTCAGAAGAGAGCATGTAAAGAGACGTTCGTTCATCTAGCACAAAGGGAACGGGTTGCAGGAGAAACTTTTACTCTGGTTTCTCAGTCTGTTTCCTAGTGCCGGTTTGAAGTTCCTGCAGTTTTCACTGTAAAACCGAGTTGGAGCTAGTATCTCCCCATATATATGTATGGAGTGGTGTTTGCAACTGAAAAGAAACTTTGTGTTCCCAACAAGCTATGTGAAGGACGGCTTTCACACACACTTATCTCTCAGAACTGAGCATGTGGAGAGACGTTCGTTCATCTAGCACAAAGGGAACGGGTGGTAGGAGGAACTTTTACTCTGGTTTCTCAGTCTGTTTCCTAGAGCCGGTTTGAAGTTCCTGCAGTTTTCACTGTAAAACCGTGTTGGAGCTAGTACCTCCCCATATATATGTATGGAGTGGAGTTTGCAACTGAAAAGAAACTTCGTGTTCCCAACAAGCTAGGTCAAGGACGGCTTTCACACACACTTTTCTCTCAGAACTGAGCATGTGGAGAGACGTTCGTTCATCTAGCACAAAGGGAACGGGTTGCCGGGGAAACTTTTACTCTTGTTTCTCAGTCTGTCTCCTAGTGCCTGTTTGAATTTCCTGCAGTTTTCACTGTAAAACCGAGTTGGAGCTTGTATCTCCCCATATATATGTATGGAGTGGGGTTTGCATCTGAAAAGAAACTTTGTGTTCCCAACAAGCTATGTGAAGGACGGCTTTCACACACACTTATCTCTCAGAACTGAGCATTTGGAGAGACTTTCGTTTGTCTAGCACAAAGGGAAAGGGTTGCAGGAGAAACTTTTACTCTGGTCTCTCAGTCTGTTTCTTAGTGCCGATTTGAAGTTCCTGCAGTTTTCACTGTAAAACCGAGTTGGAGCTAGTACCTCCCCATATATATGTATGGAGTGGAGTTTGCAACTGAAAAGAAACTTTGTGTTCCCAACAAGCTAGGTGAAGGACGGCTTTCACACACAATTATCTCTCAGAACTGAGCATGTGGAGAGACGTTCGTTCATCTAGAACAAAGGGAACGGGTTGCAGGAGAAACTTTTCTCTGGTTTCTCAGTCTGTTTCCTAGTGCCGGTTTGAATTTCCTGCAGTTTTCACTGTAAAATCGAGTTGGAGCTAGTACCTCCCCATATATATGTATGGAGTGGAGTTTGCAACTGAAAAGAAACTTTGTGTTCCGAACAAGCTAGGTGAAGGACGGCTTTCACACACACTTATCTCTCAGAACTGAGCATGTGGAGAGACGTTCGTTCATCTAGCTCAAAGGAACGGTTTGCAGGATAAACTTTTACTCTGGTTTCTCAGTCTGTTTCCTAGTGCCGGTTTGAAGTTCCTGCAGTTTTCACTGTAAAACCGATTTGGAGCTAGTACATCCCTATATATGTGTATGGAGTGGAGTTTGCAACTGAAAAGAAACTTTGTGTTCCCAACAAGCTAGGTGAAGGACGGCTTTCACACACACTTATCTCTCAGAACAGAGCATGTGGAGAGACGTTCGTTCATCTAGCACAAAGGGAACGGGTTGCAGGAGAAACTTTTACTCTGGTTTCTCAGTCTGTTTCCTAGTGCCGGTTTGAAGTTCCTGCAGTTTTCACTGTAAAACAGAGTTGGAGCTAGTTTCTTCCCCATATATATGTATGGAGTGGAGTTTGCAACTGAAAAGAAACTTTGTGTTCCCAACAAGGTAGGTGAAAGACGGCTTTCACAAACACTTATCTCTCGGAACTGAGCATGTGGAGAGACGTTCGTTCATCTAGCACCAAGGGAACGGGTTGCAGGAGAAACTTTTACTCTGGTTTCTCAGTCTGTTTCCTAGTGTCGGTTTGAAGTTCCTGCAGTTTTCACTGTAAAACCGAGTTGGAGCTAGTACCACCCTATATATATGTATGGAGTGGAGTTTGCAACTGAAAAGAAACTTCGTGTTCCCAACAAGCTAGTTTAAGGACGGCTTTCACACACACTTATCTCTCAGAACTGAGCATGTGGAGAGACGTTCGTTCATCTAGCACAAAGGAACGGGTTGCAGGAGAAACTATTACTCTGGTTTCTCAGTCTGTTTCCTAGTGCCGGTTTGAAGTTCCTGCAATTTTCACTGTAAAACGGAGTTGGAGCTAGTACCTCCCCATATATATGTATGGAGTGGAGTTTGCAACTGAAAAGAATCTTTGTGTTCCCAACAAGCTAGGTGAAGGACGGCTTTCACACACACTTCTCTCTCAGAACAGAGCATGTGGAGAGACGTTCGTTCATCTAGCACAAAGGGAACGGGTTGCAGGAGAAACTTTTACTCTGGTTTCTCAATCTGTTTCCTAGTGCCGGTTTGAAGTTCCTGCAGTTTTTTTCTGTAAAACCGAGTTTGAGCTAGTACCTCCCCATATATATGTATGGAGTGGAGTTTGCAACTGAAAAGAAACTTTGTGTTCCCAACAAGCTAGGTGAAGGACGGCTTTCACACACACTTATCTCTCAGAACTGAGCATGTGGAGAGACGTTCGTTCATCTAGCACAAAAGGAACGGGTTGCAGGAGAAAATTTTACTGTGGTTTTTCAGTCTGTTTCCTAGTGTCGGTTTGAAGTTCCTGCAGTTTTCACTGTAAAACCGAGT
Organism: Camelus dromedarius; assembly: GCF_036321535.1. NCBI lineage: Eukaryota > Metazoa > Chordata > Mammalia > Artiodactyla > Camelidae > Camelus > Camelus dromedarius. The sequence goes on from NW_026989747.1 coordinate 1,438,765, forward strand.
TGGAGCTAGTACCTCCCCATATATATGTATGGAGTGGAGTTTGCAACTGAAAAGAAACTTTGTGTTCCCAACAAGCTAGGTGAAGAACGGCTTTCACACACACTTATCTCTCAGAATTGAGCATGTGGAGAGACGTTCGTTCATCTAGCACAAAGGGAACGGGTGGCAGGAGGAAATTTTACTCTGGTTTCTCAGTCTGTTTCCTAGTGCCGGTTTGAAGTTCCTGCAGTTTTCACTGTAAAACCGAGTTGGAGCTAGTACCTCCCCATATATATGTATGGAATGGAGTTTGCAACTTAAAAGAGACTTTCTGTTCCCAACAAGCTAGGTGAAGGACGGCTTTCACACACACTTATCTCTCAGAATTGAGCATGTGGAGAGACGTTCGTTCATCTAGCACCAAGGGAACGGGTTGCAGGAGAAACTTTTACTCTGGTTTCTCAGTCTGTTTCCTAGTGCCGGTTTGAAGTTCCTGCAGTTTTCACTGTAAAACCGAGTTGGAGCTAGTACCTCCCTATATATATGTATGGAGTGGAGTTTGCAACTGAAAAGAATCTTTGTGTTCCCAACAAGCTAGGTGAAGGACGGCTTTCACACACACTTATCTCTCAGAAGAGAGCATGTAAAGAGACGTTCGTTCATCTAGCACAAAGGGAACGGGTTGCAGGAGAAACTTTTACTCTGGTTTCTCAGTCTGTTTCCTAGTGCCGGTTTGAAGTTCCTGCAGTTTTCACTGTAAAACCGAGTTGGAGCTAGTATCTCCCCATATATATGTATGGAGTGGTGTTTGCAACTGAAAAGAAACTTTGTGTTCCCAACAAGCTATGTGAAGGACGGCTTTCACACACACTTATCTCTCAGAACTGAGCATGTGGAGAGACGTTCGTTCATCTAGCACAAAGGGAACGGGTGGTAGGAGGAACTTTTACTCTGGTTTCTCAGTCTGTTTCCTAGAGCCGGTTTGAAGTTCCTGCAGTTTTCACTGTAAAACCGTGTTGGAGCTAGTACCTCCCCATATATATGTATGGAGTGGAGTTTGCAACTGAAAAGAGACTTTCTGTTCCCAACATTCTAGGTGAAGGACGGCTTTCACACACACTTATCTCTCAGAACTGAGCATGTGGAGAGACGTTCGTTCATCTAGCACCAAGGGAACGGGTTGCAGGTGAAACTTTTACTCTGGTTTCTCAGTCTGTTTCCTAGTGCCGGTTTGAAGTTCCTGCAGTTTTCACTGTAAAACCGAGTTGGAGCAAGTACCTCCCCATATATATGTATGGAGTGGAGTTTGCAACTGAAAAGAAACTTTGTGTTCCCAACAAGCAAGTATAAGGTCGGCTTTCACACACACTTATCTCTCAGACCTGAGCATTTGGAGAGACGTTCGTTCATCTAGCACAATGGGAACGGGTTGCAGGAGAAACTTTTACTCTGGTTTCCCAGTGTGTTTCCTAGTGCCGGTTTGAATTTCCTGCAGTTTTCACTGTAAAACCGAGTTGGAGCTAGTACCTCCCCATATATATGTATGGAGTGGGGTTTGCAACTGAAAAGAAACTTTGTGTTCCCAACAAGCTAGGTGAAGGACGGCTTTCACACACACTTATCTCTCAGAACTGAGCATGTGGAGAGACTTTCGTTCATCTAGCACAAAGGGAACGGGTTGCAGGAGAAACTTTTACTCTGGATTCTCAGTGTGTTTCCTAGTGCCGGTTTGAAGTTCCTGCAGTTTTCACTGTAAAACCGAGTTGGAGCTAGTACCTCCCCATATATATGTATGGAGTGGGGTTTGCAACTGAAAAGAAACTTTGTGTTCCCAACAAGCTAGGTGAAGGAAGGCTTTCACACACACTTATCTCTCAGAACTGAGCACGTGGAGAGACTTTCGTTCATCTAGCACAAAGGGAACGGGTTGCAGGAGAAACTTTTACTCTGGTTTCTCAGTCTGTTTCCTAGTGCCGGTTTGAAGTTCCTGCAGTTTTCACTGTAAAACCGAGTTGGAGCTAGTACCTCCCCATATATATGTATGGAGTGGAGTTTGCAACTGAAAAGAAACTTTGTGTTCCCAACAAGCTAGGTGAAGGACGGCTTTCACACACACTTATCTCTCAGAACTGAGCATGTGGAGAGACGATCGTTCATCTAGCTCAAAGGAACGGTTTGCAGGATAAACTTTTACTCTGGTTTCTCAGTCTGTTTCCTAGTGCCGGTTTGAAGTTCCTGCAGTTTTCACTGTAAAACAGATTTGGAGCTAGTATATCCCTATATATGTGTATGGAGTGGAGTTTGCAACTGAAAAGAAACTTTGTGTTCCCAACAAGCTAGGTGAAGGACGGCTTTCACACACACTTATCTCTCAGAACAGAGCATGTGGAGAGACGTTCGTTCATCTAGCACAAAGGGAACGGGTTGCAGGAGAAAGTTTTACTCTGGTTTCTCAGTCTGTTTCCTAGTGCCGGTTTGAAGTTCCTGCAGTTTTCACTGTAAAACAGAGTTGGAGCTAGTTTCTTCCCCATATATATGTATGGAGTGGAGTTTGCAACTGAAAAGAAACTATGTGTTCCCAACAAGCTAGGTGAAAGACGGCTTTCACAAACACTTATCTCTCGGAACTGAGCATGTGGAGAGACGTTCGTTCATCTAGCACCAAGGGAACGGGTTGCAGGAGAAACTTTTACTCTGGTTTCTCAGTCTGTTTCCTAGTGTCGGTTTGAAGTTCCTGCAGTTTTCACTGTAAAACCGAGTTGGAGCTTGTACCTCCCTATATATATGTATGGAGTGGAGTTTGCAACTGAAAAGAATCTTTGTGTTCCCAACAAGCTAGGTGAAGGACGGCTTTCACACACACTTCTCTCTCAGAACAGAGCATGTGGAGAGACGTTCGTTCATCTAGCACAAAGGGAACGGGTTGCTGGAGAAACTTTTACTCTGGTTTCTCAATCTGTTTCCTAGTGCCGGTTTGAAGTTCCTGCAGTTTTTTTCTGTAAAACCGAGTTTGAGCTAGTACCTCCCCATATATATGTATGGAGTGGAGTTTGCAACTGAAAAGAAACTTTGTGTTCCCAACAAGCTAGGTGAAGGACGGCTTTCACACACACTTATCTCTCAGAACTGAGCATGTGGAGAGACGTTCGTTCATCTAGCACAAAAGGAACGGGTTGCAGGAGAAACTTTTACTGTGGTTTTTCAGTCTGTTTCCTAGTGTCGGTTTGATGTTCCTGCAGTTTTCACTGTAAAACCGAGTTGGAGCTAGTACCTCCTCATATATATGTATGGAGTGGAGTTTGCAACTGAAAAGAAACTTTGTGTTCCCAACAAGCTAGGTGAAGGACGGCTTTCACACACACTTATCTCTCAGAATTGAGCATGTGGAGAGACGTTCGTTCATCTAGCACAAAGGGAACGGGTGGCAGGAGGAAATTTTACTCTGGTTTCTCAGTCTGTTTCCTAGTGCCGGTTTGAAGTTCCTGCAGTTTTCACTGTAAAACCGAGTTGGAGCTAGTACCTCCCCATATATATGTATGGAATGGAGTTTGCAACTTAAAAGAGACTTTCTGTTCCCAACAAGCTTGGTGAAGGACGGCTTTCACACACACTTATCTCTCAGAATTGAGCATGTGGAGAGACGTTCGTTCATTTAGCACCAAGGGAACGGGTTGCAGGAGAAACTTTTACTCTGGTTTCTCAGTCTGTTTCCTAGTGCCGGTTTGAAGTTCCTGCAGTTTTCACTGTAAAACCGAGTTGGAGCTAGTACCTCCCTATATATATGTATGGAGTTGAGTTTGCAACTGAAAAGAAACTTTGTGTTCCCAACAAGCAAGGTGAAGGACGGCTTTCACACACACTTATCTCTCAGAACTGAGCACGTGGAGAGATGTTCGTTCATCTAGCACAAAGGGAACGGGTTGCAGGAGAAACTTTTACTCTGGTTTCTCAGTCTGTTTCCAAGTGCCGGTTTGAAGTTCCTGCAGTTTTCACTGTAAAACAGAGTTGGAGCTAGTACCTCCCCATATATATGTATAGAGTGGAGTTTGCAACTGAAAAGAAACTTTGTGTTCCCAACAAGCTAGAATAAGGACGGCTTTCACACACACTTATCTCTCAGAACTGAGCATTTGGAGAGACGTTCGTTCATCTAGCACAAAGGGAACGGGTTGCAGGTGAAACATTTACTCTGGTTTCTCAGTCTGTTTCCTAGTGCCGGTTTGAAGTTCCTGCAGTTTTCACTGTAAAACCGAGTTGGAGCTAGTACTTCCCCATATATATGTATGGAGTGGTGTTTGCAACTGAATAGAAACTTTGTGTTCCCAACAAGCTATGTGAAGGACGGCTTTCACACACACTTATCTCTCAGAACTGAGCATGTGGAGAGACATTCGTTCATCTAGCACAAAGGGAACGGGTGGTAGGAGGAACTTTTACTCTGGTTTCTCAGTCTGTTTCCTAGAGCCGGTTTGAAGTTCCTGCAGTTTTCACTGTAAAACCGTGTTGGAGCTAGTACCTCCCCATATATATGTATGGAGTGGAGTTTGCAACTGAAAAGAGACTTTCTGTTCCCAACATTCTAAGTGAAGAACGGCTTTCACACACACTTATCTCTCAGAACTGAGCATGTGGAGAGACTTTCGTTCATCTAGCACAAAGGGAACGGGTTGCAGGTGAAACTTTTACTCTGGTTTCTCAGTCTGTTTCCTAGTGCCGGTTTGAAGTTCCTGCAGTTTTCACTGTAAAACCGAGTTGGAGCAAGTACCTCCCCATATATATGTATGGAGTGGAGTTTGCAACTGAAAAGAAACTTTGTGTTCCCAACAAGCTAGTATAAGTTCGGCTTTCACACACACTTATCTCTCAGAACTGAGCATTTGGAGAGACGTTCGTTCATCTAGCACAATGGGAACGGGTTGCAGGAGAAACTTTTACTCTGGTTTCCCAGTGTGTTTCCTAGTGCCGGTTTGAATTTCCTGCAGTTTTCACTGTAAAACCGAGTTGGAGCTAGTACCTCCCCTTATATATGTATGGAGTGGGGTTTGCAACTGAAAAGAAACTTTGTGTTCCCAACAAGCTAGGTGAAGGACGGCTTTCACACACACTTATCTCTCCGAACTGAGCATGTGGAGAGACTTTCGTTCATCTAGCACAAAGAGAACGGGTTGCAGGAGAAACTTTTACTCTGGATTCTCAGTGTGTTTCCTAGTGCCGGTTTGAAGTTCCTGCAGTTTTCACTGTAAAACCGAGTTGGAGCTAGTACCTCCCCATATATATGTATGGAGTGGGGTTTGCAACTGAAAAGAAACTTTGTGTTCCCAACAAGCTAGGTGAAGGAAGGCTTTCACACACACTTATCTCTCAGAACTGAGCACGTGGAGAGACGTTCGTTCATCTAGCACAAAGGGAACGGGTTGCAGGAGAAACTTTTACTCTGGTTTCTCAGTCTGTTTCCTAGTGCCGGTTTGAAGTTCCTGCAGTTTTCACTGTAAAACCGAGTTGGAGCTAGTACCTCCCCATATATATGTATGGAGTGGAGTTTGCAACTGAAAAGAAACTTTGTGTTCCCAACAAGCTATGTGAAGGACGGCTTTCACACACACTTATCTCTCAGAACTGAGCATGTGGAGAGACGTTCGTTCATCTAGCACAAAGGGAACGGGTGGTAGGAGGAACTTTTACTCTGGTTTCTCAGTCTGTTTCCTAGAGCCGGTTTGAAGTTCCTGCAGTTTTCACTGTAAAACCGTGTTGGAGCTAGTACCTCCCCATATATATGTATGGAGTGGAGTTTGCAACTGAAAAGAGACTTTCTGTTCCCAACATTCTAGGTGAAGGACGGCTTTCACACACACTTATCTCTCAGAACTGAGCATGTGGAGAGACGTTCGTTCATCTAGCACCAAGGGAACGGGTTGCAGGTGAAACTTTTACTCTGGTTTCTCAGTCTGTTTCCTAGTGCCGGTTTGAAGTTCCTGCAGTTTTCACTGTAAAACCGAGTTGGAGCAAGTACCTCCCCATATATATGTATGGAGTGGAGTTTGCAACTGAAAAGAAACTTTGTGTTCCCAACAAGCAAGTATAAGGTCGGCTTTCACACACACTTATCTCTCAGACCTGAGCATTTGGAGAGACGTTCGTTCATCTAGCACAATGGGAACGGGTTGCAGGAGAAACTTTTACTCAGGTTTCCCAGTGTGTTTCCTAGTGCCGGTTTGAATTTCCTGCAGTTTTCACTGTAAAACCGAGTTGGAGCTAGTACCTCCCCATATATATGTATGGAGTGGGGTTTGCAACTGAAAAGAAACTTTGTGTTCCCAACAAGCTAGGTGAAGGACGGCTTTCACACACACTTATCTCTCAGAACTGAGCATGTGGAGAGACTTTCGTTCATCTAGCACAAAGGGAACGGGTTGCAGGAGAAACTTTTACTCTGGATTCTCAGTGTGTTTCCTAGTGCCGGTTTGAAGTTCCTGCAGTTTTCACTGTAAAACCGAGTTGGAGCTAGTACCTCCCCATATATATGTATGGAGTGGGGTTTGCAACTGAAAAGAAACTTTGTGTTCCCAACAAGCTAGGTGAAGGAAGGCTTTCACACACACTTATCTCTCAGAACTGAGCACGTGGAGAGACTTTCGTTCATCTAGCACAAAGGGAACGGGTTGCAGGAGAAACTTTTACTCTGGTTTCTCAGTCTGTTTCCTAGTGCCGGTTTGAAGTTCCTGCAGTTTTCACTGTAAAACCGAGTTGGAGCTAGTACCTCCCCATATATATGTATGGAGTGGAGTTTGCAACTGAAAAGAAACTTTGTGTTCCCAACAAGCTAGGTGAAGGACGGCTTTCACACACACTTATCTCTCAGAACTGAGCATGTGGAGAGACGATCGTTCATCTAGCTCAAAGGAACGGTTTGCAGGATAAACTTTTACTCTGGTTTCTCAGTCTGTTTCCTAGTGCCGGTTTGAAGTTCCTGCAGTTTTCACTGTAAAACAGATTTGGAGCTAGTATATCCCTATATATGTGTATGGAGTGGAGTTTGCAACTGAAAAGAAACTTTGTGTTCCCAACAAGCTAGGTGAAGGACGGCTTTCACACACACTTATCTCTCAGAACAGAGCATGTGGAGAGACGTTCGTTCATCTAGCACAAAGGGAACGGGTTGCAGGAGAAACTTTTACTCTGGTTTCTCAGTCTGTTTCCTAGTGCCGGTTTGAAGTTCCTGCAGTTTTCACTGTAAAACAGAGTTGGAGCTAGTTTCTTCCCCATATATATGTATGGAGTGGAGTTTGCAACTGAAAAGAAACTATGTGTTCCCAACAAGCTAGGTGAAAGACGGCTTTCACAAACACTTATCTCTCGGAACTGAGCATGTGGAGAGACGTTCGTTCATCTAGCACCAAGGGAACGGGTTGCAGGAGAAACTTTTACTCTGGTTTCTCAGTCTGTTTCCTAGTGTCGGTTTGAAGTTCCTGCAGTTTTCACTGTAAAACCGAGTTGGAGCTTGTACCTCCCTATATATATGTATGGAGTGGAGTTTGCAACTGAAAAGAATCTTTGTGTTCCCAACAAGCTAGGTGAAGGACGGCTTTCACACACACTTCTCTCTCAGAACAGAGCATGTGGAGAGACGTTCGTTCATCTAGCACAAAGGGAACGGGTGGCAGGAGGAAATTTTACTCTGGTTTCTCAGTCTGTTTCCTAGTGCCGGTTTGAAGTTCCTGCAGTTTTCACTGTAAAACCGAGTTGGAGCTAGTACCTCCCCATATATATGTATGGAATGGAGTTTGCAACTTAAAAGAGACTTTCTGTTCCCAACAAGCTTGGTGAAGGACGGCTTTCACACACACTTATCTCTCAGAATTGAGCATGTGGAGAGACGTTCGTTCATTTAGCACCAAGGGAACGGGTTGCAGGAGAAACTTTTACTCTGGTTTCTCAGTCTGTTTCCTAGTGCCGGTTTGAAGTTCCTGCAGTTTTCACTGTAAAACCGAGTTGGAGCTAGTACCTCCCTATATATATGTATGGAGTTGAGTTTGCAACTGAAAAGAAACTTTGTGTTCCCAACAAGCAAGGTGAAGGACGGCTTTCACACACACTTATCTCTCAGAACTGAGCACGTGGAGAGATGTTCGTTCATCTAGCACAAAGGGAACGGGTTGCAGGTGAAACTTTTACTCTGGTTTCTCAGTCTGTTTCCAAGTGCCGGTTTGAAGTTCCTGCAGTTTTCACTGTAAAACAGAGTTGGAGCTAGTACCTCCCCATATATATGTATAGAGTGGAGTTTGCAACTGAAAAGAAACTTTGTGTTCCCAACAAGCTTGAATAAGGACGGCTTTCACACACACTTATCTCTCAGAACTGAGCATTTGGAGAGACGTTCGTTCATCTAGCACAAAGGGAACGGGTTGCAGGTGAAACATTTACTCTGGTTTCTCAGTCTGTTTCCTAGTGCCGGTTTGAAGTTCCTGCAGTTTTCACTGTAAAACCGAGTTGGAGCTAGTACTTCCCCATATATATGTATGGAGTGGTGTTTGCAACTGAATAGAAACTTTGTGTTCCCAACAAGCTATGTGAAGGACGGCTTTCACACACACTTATCTCTCAGAACTGAGCATGTGGAGAGACATTCGTTCATCTAGCACAAAGGGAACGGGTGGTAGGAGGAACTTTTACTCTGGTTTCTCAGTCTGTTTCCTAGAGCCGGTTTGAAGTTCCTGCAGTTTTCACTGTAAAACCGTGTTGGAGCTAGTACCTCCCCATATATATGTATGGAGTGGAGTTTGCAACTGAAAAGAGACTTTCTGTTCCCAACATTCTAAGTGAAGAACGGCTTTCACACACACTTATCTCTCAGAACTGAGCATGTGGAGAGACTTTCGTTCATCTAGCACAAAGGGAACGGGTTGCAGGTGAAACTTTTACTCTGGTTTCTCAGTCTGTTTCCTAGTGCCGGTTTGAAGTTCCTGCAGTTTTCACTGTAAAACCGAGTTGGAGCAAGTACCTCCCCATATATATGTATGGAGTGGAGTTTGCAACTGAAAAGAAACTTTGTGTTCCCAACAAGCTAGTATAAGTTCGGCTTTCACACACACTTATCTCTCAGAACTGAGCATTTGGAGAGACGTTCGTTCATCTAGCACAATGGGAACGGGTTGCAGGAGAAACTTTTACTCTGGTTTCCCAGTGTGTTTCCTAGTGCCGGTTTGAATTTCCTGCAGTTTTCACTGTAAAACCGAGTTGGAGCTAGTACCTCCCCTTATATATGTATGGAGTGGGGTTTGCAACTGAAAAGAAACTTTGTGTTCCCAACAAGCTAGGTGAAGGACGGCTTTCACACACACTTATCTCTCCGAACTGAGCATGTGGAGAGACTTTCGTTCATCTAGCACAAAGAGAACGGGTTGCAGGAGAAACTTTTACTCTGGATTCTCAGTGTGTTTCCTAGTGCCGGTTTGAAGTTCCTGCAGTTTTCACTGTAAAACCGAGTTGGAGCTAGTACCTCCCCATATATATGTATGGAGTGGGGTTTGCAACTGAAAAGAAACTTTGTGTTCCCAACAAGCTAGGTGAAGGAAGGCTTTCACACACACTTATCTCTCAGAACTGAGCACGTAGAGAGACGTTCGTTCATCTAGCACAAAGGGAACGGGTTGCAGGAGAAACTTTTACTCTGGTTTCTCAGTCTGTTTCCTAGTGCCGGTTTGAAGTTCCTGCAGTTTTCACTGTAAAACCGAGTTGGAGCTAGTACCTCCCCATATATATGTATGGAGTGGAGTTTGCAACTGAAAAGAAACTTTGTGTTCCCAACAAGCTAGGTGAAGGACGGCTTTCACACACACTTATCTCTCAGAACTGAGCATGTGGAGAGACGTTCGTTCATCTAGCACAAAGGGAACGGGTTGCAGGAGAAACTTTCACTCTGGTTTCTCGGTCTGTTTTCTAGTGCCGGTTTGAATTCCCTGCAGTTTTCACTGTAAAACCGAGTTGGAGCTAGTACCTGCCCATAATTATGTATGGAGTGGAGTTTGCAACTGAAAAGAAACTTTGTGTTCCCAACAAGCTAGGTGAAGTACGGCTTTCAAACACACTTGTCTCTCAGAACTGAGCATGTGTAGAGATGTTCGTTCATCTAGCACAAAGGGAACGGGTTGCAGGAGAATCTTTTACTCTGGTTTCCCAGTCTGTTTCCTAGTGCCGGTTTGAAGTTCCTGCAGTTTTCACAGTAAAACCGAGTTTGAGCTAGTACCTCCCCATATATATGTATGGAGTGGAGTTTGCAACTGAAAAGAAACTTTGTGTTCCCAACAAGCTAGGTGAAGGACGGCTTTCACACACACTTATCTCTCAGAACTGGGCATGTGGAGAGACGTTCGTTCATCTAGCACAAATGGAACGGGTTTCAGGAGAAACTTTTACTCTGGTTTCTCAGTCTGTTTCCTAGTGCCGGTTTGAAATTCCTGTAGTTTTCACTGTAAAACCGAGTTGAAGCTAGTACCTCCCCATATATATGTATCGATTGGGGTTTGCAACTGAAAAGAAACTTTTTGTTCCCAACAAGCTATGTGAAGGACGGCTTTCACACACACTTAACTCTCAGAACTGAGCATGTGTAGAGACGTTCGTTCATCTAGCACAAAGAGAATGGGTTGCAGGAGAAACTTTTTCTCTGGTTTCTCAGTCTGTTTCCTAGTGCCGGTTTGAAGTTCCTGCAGTTTTCAATGTAAAACCGAGTTTTAGCTAGTACCTCCCCATATATATGTATGGAGTGGAGTTTGCAAATGAAAAGAAACTTTGTGTTCCCAACAAGCTAGGTGAAGGACGGCTTTCACACACACTTATCTCTCAGAACTGAGCATGTGGAGAGACGTTCGTTCATCTAGCACAAAGGGAACGGGTTGCAGGATAATCTTTTACTCTGGTTTCTCAGTCTGTTTCCTAGTTCCGGTTTGAAGTTCCTGCAGTTTTCACTGTAAAACCGAGTTGGAGCTATTATCTCCCCATATATATGTATGGAGTGGAATTTGCAACTGAAAAGATACTTTGTGTTCCTAACAAGCTTGGTGAAGGACGGCTTTCACACACACTTATCTCTCAGAACTTAGCATGTGAAGAGACTTTCGATTGTCTAGCACAAACGGAACGGGTTTCAGGAGAAACTTTTACTATGGTTTCAAAGTCTGTTTCCTAGTGCCGGTTTGAAGTTCCTGCAGTTTTCACTGTAAAACCGAGTTGGAGCTAGTACCTCCCCATATATATGTATGGAGTGGAATTTGCAACTTAAAAAAACTTTGTGTTCCCAACAAGCTAGGTGAAGGACGGCTTTCACACACACTTATCTCTCAGAACTGAGCATGTGGAGAGACGTTCGTTCATCTAGCACAAAGGGAACGGGTTGAAGGAGAAACTTTTACTCTGGTTTCTCAGTCTGTTTCCTAGTGCCGGTTTGAAGTTCCTGCAGTTTTCACTGTAAAACCGAGTTGGAGCTAGTGCCTCCCCATATATATGTATGGAGTGGAGTTTGCAACTGAAAAGAAACTTCGTGTTCCCAACAAGCTAATTGAAGGACGGCTTTCACACACACTTTTCTCTCAGAACTGAGCATGTGGAGAGACGTTCGTTCATCTAGCACAAAGGGAACGGGTTGGAGGAGAAACTTTTACTCTGGTTTCTCAGTCTGTTTCCTAGTGCCGGTTTGAAGATCCTGCAGTTTTCACTGTAAAACCGAGTTGGAGCTAGTATCTCCCCATATATATGTTTGGAGTGGAGTTTGCAACTGAAAAGAAACTTTGTGTTCCCAACAAGCTACGTGAAAGACGGCTTTCACCCACAATTATCTCTCAGAACAGAGCATGTGGAGAGACGTTCATTCATCTAGCACAAAGGGAACGGGTTGCAGGAGAAACTTTTACTCTGGTTTCTCAGTCTGTTTCCTAGTGCCGGTTTGAAGTTCCTGCAGTTTTCACTGTAAAACCGAGTTGGAGCTAGTACCTCCCCATATATATGTATGGAGTGGAGTTTGCAACTGAAAAGAGACTTTGTGTTCCCAACAAGCTAGTATAAGGACGGCTTTCACACACACTTATCTCTCAGAACTGAGCATGTGGAGAGACGTTTGTTCATCTAGCACAAATGGAACGGTTTGCAGGAGAAACTTTTACTCTGGTTTCTCGGTCTGTTTCCTAGTGCCGGTTTGAAGATCCTGCAGTTTTCACTGTAAAACCGAGTTGGAGCTAGTACCTGCCCATAATTATGTATGGAGTGGAGTTTCCAAATGAAAAGAAACTTTGTGTTCCCAAAAAGCTAGGTGAAAGACGGCTTTCACACACACTTATATTTCAGAACTGAGCATGTGGAGAGACTTTCGTTCATCTAGCACAAAGTGAACGGGTTGCAGGTGAAACTTTTACTCTGGTTTCTCAGTCTGTTTCCTAATGCCGGTTTGAAGTTCCTGCAGTTTTCACTGTAAAACCGAGTTGGAGCTAGTACCTCCCCATATATATGTATGGAGTGGAGCTTGCAACTGAAAAGAAACTTTGTGTTTCCAACAAGCTAGTTGAAGGACGGCTTTCACACACACTTATCTCTCAGAACTTAGCATGTGAAGAGACGTTCGTTCATCTAGCACAATGGGAACGGGTTGCAGGAGAAACTTTTACTCTGGTTTCTCAGTCTGTTTCCTAGTGCCGGTTTGAAGTTCCTGCAGTTTTCACTGTAAAACCGTGTTGGAGTTAGTGCCTCCCCATATATATGTATGGAGTGGAGTTTGCAACTGAAAAGAAACTTCGTGTTCCCAACAAGCTAGTTGAAGGACGGCTTTCACACACACTTTTCTCTCAGAACTGAGCATGTGGAGAGACGTTCGTTCATCTAGCACAAAGGGAACGGGTTGGAGGAGAAACTTTTACTCTGGTTTCTCAGTCTGTTTCCTAGTGCCGGTTTGATGTTCCTGCAGTTTTCACTGTAAAACCGAGTTGGAGCTAGTACCTCCCCATATATATGTATGGAGTGGAGTTTGCAACTGAAAAGTGACTTTGTGTTCCCAACAAGCTAGTATAAGGACGGCTTTCACACACACTTATCTCTCAGAACTGAGCATGTGGAGAGACGTTCGTTCATCTAGCACAAATGGAACGGGTTGAAGGAGAAACTTTTTCTCTGGTTTCTCGGTCTGTTTCCTAGTGCCGGTTTGAAGATCCTGCAGTTTTCACTGTAAAACCGAGTTGGAGCTAGTACCTGCCCATAATTATGTATGGAGTGGAGTTTCCAAATGAAAAGAAACTTTGTGTTCCCAAAAAGCTAGGTGAAAGACGGCTTTCACACACACTTATATTTCAGAACTGAGCATGTGGAGAGACTTTCGTTCATCTAGCACAAAGTGAACGGGTTGCAGGTGAAACTTTTACTCTGCTTTCTCAGTCTGTTTCCTAATGCCGGTTTGAAGTTCCTGCAGTTTTCACTGTAAAACCGAGTTGGAGCTAGTACCTCCCCATATATATGTATGGAGTGGAGCTTGCAACTGAAAAGAAACTTTGTGTTTCCAACAAGCTAGTTGAAGGACGGCTTTCACACACACTTATCTCTCAAAACTTAGCATGTGAAGAGACGTTCGTTCATCTAGCACAATGGGAACGGTTTGCAGGAGAAACTTTTACTCTGGTTTCTCAGTCTGTTTCCTAGTGCCGGTTTGAAGTTCCTGCAGTTTTCACTGTAAAACCGAGTTGGAGCTAGTACCTCCCCATATATATGTATGGAGTGGAGTTTGCATCTGAAAAGAAACTTTGTGTTCCCAACAAGCAAGTATAAGGACGGCTTTCACACACACTTATCTCTCAGAACTGAGCATTTGGAGAGACGTTCGTTCATCTAGCACAAAGGGAACGGGTTGCAGGAGAAACTTTTACTCTGGTTTCTCAGTCTGTTTCCTAGTGCCGGTTTGAAGTTCCTGCAGTTTTCACTGAAAAACCGAGTTTGAGCTAGTACCTCCCCATATATATGTATGGAGTGGAGTTTGCAACTGAAAAGAAGCTTTGTGTTCCCAACAAGCTAGGTGAAGGACGGCTTTAACACACACTTATCTCTCAGAAATGAGCATGTGGAGAGACGTTCGTTCATCTAGCACAAAGGGAACGGGTTGCAGGAGAAACTTTTACTCTGGTTTCTCAGTCTGTTTCCTAGTGCCGGTTTGAAATTCCTGCAGTTTTCACTGTAAAACCGAGTTGGAGCTAGTACCTCCCCATATATATGTATGGAGTGGAGTTTGCAACTGAAAGAATCTTTGTGTTCCCAACAAGCTAGGTGAAGGACGGCTTTCACACACATTTATCTCTCAGAACTGAGCATGTGGAGAGAGGTTCGTTCATCTAGCACAAATGGAACGGGTTGCAGGAGAAACTTTTACTCTGGTTTCTCAGTCTGTTTCCTAGTGCCGGTTTGAAGTTCCTGTAGTTTTCACTGTAAAACCGAGTTGGAGCTAGTACCTCCCCATATATATGTATAGATTGGGGTTTGCAACTGAAAAGAAACTTTTTGTTCCCAACAAGCTAGGTGAAGGACGGCTTTCACACACACTTATCTCTCAGAACAGAGCATGTGTAGAGACGTTCGTTCATCTAGCACAAAGAGAATGGGTTGCAGGAGAAACTTTTTCTCTGGTTTCTCAGTCTGTTTCCTAGTGCCGGTTTGAAGTTCCTGCAGTTTTCACTGTAAAACAAAGTTGGAGCTAGTACCTCCCCATATATATGTATGGAGTGGAGTTTGCAACTGAAAAGAAACTTTGTGTTCCCAACAAGCTAGGTGAAGGACGGCTTTCACACACACTTATCTCTCAGAACTTAGCATGTGAAGAGACTTTCGATTGTCTAGCACAAACGGAACGGGTTGCAGGAGAAACTTTTACTATGGTTTCACAGTCTGTTTCCTAGTGCCGGTTTGAAGTTCCTGCAGTTTTCACTGTAAAACCGAGTTGGAGCTAGTACCTCCCCATATATATGTATGGAGTGGAATTTGCAACTTAAAAAAACTTTGTGTTCCCAACAAGCTAGGTGAAGGACGGCTTTCACACACACTTATTTCTCAGAACTGAGCATGTGGAGAGACGTTCGTTCATCTAGCACAAAGGGAACGGGTGGCAGGAGAAACTTTTACTCTGGTTTCTCAGTCTGTTTCCTAGTGCCGGATTGAAGTTCCTGCAGGTTTCACTGTAAAACCGAGTTGGAGCTAGTGCCTCCCCATATATATGTATGGAGTGGAGTTTGCAAATGAAAAGAAACTTCGTGTTCCCAACAAGCTAGGTGAAGGACGGCTTTCACACACACTTTTCTCTCAGAACTGAGCATGTGGAGAGACGTTCGTTCATCTAGCACAAAGGGAACGGTTTGCAGGAGAAACTTTTACTCTGGTTTCTCAGTCTGTCTCCTAGTGCCGGTTTGAATTTCCTGCAGTTTTCACTGTAAAACCGAGTTGGAGCTTGTATCTCCAGATATATATGTATGGAGTGGGGTTTGCATCTGAAAAGAACCTTTGTGTTCCCAACAAGCTAGGTGAAGGGCGGCTTTCACACACACTTATCTCTCAGAACTGAGCATTTGGAGAGACGTTCGTTTGTCTAGCACAAAGGGAAAGGGTTGCAGGAGAAACTTTTACTCTGGTTTCTCAGTCTGTTTCTTAGTGCCGATTTGAAGTTCCTGCAGTTTTCACTGTAAAACCGAGTTGGAGCTAGTACCTCCCCATATATATGTATGGAGTGGAGTTTGCAACTGAAAAGAAACTTTGTGTTCCCAACAAGCTAGGTGAAGGACGGCTTTCACACACAATTATCTCTCAGAACTGAGCATGTGGAGAGACGTTCGTTCATCTAGAACAAAGGGAACGGGTTGCAGGAGAAACTTTTCTCTGGTTTCTCAGTCTGTTTCCTAGTGCCGGTATGAATTTCCTGCAGTTTTCACTGTAAAACCGAGTTGGAGCTAGTACCTCCCCATATATATGTATGGAGTGGAGTTTGCAACTGAAAAGAAACTTTGTGTTCCCAACAAGCTAGGTGAAGGACGGCTTTCACACCCACTTATCTCTCAGAACTGAGCATGTGGAGAGACGTTCGTTCATCTAGCTCAAAGGAACGGTTTGCAGGGGAAACTTTTACTCTGGTTTCTCAGTCTGTTTCCTAGTGCCGGTTTGAAGTTCCTGCAGTTTTCACTGTAAAACCGAGTTGGAGCTTGTACCTCCCTATATATATGTATGGAGTGGAGTTTGCAACTGAAAAGAATCTTTGTGTTCCCAACAAGCTAGGTGAAGGACGGCTTTCACACACACTTCTCTCTCAGAACAGAGCATGTGGAGAGACGTTCGTTCATCTAGCACAAAGGGAACGGGTTGCAGGAGAAACTTTTACTCTGGTTTCTCAGTCTGTCTCCTAGTGCCGGTTTGAATTTCCTGCAGTTTTCACTGTAAAACCGAGTTGGAGCTTGTATCTCCCCATATATATGTATGGTGTGGGGTTTGCATCTGAAAAGAACCTTTGTGTTCCCAACAAGCTAGGTGAAGGACGGCTTTCACACACACTTATCTCTCAGAACTGAGCATTTGGAGAGACGTTCGTTTGTCTAGCACAAAGGGAAAGGGTTGCAGGAGAAACTTTTACTCTGGTTTCTCAGTCTGTTTCTTAGTGCCGATTTGAAGTTCCTGCAGTTTTCACTGTAAAACAGAGTTGGAGCTAGTTTCTTCCCCATATATATGTATGGAGTGGAGTTTGCAACTGAAAAGAAACTTTGTGTTCCCAACAAGCTAGGTGAAGGACGGCTTTCACACACAATTATCTCTCAGAACTGAGCATGTGGAGAGACGTTCGTTCATCTAGAACAAAGGGAACGGGTTGCAGGAGAAACTTTTCTCTGGTTTCTCAGTCTGTTTCCTAGTGCCGGTTTGAATTTCCTGCAGTTTTCACTGTAAAACCGAGTTGGAGCTAGTACCTCCCCATATATATGTATGGAGTGGAGTTTGCAACTGAAAAGAAACTTTGTGTTCCCAACAAGCTAGGTGAAGGACGGCTTTCACACACACTTATCTCTCAGAACTGAGCATGTGGAGAGACCTTCGTTCATCTAGCTCAAAGGAACGGTTTGCAGGGGAAACTTTTACTCTGGTTTCTCAGTCTGTTTCCTAGTGCCGGTTTGAAGTTCCTGCAGTTTTCACTGTAAAACCGAGTTGGAGCTTGTACCTCCCTATATATATGTATGGAGTGGAGTTTGCAACTGAAAAGAATCTTTGTGTTCCCAACAAGCTAGGTGAAGGATGGCTTTCACACACACTTCTCTCTCAGAACAGAGCATGTGGAGAGACGTTCGTTCATCTAGCACAAAGGGAACGGGTTGCAGGAGAAACTTTTACTCTGGTTTCTCAGTCTGTTTCCTAGTGCCGGTTTGAAGTTCCTGCAGTTTTCACTGTAAAACCGAGTTGGAGCTAGTACTTCCCCATATATATGTATGGAGTGGAGTTTGCAACTGAAAAGAAACTTTGTGTTCCCAACAAGCTAGTATAAGTACGGCTTTCACACACACTTATCTCTCAGAACTGAGCATTTGGAGAGACGTTCGTTCATCTAGCACAAAGGAAACGGGTTGCAGGAGAAACTTTTACTCTGGTTTCTCAGTCTGTTTCCTAGTGCCGGTTTGAAGTTCCTGCAGTTTTCACTGTAAAACCGAGTTGGAGCTAGTATCTCCCCATATATATGTATGTAGTGGGGTTTGCAACTGAAAAGAAACTTTGTGTTCCCAACAAGCTAGGTGAAGGACGGCTTTCACACACACTTATCTCTCAGAAATGAGCATGTGGAGAGACGTTCGTTCATCTAGCACAAAGGGAACGGGTGGCAGGAGGAAATTTTACTCTGTTTTCTCAGTCTGTTTCCTTGTGCCGGTTTGAAGTTCCTGCAGTTTTCACTGTAAAACCGAGTTGGAGCTAGTACCTCCCCATATATATGTATGGAGTGGAGTTTGCAACTGAAAAGAGACTTTGTGTTCCCAACAAGCTAGGTGAAGGACGGCTTTCACACACACTTATCTCTCAGAAATGAGCATGAGGAGAGACGTTCGTTCATCTAGCACCAAGGGAACGGGTTGCAGGAGAAACTTTTACTCTGGTTTCTCAGTCTGTTTCCTAGTGCCGGTTTGAAGTTCCTGCAGTTTTCACTGTAAAAGCGTGTTGGAGCTAGTACCTCCCTATATATATGTATGGAGTGGAGTTTGCAACTGAAAATAAACTTTGTGTTCCCAACAAGCTAGGTGAAGGACGGCTTTCACACACACTTATCTCTCAGAACAGAGCATGTGGAGAGACGTTCGTTCACCTAGCACAAAGGGAACGGGTTGCAGGAAAAACTTTTACTCTGGTTTCTCAGTCTGTTTCCTAGTCCCGGTTTGAAGTTCCTGCAGTTTTCACTGTAAAACCGAGTTTGAGCTAGTACCTCCCCATATATATGTATGGAGTGGAGTTTGCAACTGAAAAGAAACTTTGTGTTCCCAACAAGCTAGGTGAAGGACGGCTTTCACACACACTTATCTCTCAGAACTGAGCATGTGGAGAGACGTTCGTTCATCTAGCACAAAGGGAACGGGTTGCAGGAGAAACTTTTACTCTGGTTTCTCATTCTGTTTCCTAGTGCATGTTTGAAGTTCCTGCAGTTTTAGCTGTAAAACCGAGTTGGAGCTAGTACCTCCCCATATATATGTATGTAGTGGAGTTTGCAACTGAAAAGAAACTTTGTGTTCCCAACAAGCTAGGTGAAGGACGGCTTTCACACACACTTA
Organism: Camelus dromedarius; assembly: GCF_036321535.1. Lineage (NCBI taxonomy): Eukaryota > Metazoa > Chordata > Mammalia > Artiodactyla > Camelidae > Camelus > Camelus dromedarius. The sequence goes on from NW_026989747.1 coordinate 1,457,541, forward strand.
TCTCTCAGAACTGAGCACGTGGAGAGACGTTCGTTCATCTAGCACAAAGGGTACGGGTTGCAGGAGAAACTTTTACTCTGGTTTCTCAGTCTGTTTCCTAGTGCCGGTTTGAAGTTCCTGCAGTTTTCACTGTAAAACAGAGTTGGAGCTAGTACCTCCCCATATATATGTATGGAGTGGGGTTTGCAACTGAAAAGAATCTTTGTGTTCCCAACAAGCTACTATAAGGACGGCTTTCACACACACTTATCTCTCAGAACTGAGCATTTGGAGAGACGTTCGTTCATCTAGCACAAAGGGAACGGGTTGCAGGAGAAACTTTTACTCTGGTTTCTCAGTCTGTTTCCTAGTGCCGGTTTGAAGTTCCTGCAGTTTTCACTGTAAAACCGAGTTTGAGCCAGTACCTCCCCATATATATGTATGGAGTGGAGTTTGCAACTGAAAAGAAACTTTGTGTTCCCAACAAGCTAAGTGAAGGACGGCTTTCACACACACTTATCTCTCAGAACTGAGCATGTGGAGAGAGGTTCGTTCATCTAGCACAAATGGAACGGGTTGCAGGAGAAACTTTTACTCTGGTTTCTCAGTCTGTTTCCTAGTGCCGGTTTGAAGTTCCTGTAGTTTTCACTGTAAAACCGAGTTGGAGCTAGTACCTCCCCATATATAGGTATAGATTGGGGTTTGCAACTGAAAAGAAACTTTTTGTTCCCAACAAGCTAGCTGAAGTACGGCTTTCACACACACTTATCTCTCAGAACTGAGCATGTGTAGAGACGTTCGTTCATCTAGCACAAAGAGGATGGGTTGCAGGAGAAACTTTTTCTCTGGTTTCTCAGTCTGTTTCCTAGTGCCGGTTTGAAGTTCCTGCAGTTTTCACTGTAAAACCGAGTTGGTGCTAGTACCTCCCCATATATATGTATGGAGTGGAGTTTGCAACTGAAAAGAAACTTTGTGTTCCCAACAAGCTAGGTGAAGGACGGCTTTCACACACACTTATCTCTCAGATCTGAGCATGTGGAGAGACGTTCGTTCATCTCGCACAAAGGGAACGGGTTGCAGGAGAAACTTTTACTCTGGTTTCTCAGTCTGTTTCCTAGTGCCGGTTTGAAGTTCCTGCAGTTTTCACTGTAATACCGAGTTGGAGCTAGTATCTCCCCATATATATGTATGGAGTGGAGTTTGCAACTGAAAAGAAACTTTGTGTTTCCAACAAGCTAGGTGAAAGACGGCTTTCACACACACTTATCTCTCAGAATTTAGCATGTGAAGAGACTTTCGATTCTCTAGCACAAACGGAACGGGTTGCAGGAGAAACTTTTACTATGGTTTCACAGTCTGTTTCCTAGTGCCGGTTTGAAGTTCCTGCAGTTTTCACTGTAAAACCGAGTTGGAGCTAGTACCTCCCCATATATATTTATGGAGTGGAATTTGCAACTTAAAAAAACTTTGTGTTCCCAACAAGCTAGGTGAAGGACGGCTTTCACACACACTTATCTCTCAGAACTGAGCATGTTGAGAGACTTTCGTTCATCTTGCACAAAGGGAACGGGTGGCAGGAGAAACTTTTACTCTGGTTTCTCAGTCTGTTTCCTAGTGCCGGTTTGAACTTCCTGCAGGTTTCACTGTAAAACCGAGTTGGAGCTAGTGCCTCCCCATATATATGTATGGAGTGGAGTTTGCAACTGAAAAGAAACTTCGTGTTCCCAACAAGCTAGGTGAAGGACGGCTTTCACACACACTTTTCTCTCAGAACTGAGCATGTGGAGAGACGTTCGTTCATCTAGCACAAATGGAACGGGTTGCAGGAGAAACTTTTACTCTGGTTTCTCAGTCTGTCTCCTAGTGCCGGTTTGAATTTCCTGCAGTTTTCACTGTAAAACCGAGTTGGAGCTTGTATCTCCCCATATATATGTGTGGAGTGGGGTTTGCATCTGAAAAGAAACTTTGTGTTCCCAACAAGCTAGGTGAAGGACGGCTTTCACACACACTTATCTCTCAGAACTGAGCTTTTGGAGAGACGTTCGTTTGTCTAGCACAAAGGGAAAGGGTTGCAGGAGAAACTTTTACTCTGGTTTCTCAGTCTGTTTCTTAGTGCCGATTTGAAGTTCCTGCAGTTTTCACTGTAAAACAGAGTTGGAGCTAGTACCTCCCCATATATATGTATGGAGTGGAGTTTGCAACTGAAAAGAAACTTTGTGTTCCCAACAAGCTAGGTGAAGGGCGGCTTTCACACACAATTATCTCTCAGAACTTAGCATGTGGAGAGACGTTCGTTCATCTAGAACAAAGGGAACGGGTTGCAGGAGAAACTTTTCTCTGGTTTCTCAGTCTGTTTCCTAGTGCCGGTTTGAATTTCCTGCAGTTTTCACTGTAAAACCGAGTTGGAGCTAGTACCTCCCCATATATATGTATGGAGTGGAGTTTGCAACTTAAAAGAAACTTTGTGTTCCCAACAAGCTAGGTGAAGGACGGCTTTCACACACACTTATCTCTCAGAACTGAGCATGTGGAGAGACGTTCGTTCATCTGGCTCAAAGGAACGGTTTGCAGGAGAAACTTTTACTCTGGTTTCTCAGTCTGTTTCCTAGTGCCGGTTTGAAGTTCCTGCAGTTTTCACTGTAAAATCGAGTTGGAGCTTGTACCTCCCTATATATATGTATGGAGTGGAGTTTGCAACTGAAAAGAATCTTTGTGTTCCCAACAAGCTAGGTGAAGGACGGCTTTCACACACACTTATCTCTCAGAAGTGAGCATGTGGAGAGACGTTCGTTCATCTAGCACCAAGGGAACGGGTTGCAGGACAAACATTTACTCTGGTTTCTCAGTCTGTTTCCTAGTGCATGTTTGAAGTTCCTGCAGTTTTCCCTGTAAAACCGAGTTGGAGCTAGTACTTCCCCATATATATGTATGGATTGGAGTTTGCAACTGAAAAGAAACTTTGTGTTCCCAACAAGCTAGGTGAAGGACGGCTTTCACACACACTTATCTCTCAGAACTGAGCACGTGGAGAGACGTTCGTTCATCTAGCACAAAGGGAACGGGTTGCAGGAGAAACTTTTACTCTGGTTTCTCAGTCTGTTTCCTAGTGCCGGTTTGAAGTTCCTGCAGTTTTCACTGTAAAACAGAGTTGGAGCTAGGACCTCCCCATATATATGTATGGAGTGGAGTTTGCAACTGAAAAGAAACTTTGTGTTCCCAACAAGCTAGTATAAGGACGGCTTTCACACACACTTATCTCTCAGAACTGAGCATTTGGAGAGACGTTCGTTCATCTAGCACAAAGGGAACGGGTTGCAGGAGAAACATTTACTCTGGTTTCTCAGACTGTTTCCTAGTGCCGGTTTGATGTTCCTGCAGTTTTCACTGTAAAACCGAGTTGGAGCTAGTATCTCCCCATATATATGTATGGAGTGGTGTTTGCAACTGAAAAGAATCTATGTGTTCCCAACAAGCTAGGTGAAGGACGGCTTTCACACACACTTATCTCTCAGAACTGAGCATGTGGAGAGACGTTCGTTCATCTAGCACAAAGGGAAAGGGTGGCAGGAGGAACTTTTACTCTGGTTTCTCAGTCTGTTTCCTAGTGCCGGATTGAAGTTCATGCAGTTTTCCCTGTAAAACCGAGTTGGAGCTAGTACCTCCCCATATATATGTATGGAGTGGAGTTTGCAACTGAAAAGAAACTTTGTTTTCCCAACAAGCTAGGTGAAGGACGGCTTTCACACACACTTATCTCTCAGAACTGAGCACGTGGAGAGACGTTCGTTCATCTAGCACAAAGGGAACGGGTTGCAGGAGAAACTTTTACTCTGGTTTCTCAGTCTGTTTCCTAGTGCCGGTTTGAAGTTCCTGCAGTTTTCACTGTAAAACAGAGTTGGAGCTATGACCTCCCCATATATATGTATGGAGTGGAGTTTGCAACTGAAAAGAAACTTTGTGTTCCCAACAAGCTAGTATATGGACGGCTTTCACACACACTTATCTCTCAGAACTGAGCATTTGGAGAGACGTTCGTTCATCTAGCACAAAGGGAACGGGTTGCAGGAGAAAATTTTACTCTGGTTTCTCAGTCTGTTTCCTAGTGCCGGTTTGATGTTCCTGCAGTTTTCACTGTAAAACCGAGTTGGAGCTAGTATCTCCCCTTATATATGTATGGAGTGGTGTTTGCAACTGAAAAGAAACTATGTGTTCCCAACAAGCTAGGTGAAGGACGGCTTTCACACACACTTATCTCTCAGAACTGAGCATGTTGAGAGACGTTCGTTCATCTTGCACAAAGGGAACGGGTGGCAGGAGAAACTTTTACTCTGGTTTCTCAGTCTGTTTCCTAGTGCCGGTTTGAACTTCCTGCAGGTTTCACTGTAAAACCGAGTTGGAGCTAGTGCCTCCCCATATATATGTATGGAGTGGAGTTTGCAACTGAAAAGAAACTTCGTGTTCCCAACAAGCTAGGTGAAGGACGGCTTTCACACACACTTTTCTCTCAGAACTGAGCATGTGGAGAGACGTTCGTTCATCTAGCACAAATGGAACGGGTTGCAGGAGAAACTTTTACTCTGGTTTCTCAGTCTGTCTCCTAGTGCCGGTTTGAATTTCCTGCAGTTTTCACTGTAAAACCGAGTTGGAGCTTGTATCTCCCCATATATATGTGTGGAGTGGGGTTTGCATCTGAAAAGAAACTTTGTGTTCCCAACAAGCTAGGTGAAGGACGGCTTTCACACACACTTATCTCTCAGAACTGAGCTTTTGGAGAGACGTTCGTTTGTCTAGCACAAAGGGAAAGGGTTGCAGGAGAAACTTTTACTCTGGTTTCTCAGTCTGTTTCTTAGTGCCGATTTGAAGTTCCTGCAGTTTTCACTGTAAAACCGAGTTGGAGCTAGTACCTCCCCATATATATGTATGGAGTGGAGTTTGCAACTGAAAAGAAACTTTGTGTTCCCAACAAGCTAGGTGAAGGGCGGCTTTCACACACAATTATCTCTCAGAACTTAGCATGTGGAGAGACGTTCGTTCATCTAGAACAAAGGGAACGGGTTGCAGGAGAAACTTTTCTCTGGTTTCTCAGTCTGTTTCCTAGTGCCGGTTTGAATTTCCTGCAGTTTTCACTGTAAAACCGAGTTGGAGCTAGTACCTCCCCATATATATGTATGGAGTGGAGTTTGCAACTTAAAAGAAACTTTGTGTTCCCAACAAGCTAGGTGAAGGACGGCTTTCACACACACTTATCTCTCAGAACTGAGCATGTGGAGAGACGTTCGTTCATCTGGCTCAAAGGAACGGTTTGCAGGAGAAACTTTTACTCTGGTTTCTCAGTCTGTTTCCTAGTGCCGGTTTGAAGTTCCTGCAGTTTTCACTGTAAAATCGAGTTGGAGCTTGTACCTCCCTATATATATGTATGGAGTGGAGTTTGCAACTGAAAAGAATCTTTGTGTTCCCAACAAGCTAGGTGAAGGACGGCTTTCACACACACTTCTCTCTCAGAACAGAGCATGTGGAGAGACGTTCGTTCATCTAGCACAAAGTGAACGGGTTGCAGGAGAAACTTTTACTCTGGTTTCTCAGTCTGTTTCCTAGTGCCGGTTTGAAGTTCCTGCAGTTTTCACTGTAAAACCGAGTTTGAGCTAGTACCTCCCCATATATATGTAAGGAGTGGAGTTTGCAACTGAAAAGAGACTTTCTGTTCCCAACAAGCTAGGTGAAGGACGGCTTTCACACACACTTATCTCTCAGAAGTGAGCATGTGGAGAGACGTTCGTTCATCTAGCACCAAGGGAACGGGTTGCAGGACAAACATTTACTCTGGTTTCTCAGTCTGTTTCCTAGTGCATGTTTGAAGTTCCTGCAGTTTTCCCTGTAAAACCGAGTTGGAGCTAGTACTTCCCCATATATATGTATGGATTGGAGTTTGCAACTGAAAAGAAACTTTGTGTTCCCAACAAGCTAGGTGAAGGACGGCTTTCACACACACTTATCTCTCAGAACTGAGCACGTGGAGAGACGTTCGTTCATCTAGCACAAAGGGAACGGGTTGCAGGAGAAACTTTTACTCTGGTTTCTCAGTCTGTTTCCTAGTGCCGGTTTGAAGTTCCTGCAGTTTTCACTGTAAAACAGAGTTGGAGCTAGGACCTCCCCATATATATGTATGGAGTGGAGTTTGCAACTGAAAAGAAACTTTGTGTTCCCAACAAGCTAGTATAAGGACGGCTTTCACACACACTTATCTCTCAGAACTGAGCATTTGGAGAGACGTTCGTTCATCTAGCACAAAGGGAACGGGTTGCAGGAGAAACATTTACTCTGGTTTCTCAGTCTGTTTCCTAGTGCCGGTTTGATGTTCCTGCAGTTTTCACTGTAAAACCGAGTTGGAGCTAGTATCTCCCCATATATATGTATGGAGTGGTGTTTGCAACTGAAAAGAATCTATGTGTTCCCAACAAGCTAGGTGAAGGACGGCTTTCACACACACTTATCTCTCAGAACTGAGCATGTGGAGAGACGTTCGTTCATCTAGCACAAAGGGAAAGGGTGGCAGGAGGAACTTTTACTCTGGTTTCTCAGTCTGTTTCCTAGTGCCGGATTGAAGTTCCTGCAGTTTTCCCTGTAAAACCGAGTTGGAGCTAGTACCTCCCCATATATATGTATGGAGTGGAGTTTGCAACTGAAAAGAAACTTTGTTTTCCCAACAAGCTAGGTGAAGGTCGGCTTTCACACACACTTATCTCTCAGAACTGAGCACGTGGAGAGACGTTCGTTCATCTAGCACAAAGGGAACGGGTTGCAGGAGAAACTTTTACTCTGGTTTCTCAGTCTGTTTCCTAGTGCCGGTTTGAAGTTCCTGCAGTTTTCACTGTAAAACAGAGTTGGAGCTATGACCTCCCCATATATATGTATGGAGTGGAGTTTGCAACTGAAAAGAAACTTTGTGTTCCCAACAAGCTAGTATATGGACGGCTTTCACACACACTTATCTCTCAGAACTGAGCATTTGGAGAGACGTTCGTTCATCTAGCACAAAGGGAACGGGTTGCAGGAGAAACTTTTACTCTGGTTTCTCAGTCTGTTTCCTAGTGCCGGTTTGATGTTCCTGCAGTTTTCACTGTAAAACCGAGTTGGAGCTAGTATCTCCCCTTATATATGTATGGAGTGGTGTTTGCAACTGAAAAGAAACTATGTGTTCCCAACAAGCTAGGTGAAGGACGGCTTTCACACACACTTATCTCTCAGAACTGAGCATGTGGAGAAACGTTCGTTCATCTAGCACAAAGGGAACGGGTGGCAGGAGGAACTTTTACTCTGGTTTCTCAGTCTGTTTCCTAGTGCCGGATTGAAGTTCCTGCAGTTTTCACTGTAAAACCGTGTTGGAGCTAGTACCTCCCCATATATATGTATGGAGTGGAGTTTGCAACTGAAAAGAGACTTTCTGTTCCCAACAAGCTAGGTGAAGGACGGCTTTCACACACACTTATCTCTCAGAACTGAGCATGTGGAGAGACGTTCGTTCATCTAGCACCAAGGGAACGGGTTGCAGGAGAAACTTTTATTCTGGTTTCTCAGTCTGTTTCCTAGTGCCGGTTTGAAGTTCCTGCAGTTTTCACTGTAAAACCGAGTTGGAGCTAGTACCACCCCATATATATGTATGGAGTGGAGTTTGCAACTGAAAAGAATGTTTGTGTTCCCAACAAGCTAGTATAAGGTCGGCTTTCACACACACTTATCTCTCAGAACTGAGCATTTGGAGAGACGTTCGTTCATCTAGCACAATGAAAACGGGTTGCAGGAGAAACTTTTACTCTGGTTTCCCAGTGTGTTTCCTAGTGCCGGTTAGAAGTTCCTGCAGTTTTCACTGTAAAACCGAGTTGGAGCTAGTATCTCCCCATATATATATATGGAGTGGGGTTTGTAACTGAAAAGAAACTTTGTGTTCCCAACTAGCTAGGTGAAGGACGGCTTTCACACAGACTTATCTCTCAGAACTGAGCATGTGGAGAGACGTTCGTTCATCTAGCACAAAGGGAACAGTTGGCAGGAAGAACTTTTACTCTGGTTTCTCAGTCTGTTTCCTAGTGCCGGTTTGAAGTTCCTGCAGTTTTCACTGTAAAACCGAGTTGGAGTTAGTACCTCCCCATATATATGTATGGAGTGGTGTTTGCAACTGAAAAGAGACTTTCTGTTCCCAACAAGCTAGGTGAAGGACGGCTTTCACACACACTTATCTCTCAGAACAGAGCATGTGGAGAGACTTTCGTTCATCTAGCACAAAGGGAACGGGTTGCAGGAGAAACTTTTACTCTGTTTTCTCAGTCTGTTTCCTAGTGCCGGTTTGAAGTTCCTGCAGTTTTCACTGTAAAACCGAGTTGGAGCTAGTACCTACCCATATATATGTATAGAGTGGAGTTTGCAACTGAAAAGAATCTTTGTGTTCCCAACAAGCTAGGTGAAGGACGACTTTCACACACACTTATCTCTCAGACCTGAGCATGTGGAGAAACGTTCGTTCATCTAGCACAAAAGGAATGGGTTGCAGGAGAAACTTTTACTCTGGTTTCTCAGTCTGTTTCCTAGTGCCGGTTTGAAGTTCCTGCAGTTTTCACTGTAAAACCGAGTTGGAGCTAGTACCTCCCCATATATATGTATGGAGTGGAGTTTGCAACTGAAAAGAAACTTTGTGTTCCCAACAAGCTAGGTGAAGGACGGCTTTCACACACACTTACCTCTCAGGACTGAGCACGTGGAGAGACGTTCGTTCATCTAGCAGAAAGGGAACGGGATGCAGGAGAAACTTTTACTCTGGATTCTCAGTCTGTTTCCTAGTGCCGGTTTGAAGATCCTGCAGTTTTCACTGTAAAACCGAGTTGGAGCTAGTACCTCCCTATATATATGTATGGATTGGAGTTTGCAACTCAAAAGAAACTTTGTGTTCCCAACAAGCTAGGTGAAGGACGGCTTTCACACACACTTATCTCTCAGAACTGAGCATGTGGAGAGACGTTCGTTCATCTATCACAAAGGGAACGGGTTGCAGGAGAAACTTTTACTCTGGTGTCTTAGTCTGTTTCCTAGTGCCGGTTTGAAGTTCCTGCAGTTTTCACTGTAAAACCGAGTTGGAGCTAGTACCTCCCCATATATATGTATGGAGTGGAGTTTGCAACTGAAAATAAACTTTGTGTTCCCAACAAGCTAGGTGAAGGACGGCATTCACACACACTTATCTCTCAGAACTGAGCATGTGGAGAGACGTTCGTTCATCTAGCACAAAGGGAACGGGTTGCAGGAGAAACTTTTACTCTGGTTTCTCAGTCTGTTTCCTAGTGCCGGTTTGAAGTTCCTGCAGTTTTCACAGTAAAACCGAGTTGGAGCTAGTACCTCCCCATATATATGAATGGAGTGGAGTTTTCAAATGAAAAGAAACTTTGTGTTCCCAACAAGCTTGTATAAGGACGGCTTTCACACACACTTATCTCTCAGAACTGATCATGTGGAGAGACGTTCGTTCATCTAGCACCAAGGGAACGGGTTGCAGGAGAAACTATTACTCTGGTTTCTCAGTCTGTTTCCTAGTGCCGGTTTGAAGTTCCTGCAGTTTACCCTGTAAAACCGAGTTGGAGCTAGTACCTCCCTATATATATGTTTGGAGTGGAGTTTGCAACTGAAAAGAAACTTTGTGTTCCCAACAAGCTAGGTGAAGGACGGCTTTCACACACACTTATCTCTCAGAACTGAGCATGTGGAGAGACGTTCGTTCATCTAGCACCAAGGGAACGGGTTGCAGGAGAAACTTTTACTCTCGTTTCTCAGTGTGTTTCCTAGTGCAGGTATGAAGTTCCTGCAGTTTTCACTGTAAAACCGAGTTGGAGCTAGTACCTCCCTATATTTATGTATGGAGTGGAGTTTGCAACTGAAAAGAAACTTTGTGTTCCCAACAAGCTAGGTGAAGGACGGCTTTCACACACACTTATCTCTCAGAACAGAGCATGTGGAGAGACTTTCGTTCATCTAGCACAAAGGGAACGGTTTGCAGGAGAAACTTTTTCTCTGGTTTCTCAGTCTGTTTCCTAGTGCCGGTTTGAAGTTCCTGCAGTTTTCACTGTAAAACCGAGTTTGAGCTAGTACCTCCCCATATATATGTATGGAGTGGAGTTTGCAACTGAAAAGAAACTTTGTGTTCCCAACAAGCTAGTTTAAGGACGGCTTTCACACACACTTATCTCTCAGAACTGAGCATGTGGAGAGACGTTCGTTCATCTAGCACAAAAGGAACGGGTTGCAGGAGAAACTTTTACTGTGGTTTCTCAGTCTGTTTCCTAGTGCCGGTTTGAAATTCCTGCAGTTTTCACTGTAAAACCGAGTTGGAGCTAGTACCTCCCCATATATATGTATGGAGTGGAGTTTGCAACTGAAAAGAAACTTTGTGTTCCCAACAAGCTAGGTGAAGGACGGCTTTCACACACACTTATCTCTCAGGACTGAGCACGTGGAGAGACGTTCGTTCATCTAGCAGAAAGGGAAAGGGTTGCAGGAGAAACTTTTACTCTGGTTTCTCAGTCTGTTTCCTAGTGCCGGTTTGAAGATCCTGCAGTTTTCACTGTAAAACCGAGTTGGAGCTAGTACCTCCCTATATATATGTATGGAATGGGGTTTGCAACTCAAAAGAAACTTTGTGTTCCCAACAAGCTAGGTGAAGGACGGCTTTCACACACACTTATCTCTCAGAACTGAGCATGTGGAGAGACGTTCGTTCATCTATCACAAAGGGAACGGGTTGCAGGAGAAACTTTTACTCTGGTGTCTTAGTCTGTTTCCTAGTGCCGGTTTGAAGTTCCTGCAGTTTTCACTGTAAAACCGAGTTGGAGCTAGTACCTCCCCATATATATGTATGGAGTGGAGTTTGCAACTGAAAATAAACTTTGTGTTCCCAACAAGCTAGGTGAAGGACGGCTTTCACACACACTTATCTCTCAGAACTGAGCATGTGGAGAGACGTTCGTTCGTCTAGCACAAAGGGAACGGGTTGCAGGAGAAACTTTTACTCTAGTTTCTCAGTCTGTTTCCTAGTGCCGGTTTGAAGTTCCTGCAGTTTTCACTGTAAAACCGAGTTGGAGCTAGTACCTCCCTATATATATTTATGGAGTGGAGTTTGCAACTGAAAAGAAACTTTGTGTTCCCAACAAGCTAGGTGAAGGACGGCTTTCACACACACTTATCTCTCAGAACAGAGCATATGGAGAGACGTTCGTTCATCTAGCACAAAGGGAACGGGTTGCGGGAGAAACTTTTACTCTGGTTTCTCAGTCTGTTTCCTAGTGCCGGTTTGAAGTTCCTGCAGTTTTCACTGTAAAACCGAGTTGGAGCTAGTACCTCCCCATATATTTGTATGGATTGGAGTTTGCAAATGAAAAGAAACTTTGTGTTCCCAACAAGCTAGTATAAGGACGGCTATCACACACACATATCTCTCAGAACTGAGCATTTGGAGAGACGTTCGTTCATCTAGCACAAAGGGAACGGGTTGCAGGGGAAACTTTTACTCCGGTTTCTCAGTCTGTTTCCTAGTGCCGGTTTGAAGTTCCTGCAGTTTTCACTGTAAAATCGATTTGGAGATATTATCTCCCCATATATATGTATGGAGTGGGGTTTGCAACTGAAAAGAAACTTTGTGTGTCCAACAAGCTAGGTGAAGGACGGATTTCACACACAATTATCTCTCAGAACTGAGCATGTGGAGAGACGTTCGTTCATCTAGCACCAAGGGAACGGGTTGAAGGAGAAAATTTTACTCTGGTTTCTCAGTCTGTTTCCTAGTGCCGGTTTGAAGTTCCTGCAGTTTTCAGCGTAAAACCGAGTTGGAGCTAGTATCTCCCTATATATATGTATGGAGAGGAGTTTGCAACTGAAAAGAAACTTTGTGTTCCCAACAAGCTAGTTGAAGGACGGCTTTCACACACACTTATCTCTTAGAACAGAGCATGTGGAGAGACGTTCGTTCATCTAGCACAAAGGAACTGGTTGCAGGAGAAACTTTTACTCTGGTTTCTCAGTCTGTTTCCTAGTGCCGGTTTGAAGATCCTGCAGTTTTCACTGTAAAACCGCGTTGGAGCTAGTACCTCCCCATATATATGTATGGAGTGGAGTTTGCAACTGAAAAGAAACTTTGTGTTCCCAACAAGCTAGGTGAAGGACGGCTTTCACACACACTTATCTCTCGGAACTGAGCATGTGGAGAGACGTTCGTTCATCTAGCACAAAGTTAACGGGTTGCTGGAGGAACTTTTACTCTGGTTTCTCAGTCTGTTTCCTAGTGCCGGTTTGAAGATCCTGCAGTTTTCAATGTAAAACCGAGTTGGAGCTAGTACCTCCCTATATATATGTATGGAGTGGAGTTTGCAACTCAAAAGAAACTTTGTGTTCCCAACAAGCTAGGTGAAGGACGGCTTTCACACACACTTATCTCTCAGAACTGAGCATGTGGAGAGACGTTCGTTCATCTAGCACAAAGGGAACGGGTGGCAGGAGAAACTTTTACTCTGGTTTCTCAGTCTGTTTCCTAGTGCCGGTTTGAAGATCCTGCAGTTTTCACTGTAAAACCGAGTTGGAGCTAGTACCTCCCTATATATATGTATGGATTGGTGTTTGCAACTCAAAAGAAACTTTGTGTTCCCAACAAGCTAGGTGAAGGACGGCTTTCACACACACTTATCTCTCAGAACTGAGCATGTGGAGAGACGTTCGTTCATCTATCACAAAGGGAACGGGTTGCAGGAGAAACTTTTACTGTGGTGTCTTAGACTGTTTCCTAGTGCCGGTTTGAAGTTCCTGCAGTTTTCACTGTAAAACCGAGTTGGAGCTAGTACCTCCCCATATATATGTAAGGAGTGGAGTTTGCAACTGAAAATAAACTTTGTGTTCCCAACAAGCTAGGTGAAAGACGGCTTTCACACACACTTATCTCTCAGAACTGAGCATGTGGAGAGACGTTCGTTCATCTAGCACAAAGGGAACGGGTTGCAGAAGAAACTTTTACTCTGGTTTCTCAGTCTGTTTCCTAGTGCCGGTTTGAAGTTCCTGCAGTTTTCACTGTAAAACCGAGTTGGAGCTAGTACCTCCCTATATATATTTATGGAGTGGAGTTTGCAACTGAAAAGAAACTTTGTGTTCCCAACAAGCTAGGTGAAGGACGGCTTTCACACACACTTATCTCTCAGAACAGAGCATATGGAGAGACGTTCGTTCATCTAGCACAAAGGGAACGGGTTGCAGGAGAAACTTTTTCTCTGGTTTCTCAGTCTGTTTCCTAGTGCCGGTTTGAAGTTCCTGCAGTTTTCATTGTAAAACCGAGTTGGAGCTAGTACCTCCCCATATATATGTATGGAATGGAGTTTGCAAATGAAAAGAAACTTTGTGTTCCCAACAAGATATTATAAGGACGGCTTTCACACACACATATCTCTCAGAATTGAGCATGTGGAGATACGTTCGTTCATCTAGCACAAAAGGAACGGGTTGCAGGAGAAACTTTTACTCTGGTTTCTCAGTCTGTTTCCTAGTGCCGTTTTGAAGTTCCTGCAGTTTTCACTGTAAAACCGAGTTGGAGCTAGTACCTCCCCATATATTTGTATGGATTGGAGTTTGCAACTGAAAAGAAACTTTGTGTTCCCAACAAGCTAGTATAAGAACGGCTTTCACACACACTTATCTCTCAGAACTGAGCATTTGGAGAGACGTTCGTTCATCTAGCACAAAGGGAACGGGTTGCAGGAGAAACTTTTACTCTGGTTTCTCAGTCTGTTTCCTACTGCCGGTTTGAAGTTCCTGCAGTTTTCACTGTAAAACCGAGTTGGAGATAGTATCTCCCCATATATATGTATGGAGTGGGGTTTGCAACTGAAAAGAAACTTTGTGTGTCCAACAAGCTAGGTGAAGGACGGATTTCAAACACACTTATCTCTCAGAACTGAGCATGTGGAGAGACGTTCGTTCATCTAGCACAAAGGGAACGGGTTGCAGGAGAAACTTTTACTCTGGTTTCTCAGTCTGTTTCCTAGTGCCGGTTTGAAGTTCCTGCAGTTTTCAGTGTAAAACCGAGTTGGAGCTAGTATCTCCCTATATATATGTATGGAGTGGAGTTTGCAACTGAAAAGAAACTTTGTGTTCCCAACAAGCTAGGTGAAGGACGGCTTTCACACACACTTATCTCTTAGAACAGAGCATGTGGAGAGACGTTCGTTCATCTAGCACAAAGGGAACGGGTTGCAGGAGAAACTTTACTCTGGTTTCTCAGTCTGTTTCCTAGTGCCGGTTTGAAGTTCCTGCAGTTTTCACTGTAAAACCGCGTTGGAGCTAGTACCTCCCCATATATATGTATGGAGAGGAGTTTGCTACTGAAAAGAAACTTTGTGTTCCCAACAAGCTAGGTGAAGGACGGCTTTCACACACACTTATCTCTCGGAACTGAGCATGTGGAGAGACGTTCGTTCATCTAGCACAAAGGGAACGGGTTGCAGGAGAAACTTGTAATCTGGTTTCTCAGTCTGTTTCCTAGTGCCGGTTTGAAGATCCTGCAGTTTTCACTGTAAAACCGCGTTGGAGCTAGTACCTCCCCATATATATGTATGGAGTGGAGGTTGCAAATTAAAAGAAACTTTGTGTTAACAACAAGCTAGGTGAAGGACGGCTTTCACACACACTTAACTCTCAGAACTGAGAATGTGGAGAGACGTTCGTTCATCTAGCACAAAGGGAACGGGTTGCAGGAGAAACTTTTACTCTGGTGTCTCAGTCTGTTTCCTAGTACCGGTTTGAAGTTACTGCAGTTTTCAGTGTAAAACCGAGTTGGAGCTAGTACCTCCCCATATATATGTATGGAGTGGAGTTTGCAACTGAAAAGAAACTTTGTGTTCCCAACAAGCTAGGTGAAGGACGGCTTTCACACACACTTATCTCTCAGAACCGAGCATGTGGAGAGACGTTCGTTCATCTAGCACAAAGGGAACGGGTTGCAGGAGAAACTTTTACTCTGGTTTCTCAGTCTGTTTCCTAGTGCCGGTTTGAAGTTCCTGCAGTTTTCACTGTAAAACCGATTTGGAGCTAGTACCTCCCCATATATATGTATGGAGTGGAGTTTGCAACTGAAAAGATACTTTGTGTTCCCAACAAGCTAGGTGAAGTACGGCTTTCACACACACTTATCAATCGGAACTGAGCATGTGGAGAGACGTTCGTTCATCTTGCACAAAGGGAACGGGTTGCAGGAGAAACTTTTACTCTGGTTTCTCAGTCTGTTTCCTAGTGCCGGTTTGAAGATCCTGCAGTTTTCACTGTAAAACCGAGTTGGAGCTAGTACTTCCCCATATATATGTATGGAGTGGAGGTTGCAAATGAAAAGAAACTTTGTGTTCCCAACAAGCTAGGTGAAGGACGGCTTTCAAACACACTTATCTCTCAGAACTGAGCATGTGGAGAGACGTTCGTTCATCTAGCACAAAGGGAACGGGTGGCAGGAGGAACTTTTACTCTGGTTTCTCAGTCTGTTTCCTAGTGCCGGTTTGAAGTTCCTGGAGTTTTCACTGTAAAACCGAGTTGGAGCTAGTACCTCCCCATATATATGTATGGATTCGAGTTTGCACCTGAAAAGAGACTTTCTCTTCCCAACAAGCTAGGTGAAGGACGGCTTTCACACACACCTATCTCTCAGAACTGAGCATGTGGAGAGACGTTCGTTCATCTAGCACCAAGGGAACGGGTTGCAGGGGAAACTTTTACTCTGGTTTCTCAGTGTGTTTCCTAGTGTCGGTTTGAAGATCCTGCAGTTTTCACTGTAAAACCGAGTTGGAGCTAGTACCTCCCTATATATATTTATGGAGTGGAGTTTGCAACTGAAAAGAAACTTTGTGTTCCCAACAAGCTAGGTGAAGGACGGATTTCACACTTACTTATTTCTCAGAACAGAGCATGTGGAGAGACGTTCGTTCATCTAGCACAAAGGGAACGGGTTGCAGGAGAATCTTTTACTCTGGTTTCTCAGTCTGTTTCCTAGTGCCGGTTTGAAGTTCCTGCAGTTTTCACAGTAAAACCGAGTTGGAGCTAGTACCTCCCCATATATATGTATGGAGTGGAGTTTGCAAATGAAAAGAAACTTTGTGTTCCCAAAAAGCTTGTATAAGGACGGCTTTCACACACACTTATCTCTCAGAACTAATCATGTGGAGAGACGTTCGTTCATCTAGCACCAAGGGAACGGGTTGCAGGAGAAACTATTACTCTGGTTTCTCAGTCTGTTTCCTAGTGCCGGTTTGAAGTTCCTGCAGTTTACCCTGTAAAACAGAGTTGGAGCTAGTACCTCCCTATATATATGTATGGAGTGGAGTTTGCAACTGAAAAGAAACTTTGTGTTCCCAACAAGCTAGGTGAAGGACGGCTTTCACACACACTTATCTCTCAGAACTGAGCATGTGGAGAGACGTTCGTTCATCTAGCACCAAGGGAACGGGTTGCAGGAGAAACTTTTACTCTCGTTTCTCAGTGTGTTTCCTAGTGCAGGTTTGAAGTTCCTGCAGTTTTCACTGTAAAACCGAGTTGGAGCTAGTACCTCCCTATATTTATGTATGGAGTGGAGTTTGCAACTGAAAAGAAACTTTGTGTTCCCAACAAGCTAGGTGAAGGACGGCTTTCACACACACTTATCTCTCAGAACAGAGCATGTGGAGAGACTTTCGTTCATCTAGCACAAAGGGAACGGTTTGCAGGAGAAACTTTTACTCTGGTTTCTCAGTCTGTTTCCTAGTGCCGGTTTGAAGTTCCTGCAGTTTTCACTGTAAAACCGAGTTTGAGCTAGTACCTCCCCATATATATGTATGGAGTGGAGTTTGCAACTGAAAAGAAACTTTGTGTTCCCAACAAGCTAGTTGAAGGACGGCTTTCACACACACTTATCTCTCACAACTGAGCATGTGGAGAGACGTTCGTTCATCTAGCACAAAAGGAACGGGTTGCAGGAGAAACTTTTACTCTGGTTTCTCAGTCGGTTTCCTAGTGCCGGTTTGAAGTTCCTGCAGTTTTCACTGTAAAACCGAGTTGGAGCTAGTACCTCCCCATATATATGTATGGAGTGGAGTTTGCAACTGAAAAGAAACTTTGTGTTCCCAACAAGCTAGGTGAAGCACGGCTTTCACACACACTTATCTCTCAGGACTGAGCATGTGGAGAGACGTTCGTTCATCTATCACAAAGGGAACGGGTTGCAGGAGAAACTTTTACTCTGGTGTCTTAGTCTGTTTCCTAGTGCCGGTTTGAAGTTCCTGCAGTTTTCACTTTAAAACCGAGTTGGAGCTAGTACCTCCCCATATATATGTATGGAGTGGAGTTTGCAACTGAAAAGAAACTTTGTGTTCCCAACAAGCTAGGTGAAGGACGGCTTTCACACACACTTATCTCTCAGAACTGAGCATGTGGAGAGACGTTCGTTCATCTAGCACAAAGGGAACGGGTTGCAGGAGAAACTTTTACTCTAGTTTCTCAGTCTGTTTCCTAGTGCCGGTTTGAAGTTCCTGCAGTTTTCACTGTAAAACCGAGTTGGAGCTAGTACCTCCCTATATATATTTATGGAGTGGAGTTTGCAACTGAAAAGAAACTTTGTGTTCCCAACAAGCTAGGTGAAGGACGGCTTTCACACACACTTATCTCTCAGAACAGAGCATATGGAGAGACGTTCGTTCATCTAGCACAAAGGGAACGGGTTGCAGGAGAAACTTTTACTCTGGTTTCTCAGTCTGTTTCCTAGTGCCGGTTTGAAGTTCCTGCAGTTTTCACTGTAAAACCGAGTTGGAGCTAGTACCTCCCCATATATATGTAAGGAATGGAGTTTGCAAATGAAAAGAAACTTTGTGTTCCCAACAAGACATTATAAGGACGGCGTTCACACACACATATCTCTCAGAATTGAGCATGTTGAGATACGTTCGTTCATCTAGCACAAAGGGAACGGGTTGCAGGAGAAACTTTTACTCTGGTTTCTCAGTCTGTTTCCTAGTGCCGTTTTGAAGTTCCTGCAGTTTTCTCTGTAAAACCGAGTTGGAGCTAGTACCTCCCCATATATTTGTATGGATTGGTGTTTGCAACTGAAAAGAAACTTTGTGTTCCCAACAAGCTAGTATAAGGACGGCTTTCAAACACACTTATCTCTCAGAACTGAGCATTTGGAGAGACGTTCGTTCATCTATCACAAAGGGAACGGGTTGCAGGAGAAACTTTTACTCTTTTTTCTCAGTCTGATTCCTAGTGCCGGTTTGAAGTTCCTGCAGTTTTCACTGTAAAACCGAGTTGGAGATAGTATCTCCCCATATATATGTATGGAGTGGGGTTTGCAACTGAAAAGAAACTTTGTGTGTCCAACAAGCTAGGTGAAGGACGGATTTCACACACACTTATCTCTCAGAACTGAGCATGTGGAGAGACGTTCGTTCATCTAGCACCAAGGGAACGGGATGCAGGAGAAACTTTTACTCTGGTTTCTCAGTCTGTTTCCTAGTGCCGGTTTGAAGTTCCTGCAGTTTTCACTGTAAAACCGCGTTGGAGCTAGTACCTCCCCATATATATGTATGGAGTGGAGTTTGCAACTGAAAAGAAACTTTGTGTTCCCAACAAGCTAGGTGAAGGACGGCTTTCACACACACTTATCTCTCGGAACTGAGCATGTAGAGAGACGTTCGTTCATCTAGCACAAAGGGAACGGGTTGCAGGAGAAACTTTTACTCTGGTTTCTCAGTCTGTTTCCTAGTGCCGGTTTGAAGATCCTGCAGTTTTCACTGTAAAACCGCGTTGGAGCTAGTACCTCCCTATATATATTTATGGGGTGGAGTTTGCAACTCAAAAGAAACTTTGTGTTTCCAACAAGCTAGGTGAAGGACGGCTTTCACACACACTTATCTCTCAGAACTGAGCATGTGGAGAGTCGTTCGTTCATCTAGCACAAAGGGAACGGGTGGCAGGAGAAACTTTTACTCTGGTTTCACAGTCTGTTTCCTAGTGCCGTTTAGAAGTTCCTGCAGTTTTCACTGTAAAACCGAGTTGGAGCTAGTACCTCCCCATATATATGTATGGAGTGGAGTTTGCAACTGAAAAGATACTTTGTGTTCCCAACAAGCTAGGTGAAGTACGGCTTTCACACACACCTGTCAATCTGAACTGAGCATGTGGAGAGACGTTCGTTCATCTTGCACAAAGGGAACGGGTTGCAGGAGAAACTTTTACTCTGGTTTCTCAGTCTGTTTCCTAGTGCCGGTTTGAAGATCCTGCAGTTTTCACTGTAAAACCGAGTTGGAGCTAGTACCTCCCTATATATATGTATGGAGTGGAGTTTGCAACTCAAAAGAAACTTTGTGTTCCCAACAAGCTAGGTGAAGGACGGCTTTCACACACACTTATCTCTCAGAACTGAGCATGTGGAGAGACTTTCGTTCATCTAGCACAAAGGGAACGAGTGGCAGGAGAAACTTTTACTCTGGTTTCTCAGTCTGTTTCCTAGTGCCGGTTTGAAGATCCTGCAGTTTTCACTGTAAAACCGAGTTGGAGCTAGTACTTCCCCATATATATGTATGGAGTGGAGGTTGCAAATGAAAAGAAACTTTGTGTTCCCAACAAGCTAGTATAAGGACGGCTTTCACACACACTTATCCCTCAGAACTGAGCATGTGGAGAGACGTTCGTTCATCTAGCGCCAAGGGAACGGGTTGCAGGAGAAACTTTTACTCTGGTTTCTCAGTCTGTTTCCTAGTGCCGGTTTGAAGTTCCTGCAGTTTTCACTGTAAAACCGAGTTGGAGCTTGTACCTCCCCATATATATGTATGGAGTGGAATTTGCAACTGAAAAGTAACTTTGTGTTCCCAACAAGCTAGGTGAAGAACGGCTTTCAAACACACTTATCTCTCAGAACTGAGCATGTGGAGAGACTTTCGTTCATCTAGCACAAAGGGAACGGGTGGCAGGAGGAACTTTTACTCTGGTTTCTCAGTGTGTTTCCTAGTGCCGGTTTGAAGTTCCTGCAGTTTTCACTGTAAAACCGATTTGGAGCTAGTACCTCCCCATATATATGTATGGATTCGAGTTTGCACCTGAAAAGAGACTTTCTCTTCCCAACAAGCTAGGTGAAGGACGGCTTTCACACACACTTATCTCTCAGAACTGAGCATGTGGAGAGACGTTCGTTCATCTAGCACAAAGGGAACGGGTTGCAGGAGAATCTTTTACTCTGGTTTCTCAGTCTGTTTCCTAGTGCCGGTTTGAAGTTCCTGCAGTTTTCACTGTAAAACAGAGTTTGAGCTAGTACCTCCCCATATATATGTATGGATTGGAGTTTGCAACTGAAAAGAAACTTTGTGTTCCCAACAAGCTAAGTGAAGGACGGCTTTCACACACACTTATCTCTCAGAACTGAGCATGTGGAAAGACGTTCGTTCATCTAGCACAAAGGGAACGGTTTGCAGGAGAAACTTTTACTCTGGTATCTCAGTCTGTTTCCTAGTGCCGGTTTGAAGTTCCTGCAGTTTTCACTGTAAAACCGAGTTGGAGCTAGTACCTCCCCATATATATGTATGGAGTGGAATTTGCAACTGAAAAGAAACTTTGTGTTCCCAACAAGCAAGGTGAAGGACGGCTTTCACACACACTTATCTCTCAGAACTGAGCACGTGGAGAGAAGTTCGTTCATCTAGCACAAAGGGAACGGTTTGCAGGAGAAACTTTTACTCTGGTTTCTCAGTCTGTTTCCTAGTGCCGGTTTGAAGTTCCTGCAGTTTTCACTGTAAAACCGAGTTGGAGCTAGTACCTCCCCATATATATGTATGGAGTGGAGTTTGCAAATGAAAACAATCTTTGTGTTCCCAACAAGCTAGGTGAATGATGGCTTTCACACACACTTATCTCTCAGAACTGAGCATGTGGAGAGACGTTCGTTCATCTAACACAAAGGGAACGGGTTGCAGGAGAAACTTTTACTCTGGTTTCTCAGTCTGTTTCCTAGTGCCGGTTTGAAGTTCCTGCAGTTTTCACTGTAAAACCGAGTTGGAGCTAGTACCTCCCCATATATATGTATGGAGTGGAGTTTGCAACTGAAAAGAAACTTTGTGTTCCCAACAAGCTAGGTGAAGAACGGCTTTCACACACACTTATCTCTCAGAACTGAGCACGTGGAGAGACGTTCGTTCATCTAGCACAAAGGGAACGGTTTGCAGGAGAAACTTTTACTCTGGTTTCTCAGTCTGTTTCCTAGTGCCGGTTTGAAGTTCCTGCAATTTTCACTGTAAAACCGAGTTGGAGCTAGTACCTCCCCATATATATGTATGGAGTGGAGTTTGCAACTGAAAAGAAACTTTGGGTTCCCAACAAGCTAGTATAAGGACGGCTTTCACACACACTTATCTCTCAGAACTGAGCATGTGGAGAGACGTTCGTTCATCTAGCACAAAGGTAACGGGTGGCAGGAGGAACTTTTACTCTGGTTTCTCAGTCTGTTTCCTAGTGCCGGTTTGAAGTTCCTGCAGTTTTCACTGTAAAACCGAGTTGGAGCTAGTACCTCCCCATATATATGTATGGAGTGGAGTTTGCATATGAAAAGAGACTTTCTGTTCCCAACAAGCTAGGTGAAGGACGGCTTTCACACACACGTATCTCTCAGAACTGAGCATGTGGAGAGACGTTCGTTCATCTAGCACAAAGGGAACGGGTGGCAGGAGGAACTTTTACTCTGGTTTCTCAGTCTGTTTCCTAGTGCCGGTTTGAAGTTCCTGCAGTTTTCACTGTAAAACCGAGTTGGAGCTAGTACCTCCCCATATATATGTATGGATTCGAGTTTGCACCTGAAAAGAGACTTTCTCTTCCCAACAAGCTAGGTGAAGGACGGCTTTCACACACACTTATCTCTCAGAACTGAGCATGTGGAGAGACGTTCGTTCATCTAGCACCAAGGGAACGGGTTGCAGGGGAAACTTTTACTCTGGTTTCTCAGTGTGTTTCCTAGTGTCGGTTTGAAGATCCTGCAGTTTTCACTGTAAAACCGAGTTGGAGCTAGTACCTCCCTATATATATGTATGGAGTGGAGTTTGCAACTGAAAAGAAACTTTGTGTTCCCTACAACCTAGGTGAAGGACGTCTTTCACACACACTTATTTCTCAGAACTGAGCATGTGGAGAGACGTACGTTCATCTATCACAAAGGGAACGGGTTGCAGGAGAAACTTTTACTCTGGTTTCTCAGTCTGTTTCCTAGTGCCGGTTTGAAGTTCCTGCAGTTTTCACTGTAAAACCGAGTTGGAGCTAGTACCTCCCCATATATATGTATATAGTGGAGTTTGCAACTGAAAAGTAACTTTGTGTTCCCAACAAGCTAGGTGAAGGACGGCTTTCACACACAATTATCTCTCAGAACTGAGCATGTGGAGAGACTTTCGTTCATCTAGCACAAAGGGAAAGGGTTGCAGGAGAAACTTTTACTCTGGTTTCTCAGTCTGTTTCCTTGTGCCGGTTTGAAGTTCCTGCAGTTTTCACTGTAAAACTGAGTTGGAGCTAGTACCTCCCTATATATATGTATGGAGTGGAATTTGCAACTGAAAAGAAACTTTGTGTTCCCAACAAGCTAGGTGAAGGACGGCTTTCACACTTAGTTATTTCTCAGAACAGAGCATGTGGAGAGACGTTCGTTCATCTAGCAACAAGGGAACGGGTTGCAGGAGAATCTTTTACTCTGGTTTCTCAGTCTGTTTCCTAGTGCCGGTTTGAAGTTCCTGCAGTTTTCACTGTAAAACCGAGTTTGAGCTAGTACCTCCCCATATATATGTATGGATTGGAGTTTGCAACTGAAAAGAAACTTTGTGTTCCCAACAAGCTAGGTGAAGGACGGCTTTCACACACACTTATCTCTCAGAACTGAGCATGTGGAAAGACGTTCGTTCATCTAGCACAAAGGGAACGGGTTGCAGGAGAAACTTTTACTCTGGTATCTCAGTCTGTTTCCTAGTGCCGGTTTGAAGTTCCTGCAGTTTTCACTGTAAAACCGAGTTGGAGCTAGTACCTCCCCATATATATGTATGGAGTGGAGTTTGCAACTGAAAAGAAACTTTGTGTTCCAAACAAGCTAAGTGGAGGACGGCTTTCACACACACTTATCTCTCAGAACTGAGCACGTGGAGAGAAGTTCGTTCATCTAGCACAAAGGGAACGGTTTGCAGGAGAAACTTTTACTCTGGTTTCTCAGTCTGTTTCCTAGTGCCGGTTTGAAGTTCCTGCAGTTTTCACTGTAAAACCGAGTTGGAGCTAGTACCTCCCCATATATATGTATGGAGTGGAGTTTGCAAATGAAAAGAAACTTTGTGTTCCCAACAAGCTAGGTGAAGGACGGCTTTCACACACACTTCCCTCTCAGAACTGAGCATGTGGAGAGACGTTCGTTCATCTAACACAAAGGGAACGGGTTGCAGGAGAAACTTTTACTCTGGTTTCTCAGTCTGTTTCCTAGTGCCGGTTTGAAGTTCCTGCAGTTTTCACTGTAAAACCGAGTTGGAGCTAGTACCTCCCCATATATATGTATGGAGTGGAGTTTGCAACTGAAAAGAAACTTTGTGTTCCCAACAAGCTAGTTGAAGGACGGCTTTCACACACACTTATCTCTCACAACTGAGCATGTGGAGAGACGTTCGTTCATCTAGCACAAAAGGAACGGGTTGCAGGAGAAACTTTTACTCTGGTATCTCAGTCTGTTTCCTAGTGCCGGTTTGAAGTTCCTGCAGTTTTCACTGTAAAACCGAGTTGGAGCTAGTACCTCCCCATATATATGTATGGAGTGGAGTTTGCAACTGAAAAGAAACTTTGTGTTCCCAACAAGCTAGGTGAAGCACGGCTTTCACACACACTTATCTCTCAGGACTGAGCATGTGGAGAGACGTTCGTTCATCTATCACAAAGGGAACGGGTTGCAGGGGAAACTTTTACTCTGGTGTCTTAGTCTATTTCCTAGTGCCGGTTTGAAGTTCCTGCAATTTTCACTTTAAAACCGAGTTGGAGCTAGTACCTCCCCATATATATGTATGGAGTGGAGTTTGCAACTGAAAAGAAACTTTGTGTTCCCAACAAGCTAGGTGAAGGACGGCTTTCACACACACTTATCTCTCAGAACTGAGCATGTGGAGAGACGTTCGTTCATTTAGCACAAAGGGAACGGGTTGCAGGAGAAACTTTTACTCTAGTTTCTCAGTCTGTTTCCTAGTGCCGGTTTGAAGTTCCTGCAGTTTTCACTGTAAAACCGAGTTGGAGCTAGTACCTCCCTATATATATTTATGGAGTGGAGTTTGCAACTGAAAAGAAACTTTGTGTTCCCAACAAGCTAGGTGAAGGACGGCTTTCACACACACTTATCTCTCAGAACAGAGCATATGGAGAGACGTTCGTTCATCTAGCACAAAGGGAACGGGTTGCAGGAGAAACTTTTACTCTGGTTTCTCAGTCTGTTTCCTAGTGCCGGTTTGAAGTTCCTGCAGTTTTCACTGTAAAACCGAGTTGGAGCTAGTACCTCCCCATATATATGTATGGAATGGAGTTTGCAAATGAAAAGAAACTTTGTGTTCCCAACAAGATATTATAAGGACGGCGTTCACACACACATATCTCTCAGAATTGAGCATGTTGAGATACGTTCGTTCATCTAGCACAAAGGGAACGGGTTGCAGGAGAAACTTTTACTCTGGTTTCTCAGTCTGTTTCCTAGTGCCGTTTTGAAGTTCCTGCAGTTTTCACTGTAAAACCGAGTTGGAGCTAGTACCTCCCCATATATTTGTATGGATTGGTGTTTGCAACTGAAAAGAAACTTTGTGTTCCCAACAAGCTAGTATAAGGACGGCTTTCACACACACTTATCTCTCAGAACTGAGCATGTGGAGAGACGTTCGTTCATCTATCACAAAGGGAACGGGTTGCAGGAGAAACTTTTACTCTTTTTTCTCAGTCTGTTTCCTAGTGCCGGTTTGAATTTCCTGCAGTTTTCACTGTAAAACCGAGTTGGAGATAGTATCTCCCCATATATATTTATGGAATGGGGTTTGCAACTGAAAAGAAACTTTGTGTGTCCAACAAGCTAGGTGAAGGACGGATTTCACACACACTTATCTCTCAGAACTGAGCATGTGGAGAGACGTTCGTTCATCTAGCACCAAGGGAACGAGTTGAAGGAGAAACTTTTACTCTGGTTTCTCAGTCTGTTTCCTAGTGCCGGTTTGAAGATCCTGCAGTTTTCACTGTAAAACCGAGTTGGAGCTAGTACCTCCCTATATATATGTATGGAGTGGAGTTTGCAACTCAAAAGAAACTTTGTGTTCCCAACAAGCTAGGTGAAGGACGGCTTTCACACACACTTATCTCTCAGAACTGAGCATGTGGAGAGACGTTCGTTCATCTAGCACAAAGGGAACGAGTGGCAGGAGAAACTTTTACTCTGGTTTCTCAGTCTGTTTCCTAGTGCCGGTTTGAAGATCCTGCAGTTTTCACTGTAAAACCGAGTTGGAGCTAGTACTTCCCCATATATATGTATGGAGTGGAGGTTGCAAATGAAAAGAAACTTTGTGTTCCCAACAAGCTAGTATAAGGACGGCTTTCACACACACTTATCCCTCAGAACTGAGCATGTGGAGAGACGTTCGTTCATCTAGCGCCAAGGGAACGGGTTGCAGGAGAAACTTTTACTCTGGTTTCTCAGTCTGTTTCCTAGTGCCGGTTTGAAGTTCCTGCAGTTTTCACTGTAAAACCGAGTTGGAGCTTGTACCTCCCCATATATATGTATGGAGTGGAATTTGCAACTGAAAAGTAACTTTGTGTTCCCAACAAGCTAGGTGAAGAACGGCTTTCAAACACACTTATCTCTCAGAACTGAGCATGTGGAGAGACTTTCGTTCATCTAGCACAAAGGGAACGGGTGGCAGGAGGAACTTTTACTCTGGTTTCTCAGTGTGTTTCCTAGTGCCGGTTTGAAGTTCCTGCAGTTTTCACTGTAAAACCGAGTTGGAGCTAGTACCTCCCCATATATATGTATGGATTCGAGTTTGCACCTGAAAAGAGACTTTCTCTTCCCAACAAGCTAGGTGAAGGACGGCTTTCACACACACTTATCTCTCAGAACTGAGCATGTGGAGAGACGTTCGTTCATCTAGCACAAAGGGAACGGGTTGCAGGAGAATCTTTTACTCTGGTTTCTCAGTCTGTTTCCTAGTGCCGGTTTGAAGTTCCTGCAGTTTTCACTGTAAAACCGAGTTTGAGCTAGTACCTCCCCATATATATGTATGGATTGGAGTTTGCAACTGAAAAGAAACTTTGTGTTCCCAACAAGCTAAGTGAAGGACGGCTTTCACACACACTTATCTCTCAGAACTGAGCATGTGGAAAGACGTTCGTTCATCTAGCACAAAGGGAACGGTTTGCAGGAGAAACTTTTACTCTGGTATCTCAGTCTGTTTCCTAGTGCCGGTTTGAAGTTCCTGCAGTTTTCACTGTAAAACCGAGTTGGAGCTAGTACCTCCCCATATATATGTATGGAGTGGAATTTGCAACTGAAAAGAAACTTTGTGTTCCCAACAAGCAAGGTGAAGGACGGCTTTCACACACACTTATCTCTCAGAACTGAGCACGTGGAGAGAAGTTCGTTCATCTAGCACAAAGGGAACGGTTTGCAGGAGAAACTTTTACTCTGGTTTCTCAGTCTGTTTCCTAGTGCCGGTTTGAAGTTCCTGCAGTTTTCACTGTAAAACCGAGTTGGAGCTAGTACCTCCCCATATATATGTATGGAGTGGAGTTTGCAAATGAAAACAATCTTTGTGTTCCCAACAAGCTAGGTGAATGACGGCTTTCACACACACTTATCTCTCAGAACTGAGCATGTGGAGAGACGTTCGTTCATCTAACACAAAGGGAACGGGTTGCAGGAGAAACTTTTACTCTGGTTTCTCAGTCTGTTTCCTAGTGCCGGTTTGAAGTTCCTGCAGTTTTCACTGTAAAACCGAGTTGGAGCTAGTACCTCCCCATATATATGTATGGAGTGGAGTTTGCAACTGAAAAGAAACTTTGTGTTCCCAACAAGCTAGGTGAAGAACGGCTTTCACACACACTTATCTCTCAGAACTGAGCACGTGGAGAGACGTTCGTTCATCTAGCACAAAGGGAACGGTTTGCAGGAGAAACTTTTACTCTGGTTTCTCAGTCTGTTTCCTAGTGCCGGTTTGAAGTTCCTGCAATTTTCACTGTAAAACCGAGTTGGAGCTAGTACCTCCCCATATATATGTATGGAGTGGAGTTTGCAACTGAAAAGAAACTTTGGGTTCCCAACAAGCTAGTATAAGGACGGCTTTCACACACACTTATCTCTCAGAACTGAGCATGTGGAGAGACGTTCGTTCATCTAGCACAAAGGTAACGGGTGGCAGGAGGAACTTTTACTCTGGTTTCTCAGTCTGTTTCCTAGTGCCGGTTTGAAGTTCCTGCAGTTTTCACTGTAAAACCGAGTTGGAGCTAGTACCTACCCATATATATGTATGGAGTGGAGTTTGCATATGAAAAGAGACTTTCTGTTCCCAACAAGCTAGGTGAAGGACGGCTTTCACACACACGTATCTCTCAGAACTGAGCATGTGGAGAGACGTTCGTTCATCTAGCACAAAGGGAACGGGTGGCAGGAGGAACTTTTACTCTGGTTTCTCAGTCTGTTTCCTAGTGCCGGTTTGAAGTTCCTGCAGTTTTCACTGTAAAACCGAGTTGGAGCTAGTACCTCCCCATATATATGTATGGATTCGAGTTTGCACCTGAAAAGAGACTTTCTCTTCCCAACAAGCTATGTGAAGGACGGCTTTCACACACACTTATCTCTCAGAACTGAGCATGTGGAGAGACGTTCGTTCATCTAGCACCAAGGGAACGGGTTGCAGGGGAAACTTTTACTCTGGTTTCTCAGTGTGTTTCCTAGTGTCGGTTTGAAGATCCTGCAGTTTTCACTGTAAAACCGAGTTGGAGCTAGTACCTCCCTATATATATGTATGGAGTGGAGTTTGCAACTGAAAAGAAACTTTGTGTTCCCTACAACCTAGGTGAAGGACGTCTTTCACACACACTTATTTCTCAGAACTGAGCATGTGGAGAGACGTACGTTCATCTATCACAAAGGGAACGGGTTGCAGGAGAAACTTTTACTCTGGTTTCTCAGTCTGTTTCCTAGTGCCGGTTTGAAGTTCCTGCAGTTTTCACTGTAAAACCGAGTTGGAGCTAGTACCTCCCCATATATATGTATATAGTGGAGTTTGCAACTGAAAAGTAACTTTGTGTTCCCAACAAGCTAGGTGAAGGACGGCTTTCACACACAATTATCTCTCAGAACTGAGCATGTGGAGAGACTTTCGTTCATCTAGCACAAAGGGAAAGGGTTGCAGGAGAAACTTTTACTCTGGTTTCTCAGTCTGTTTCCTTGTGCCGGTTTGAAGTTCCTGCAGTTTTCACTGTAAAACTGAGTTGGAGCTAGTACCTCCCTATATATATGTATGGAGTGGAATTTGCAACTGAAAAGAAACTTTGTGTTCCCAACAATCTAGGTGAAGGACGGCTTTCACACTTACTTATTTCTCAGAACAGAGCATGTGGAGAGACGTTCGTTCATCTAGCAACAAGGGAACGGGTTGCAGGAGAATCTTTTACTCTGGTTTCTCAGTCTGTTTCCTAGTGCCGGTTTGAAGTTCCTGCAGTTTTCACTGTAAAACCGAGTTTGAGCTAGTACCTCCCCATATATATGTATGGATTGGAGTTTGCAACTGAAAAGAAACTTTGTGTTCCCAACAAGCTAGGTGAAGGACGGCTTTCACACACACTTATCTCTCAGAACTGAGCATGTGGAAAGACGTTCGTTCATCTAGCACAAAGGGAACGGGTTGCAGGAGAAACTTTTACTCTGGTATCTCAGTCTGTTTCCTAGTGCCGGTTTGAAGTTCCTGCAGTTTTCACTGTAAAACCGAGTTGGAGCTAGTACCTCCCCATATATATGTATGGAGTGGAGTTTGCAACTGAAAAGAAACTTTGTGTTCCAAACAAGCTAAGTGGAGGACGGCTTTCACACACACTTATCTCTCAGAACTGAGCACGTGGAGAGAAGTTCGTTCATCTAGCACAAAGGGAACGGTTTGCAGGAGAAACTTTTACTCTGGTTTCTCAGTCTGTTTCCTAGTGCCGGTTTGAAGTTCCTGCAGTTTTCACTGTAAAACCGAGTTGGAGCTAGTACCTCCCCATATATATGTATGGAGTGGAGTTTGCAAATGAAAAGAAACTTTGTGTTCCCAACAAGCTAGGTGAAGGACGGCTTTCACACACACTTCCCTCTCAGAACTGAGCATGTGGAGAGACGTTCGTTCATCTAACACAAAGGGAACGGGTTGCAGGAGAAACTTTTACTCTGGTTTCTCAGTCTGTTTCCTAGTGCCGGTTTGAAGTTCCTGCAGTTTTCACTGTAAAACCGAGTTGGAGCTAGTACCTCCCCATATATATGTATGGAGTGGAGTTTGCAACTGAAAAGAAACTTTGTGTTCCCAACAAGCTAGTTGAAGGACGGCTTTCACACACACTTATCTCTCACAACTGAGCATGTGGAGAGACGTTCGTTCATCTAGCACAAAAGAACGGGTTGCAGGAGAAACTTTTACTCTGGTATCTCAGTCTGTTTCCTAGTGCCGGTTTGAAGTTCCTGCAGTTTTCACTGTAAAACCGAGTTGGAGCTAGTACCTCCCCATATATATGTATGGAGTGGAGTTTGCAACTGAAAAGAAACTTTGTGTTCCCAACAAGCTAGGTGAAGCACGGCTTTCACACACACTTATCTCTCAGGACTGAGCATGTGGAGAGACGTTCGTTCATCTATCACAAAGGGAACGGGTTGCAGGGGAAACTTTTACTCTGGTGTCTTAGTCTATTTCCTAGTGCCGGTTTGAAGTTCCTGCAATTTTCACTTTAAAACCGAGTTGGAGCTAGTACCTCCCCATATATATGTATGGAGTGGAGTTTGCAACTGAAAAGAAACTTTGTGTTCCCAACAAGCTAGGTGAAGGACGGCTTTCACACACACTTATCTCTCAGAACTGAGCATGTGGAGAGACGTTCGTTCATCTAGCACAAAGGGAACGGGTTGCAGGAGAAACTTTTACTCTAGTTTCTCAGTCTGTTTCCTAGTGCCGGTTTGAAGTTCCTGCAGTTTTCACTGTAAAACCGAGTTGGAGCTAGTACCTCCCTATATATATTTATGGAGTGGAGTTTGCAACTGAAAAGAAACTTTGTGTTCCCAACAAGCTAGGTGAAGGACGGCTTTCACACACACTTATCTCTCAGAACAGAGCATATGGAGAGACGTTCGTTCATCTAGCACAAAGGGAACGGGTTGCAGGAGAAACTTTTACTCTGGTTTCTCAGTCTGTTTCCTAGTGCCGGTTTGAAGTTCCTGCAGTTTTCACTGTAAAACCGAGTTGGAGCTAGTACCTCCCCATATATATGTATGGAATGGAGTTTGCAAATGAAAAGAAACTTTGTGTTCCCAACAAGATATTATAAGGACGGCGTTCACACACACATATCTCTCAGAATTGAGCATGTTGAGATACGTTCGTTCATCTAGCACAAAGGGAACGGGTTGCAGGAGAAACTTTTACTCTGGTTTCTCAGTCTGTTTCCTAGTGCCGTTTTGAAGTTCCTGCAGTTTTCACTGTAAAACCGAGTTGGAGCTAGTACCTCCCCATATATTTGTATGGATTGGTGTTTGCAACTGAAAAGAAACTTTGTGTTCCCAACAAGCTAGTATAAGGACGGCTTTCACACACACTTATCTCTCAGAACTGAGCATGTGGAGAGACGTTCGTTCATCTATCACAAAGGGAACGGGTTGCAGGAGAAACTTTTACTCTTTTTTCTCAGTCTGTTTCCTAGTGCCGGTTTGAATTTCCTGCAGTTTTCACTGTAAAACCGAGTTGGAGATAGTATCTCCCCATATATATTTATGGAGTGGGGTTTGCAACTGAAAAGAAACTTTGTGTGTCCAACAAGCTAGGTGAAGGACGGATTTCACACACACTTATCTCTCAGAACTGAGCATGTGGAGAGACGTTCGTTCATCTAGCACCAAGGGAACGAGTTGAAGGAGAAACTTTTACTCTGGTTTCTCAGTCTGTTTCCTAGTGCCGGTTTGAAGATCCTGCAGTTTTCACTGTAAAACCGAGTTGGAGCTAGTATCTCCCTATATATATGTATGGAGTGGAGTTTGCAACTGAAAAGAAACTTTGTGTTCCCAACAAGCTAGGTGAAGGACGGCTTTCACACACACTTATCTCTCAGAACTGAGCATGTGGAGAGACGTTCGTTCATCTAGCACAAAGGGAACGGGATGCAGGAGAAACTTTTACTCTGGTTTCTCAGTCTGTTTCCTAGTGCCGGTTTGAAGTTCCTGCAGTTTTCACTGTAAAACCGCGTTGGAGCTAGTACCTCCCCATATATATGTATGGAGTGGAGTTTGCAACTGAAAAGAAACTTTGTGTTCCCAACAAGCTAGGTGAAGGACGGCTTTCACACACACTTATCTCTCGGAACTGAGCATGTAGAGAGACGTTCGTTCATCTAGCACAAAGGGAACGGGTTGCAGGAGAAACTTTTACTCTGGTTTCTCAGTCTGTTTCCTAGTGCAGGTTTGAAGATCCTGCAGTTTTCACTGTAAAACCGCGTTGGAGCTAGTACCTCCCTATATATATGTATGGGGTGGAGTTTGCAACTCAAAAGAAACTTTGTGTTTCCAACAAGCTAGGTGAAGGACGGCTTTCACACACACTTATCTCTCAGAACTGAGCATGTGGAGAGACGTTCGTTCATCTAGCACAAAGGGAACGGGTGGCAGGAGAAACTTTTACTCTGGTTTCACAGTCTGTTTCCTAGTGCCGTTTTGAAGTTCCTGCAGTTTTCACTGTAAAACCGAGTTGGAGCTAGTACCTCCCCATATATATGTATGGAGTGGAGGTTGCAAATTAAAAGAAACTTTGTGTTCCCAACAAGCTAGGTGAAGGACGGCATTCACACACACTTAACTCTCAGAACTGAGCATGTGGAGAGACGTTCGTTCATCTAGCACAAAGGGAACGGGTTGCAGGAGAAACTTTTACTCTTTTTTCTCAGTCTGTTTCCTAGTGCCGGTTTGAAGTTCCTGCAGTTTTCACTGTAAAACCGAGTTGGAGATAGTATCTCCCCATATATATTTATGGAGTGGGGTTTGCAACTGAAAAGAAACTTTGTGTGTCCAACAAGCTAGGTGAAGGACGGATTTCACACACACTTATCTCTCAGAACTGAGCATGTGGAGAGACGTTCGTTCATCTAGCACCAAGGGAACGAGTTGAAGGAGAAACTTTTACTCTGGTTTCTCAGTCTGTTTCCTAGTGCCGGTTTGATGTTCCTGCAGTTTTCAGTGTAAAACCGAGTTGGAGCTAGTATCTCCCTATATATATGTATGGAGTGGAGTTTGCAACTGAAAAGAAACTTTGTGTTCCCAACAAGCTAGGTGAAGGACGGCTTTCACACACACTTATCTCTCAGAACTGAGCATGTGGAGAGACGTTCGTTCATCTAGCACAAAGGGAACGGGATGCAGGAGAAACTTTTACTCTGGTTTCTCAGTCTGTTTCCTAGTGCCGGTTTGAAGTTCCTGCAGTTTTCACTGTAAAACCGCGTTGGAGCTAGTACCTCCCCATATATATGTATGGAGTGGAGTTTGCAACTGAAAAGAAACTTTGTGTTCCCAACAAGCTAGGTGAAGGACGGCTTTCACACACACTTATCTCTCGGAACTGAGCATGTAGAGAGACGTTCGTTCATCTAGCACAAAGGGAACGGGTTGCAGGAGAAACTTTTACTCTGGTTTCTCAGTCTGTTTCCTAGTGCAGGTTTGAAGATCCTGCAGTTTTCACTGTAAAACCGCGTTGGAGCTAGTACCTCCCTATATATATGTATGGGGTGGAGTTTGCAACTCAAAAGAAACTTTGTGTTTCCAACAAGCTAGGTGAAGGACGGCTTTCACACACACTTATCTCTCAGAACTGAGCATGTGGAGAGACGTTCGTTCATCTAGCACAAAGGGAACGGGTGGCAGGAGAAACTTTTACTCTGGTTTCACAGTCTGTTTCCTAGTGCCGTTTTGAAGTTCCTGCAGTTTTCACTGTAAAACCGAGTTGGAGCTAGTACCTCCCCATATATATGTATGGAGTGGAGGTTGCAAATTAAAAGAAACTTTGTGTTCCCAACAAGCTAGGTGAAGGACGGCATTCACACACACTTAACTCTCAGAACTGAGCATGTGGAGAGACGTTCGTTCATCTAGCACAAAGGGAACGGGTTGCAGGAGAAACTTTTACTCTGGTTTCTCAGTCTGTTTCCTAGTGCCGGTTTGAAGTTCCTGCAGTTTTCATTGTAAAACCGAGTTGGAGCCAGTACCTCCCCATATATATGTATGGAGTGGAGTTTGCAACTGAAAAGAAACTTTGTGTTCCCAATAAGCTAGGTGAAGGATGGCTTTCACACACACTTATCTCTCAGAACAGAGCATGTGGAGAGACGTTCGTTCATCTAGCACAAAGGGAACGGGTTGCAGGAGAAACTTTTACTCTGGTTTCTCAGTCTGTTTCCTAGTGCCGGTTTGAAGTTCCTGCAGTTATCACTGTAAAACCGATTTGGAGCTAGTACCTCCCCATATATATGTATGGAGTGGAGTTTGCAACTGAAAAGATACTTTGTGTTCCCAACAAGCTAGGTGAAGTACGGCTTTCACACACACTTATCAATCGGAACTGAGCATGTGGAGAGACTTTCGTTCATCTTGCACAAAGGGAACGGGTTGCAGGAGAAACTTTTACTCTGGTTTCTCAGTCTGTTTCCTAGTGCCGGTTTGAAGATCCTGCAGTTTTCACTGTAAAACCGAGTTGGAGCTAGTACCTCCCTATATATATGTATGGAGTGGAGTTTGCAACTCAAAAGAAACTTTGTGTTCCCAACAAGCTAGGTGAAGGACGGCTTTCACACACACTTATCTCTCAGAACTGAGCATGTGGAGAGACGTTCGTTCATCTAGCACAAAGGGAACGGTTTGCAGGAGAAACTTTTACTCTGGTTTCTCAGTCTGTTTCCTAGTGCCGGTTTGAAGTTCCTGCAATTTTCACTGTAAAACCGAGTTGGAGCTAGTACCTCCCCATATATATGTATGGAGTGGAGTTTGCAACTGAAAAGAAACTTTGGGTTCCCAACAAGTTAGTATAAGGACGGCTTTCACACACACTTATCTCTCAGAACTGAGCATGTGGAGAGACGTTCGTTCATCTAGCACAAAGGTAACGGGTGGCAGGAGGAACTTTTACTCTGGTTTCTCAGTCTGTTTCCTAGTGCCGGTTTGAAGTTCCTGCAGTTTTCACTGTAAAACCGAGTTGGAGCTAGTACCTCCCCATATATATGTATGGAGTGGAGTTTGCATATGAAAAGAGACTTTCTGTTCCCAACAAGCTAGGTGAAGGACGGCTTTCACACACACGTATCTCTGAGAACTGAGCATGTGGAGAGACGTTCGTTCATCTAGCACAAAGGGAACGGGTGGCAGGAGGAACTTTTACTCTGGTTTCTCAGTCTGTTTCCTAGTGCCGGTTTGAAGTTCCTGCAGTTTTCACTGTAAAACCGAGTTGGAGCTAGTACCTCCCCATATATATGTATGGATTCGAGTTTGCACCTGAAAAGAGACTTTCTCTTCCCAACAAGCTAGGTGAAGGACGGCTTTCACACACACTTATCTCTCAGAACTGAGCATGTGGAGAGACGTTCGTTCATCTAGCACCAAGGGAACGGGTTGCAGGGGAAACTTTTACTCTGGTTTCTCAGTGTGTTTCCTAGTGTCGGTTTGAAGATCCTGCAGTTTTCACTGTAAAACCGAGTTGGAGCTAGTACCTCCCTATATATATGTATGGAGTGGAGTTTGCAACTGAAAAGAAACTTTGTGTTCCCTACAACCTAGGTGAAGGACGTCTTTCACACACACTTATTTCTCAGAACTGAGCATGTGGAGAGACGTACGTTCATCTATCACAAAGGGAACGGGTTGCAGGAGAAACTTTTACTCTGGTTTCTCAGTCTGTTTCCTAGTGCCGGTTTGAAGTTCCTGCAGTTTTCACTGTAAAACCGAGTTGGAGCTAGTACCTCCCCATATATATGTATATAGTGGAGTTTGCAACTGAAAAGTAACTTTGTGTTCCCAACAAGCTAGGTGAAGGACGGCTTTCACACACAATTATCTCTCAGAACTGAGCATGTGGAGAGACTTTCGTTCATCTAGCACAAAGGGAAAGGGTTGCAGGAGAAACTTTTACTCTGGTTTCTCAGTCTGTTTCCTTGTGCCGGTTTGAAGTTCCTGCAGTTTTCACTGTAAAACTGAGTTGGAGCTAGTACCTCCCTATATATATGTATGGAGTGGAATTTGCAACTGAAAAGAAACTTTGTGTTCCCAACAAGCTAGGTGAAGGACGGCTTTCACACTTACTTATTTCTCAGAACAGAGCATGTGGAGAGACGTTCGTTCATCTAGCAACAAGGAACGGGTTGCAGGAGAATCTTTTACTCTGGTTTCTCAGTCTGTTTCCTAGTGCCGGTTTGAAGTTCCTGCAGTTTTCACTGTAAAACCGAGTTTGAGCTAGTACCTCCCCATATATATGTATGGATTGGAGTTTGCAACTGAAAAGAAACTTTGTGTTCCCAACAAGCTAGGTGAAGGACGGCTTTCACACACACTTATCTCTCAGAACTGAGCATGTGGAAAGACGTTCGTTCATCTAGCAAAAAGGGAACGGGTTGCAGGAGAAACTTTTACTCTGGTATCTCAGTCTGTTTCCTAGTGCCGGTTTGAAGTTCCTGCAGTTTTCACTGTAAAACCGAGTTGGAGCTAGTACCTCCCCATATATATGTATGGAGTGGAGTTTGCAACTGAAAAGAAACTTTGTGTTCCAAACAAGCTAAGTGGAGGACGGCTTTCACACACACTTATCTCTCAGAACTGAGCACGTGGAGAGAAGTTCGTTCATCTAGCACAAAGGGAACGGTTTGCAGGAGAAACTTTTACTCTGGTTTCTCAGTCTGTTTCCTAGTGCCGGTTTGAAGTTCCTGCAGTTTTCACTGTAAAACCGAGTTGGAGCTAGTACCTCCCCATATATATGTATGGAGTGGAGTTTGCAAATGAAAAGAAACTTTGTGTTCCCAACAAGCTAGGTGAAGGACGGCTTTCACACACACTTCCCTCTCAGAACTGAGCATGTGGAGAGACGTTCGTTCATCTAACACAAAGGGAACGGGTTGCAGGAGAAACTTTTACTCTGGTTTCTCAGTCTGTTTCCTAGTGCCGGTTTGAAGTTCCTGCAGTTTTCACTGTAAAACCGAGTTGGAGCTAGTACCTCCCCATATATATGTATGGAGTGGAGTTTGCAACTGAAAAGAAACTTTGTGTTCCCAACAAGCTAGTTGAAGGACGGCTTTCACACACACTTATCTCTCACAACTGAGCATGTGGAGAGACGTTCGTTCATCTAGCACAAAAGGAACGGGTTGCAGGAGAAACTTTTACTCTGGTATCTCAGTCTGTTTCCTAGTGCCGGTTTGAAGTTCCTGCAGTTTTCACTGTAAAACCGAGTTGGAGCTAGTACCTCCCCATATATATGTATGGAGTGGAGTTTGCAACTGAAAAGAAACTTTGTGTTCCCAACAAGCTAGGTGAAGCACGGCTTTCACACACACTTATCTCTCAGGACTGAGCATGTGGAGAGACGTTCGTTCATCTATCACAAAGGGAACGGGTTGCAGGGGAAACTTTTACTCTGGTGTCTTAGTCTATTTCCTAGTGCCGGTTTGAAGTTCCTGCAATTTTCACTTTAAAACCGAGTTGGAGCTAGTACCTCCCCATATATATGTATGGAGTGGAGTTTGCAACTGAAAAGAAACTTTGTGTTCCCAACAAGCTAGGTGAAGGACGGCTTTCACACACACTTATCTCTCAGAACTGAGCATGTGGAGAGACGTTCGTTCATCTAGCACAAATGGAACGGGTTGCAGGAGAAACTTTTACTCTAGTTTCTCAGTCTGTTTCCTAGTGCCGGTTTGAAGTTCCTGCAGTTTTCACTGTAAAACCGAGTTGGAGCTAGTACCTCCCTATATATATTTATGGAGTGGAGTTTGCAACTGAAAAGAAACTTTGTGTTCCCAACAAGCTAGGTGAAGGACGGCTTTCACACACACTTATCTCTCAGAACAGAGCATATGGAGAGACGTTCGTTCATCTAGCACAAAGGGAACGGGTTGCTGGAGAAACTTTTACTCTGGTTTCTCAGTCTGTTTCCTAGTGCCGGTTTGAAGTTCCTGCAGTTTTCACTGTAAAACCGAGTTGGAGCTAGTACCTCCCCATATATATGTATGGAATGGAGTTTGCAAATGAAAAGAAACTTTGTGTTCCCAACAAGATATTATAAGGACGGCGTTCACACACACATATCTCTCAGAATTGAGCATGTTGAGATACGTTCGTTCATCTAGCACAAAGGGAACGGGTTGCAGGAGAAACTTTTACTCTGGTTTCTCAGTCTGTTTCCTAGTGCCGTTTTGAAGTTCCTGCAGTTTTCACTGTAAAACCGAGTTGGAGCTAGTACCTCCCCATATATTTGTATGGATTGGTGTTTGCAACTGAAAAGAAACTTTGTGTTCCCAACAAGCTAGTATAAGGACGGCTTTCACACACACTTATCTCTCAGAACTGAGCATTTGGAGAGACGTTCGTTCATCTATCACAAAGGGAACGGGTTGCAGGAGAAACTTTTACTCTTTTTTCTCAGTCTGTTTCCTAGTGCCGGTTTGAATTTCCTGCAGTTTTCACTGTAAAACCGAGTTGGAGATAGTATCTCCCCATATATATTTATGGAGTGGGGTTTGCAACTGAAAAGAAACTTTGTGTGTCCAACAAGCTAGGTGAAGGACGGATTTCACACACACTTATCTCTCAGAACTGAGCATGTGGAGAGACGTTCGTTCATCTAGCACCAAGGGAACGAGTTGAAGGAGAAACTTTTACTCTGGTTTCTCAGTCTGTTTCCTAGTGCCGGTTTGATGTTCCTGCAGTTTTCAGTGTAAAACCGAGTTGGAGCTAGTATCTCCCTATATATATGTATGGAGTGGAGTTTGCAACTGAAAAGAAACTTTGTGTTCCCAACAAGCTAGGTGAAGGACGGCTTTCACACACACTTATCTCTCAGAACTGAGCATGTGGAGAGACGTTCGTTCATCTAGCACAAAGGGAACGGGATGCAGGAGAAACTTTTACTCTGGTTTCTCAGTCTGTTTCCTAGTGCCGGTTTGAAGTTCCTGCAGTTTTCACTGTAAAACCGCGTTGGAGCTAGTACCTCCCCATATATATGTATGGAGTGGAGTTTGCAACTGAAAAGAAACTTTGTGTTCCCAACAAGCTAGGTGAAGGACGGCTTTCACACACACTTATCTCTCGGAACTGAGCATGTAGAGAGACGTTCGTTCATCTAGCACAAAGGGAACGGGTTGCAGGAGAAACTTTTACTCTGGTTTCTCAGTCTGTTTCCTAGTGCAGGTTTGAAGATCCTGCAGTTTTCACTGTAAAACCGCGTTGGAGCTAGTACCTCCCTATATATATGTATGGGGTGGAGTTTGCAACTCAAAAGAAACTTTGTGTTTCCAACAAGCTAGGTGAAGGACGGCTTTCACACACACTTATCTCTCAGAACTGAGCATGTGGAGAGACGTTCGTTCATCTAGCACAAAGGGAACGGGTGGCAGGAGAAACTTTAACTCTGGTTTCACAGTCTGTTTCCTAGTGCCGTTTTGAAGTTCCTGCAGTTTTCACTGTAAAACCGAGTTGGAGCTAGTACCTCCCCATATATATGTATGGAGTGGAGGTTGCAAATTAAAAGAAACTTTGTGTTCCCAACAAGCTAGGTGAAGGACGGCATTCACACACACTTAACTCTCAGAACTGAGCATGTGGAGAGACGTTCGTTCATCTAGCACAAAAGGAACGGGTTGCAGGAGAAACTTTTACTCTGGTTTCTCAGTCTGTTTCCTAGTGCCGGTTTGAAGTTCCTGCAGTTTTCACTGTAAAACCGAGTTGGAGCCAGTACCTCCCCATATATATGTATGGAGTGGAGTTTGCAACTGAAAAGAAACTTTGTGTTCCCAATAAGCTAGGTGAAGGATGGCTTTCACACACACTTATCTCTCAGAACAGAGCATGTGGAGAGACGTTCGTTCATCTAGCACAAAGGGAACGGGTTGCAGGAGAAACTTTTACTCTGGTTTCTCAGTCTGATTCCTAGTGCCGGTTTGAAGTTCCTGCAGTTATCACTGTAAAACCGATTTGGAGCTAGTACCTCCCCATATATATGTATGGAGTGGAGTTTGCAACTGAAAAGATACTTTGTGTTCCCAACAAGCTAGGTGAAGTACGGCTTTCACACACACTTATCAATCGGAACTGAGCATGTGGAGAGACTTTCGTTCATCTTGCACAAAGGGAACGGGTTGCAGGAGAAACTTTTACTCTGGTTTCTCAGTCTGTTTCCTAGTGCCGGTTTGAAGATCCTGCAGTTTTCACTGTAAAACCGAGTTGGAGCTAGTACCTCCCTATATATATGTATGGAGTGGAGTTTGCAACTCAAAAGAAACTTTGTGTTCCCAACAAGCTAGGTGAAGGACGGCTTTCACACACACTTATCTCTCAGAACTGAGCATGTGGAGAGACGTTCGTTCATCTAGCACAAAGGGAACGAGTGGCAGGAGAAACTTTTACTCTGGTTTCTCAGTCTGTTTCCTAGTGCCGGTTTGAAGATCCTGCAGTTTTCACTGTAAAACCGAGTTGGAGCTAGTACTTCCCCATATATATGTATGGAGTGGAGGTTGCAAATGAAAAGAAACTTTGTGTTCCCAACAAGCTAGTATAAGGACGGCTTTCACACACACTTATCCCTCAGAACTGAGCATGTGGAGAGACGTTCGTTCATCTAGCGCCAAGGGAACGGGTTGCAGGAGAAACTTTTACTCTGGTTTCTCAGTCTGTTTCCTAGTGCCGGTTTGAAGTTCCTGCAGTTTTCACTGTAAAACCGAGTTGGAGCTTGTACCTCCCCATATATATGTATGGAGTGGAATTTGCAACTGAAAAGTAACTTTGTGTTCCCAACAAGCTAGGTGAAGAACGGCTTTCAAACACACTTATCTCTCAGAACTGAGCATGTGGAGAGACGTTCGTTCATCTAGCACAAAGGGAACGGGTGGCAGGAGGAACTTTTACTCTGGTTTCTCAGTCTGTTTCCTAGTGCCGGTTTGAAGTTCCTGCAGTTTTCACTGTAAAACCGAGTTGGAGCTAGTACCTCCCCATATATATGTATGGATTCGAGTTTGCACCTGAAAAGAGACTTTCTCTTCCCAACAAGCTAGGTGAAGGACGGCTTTCACACACACTTATCTCTCAGAACTGAGCACGTGGAGAGAAGTTCGTTCATCTAGCACAAAGGGAACGGTTTGCAGGAGAAACTTTTACTCTGGTTTCTCAGTCTGTTTCCTAGTGCCGGTTTGAAGTTCCTGCAGTTTTCACTGTAAAACCGAGTTGGAGCTAGTACCTCCCCATATATATGTATGGAGTGGAGTTTGCAACTGAAAAGAAACTTTGTGTTCCCAACAAGCTAGGTGAAGGACGGCTTTCACACACACTTATCTCTCAGAACTGAGCATGTGGAGAGACGTTCGCTCATCTAACACAAAGGGAACGGGTTGCAGGAGAAACTTTTACTCTGGTTTCTCAGTCTGTTTCCTAGTGCCGGTTTGAAGTTCCTGCAGTTTTCACTGTAAAACCGAGTTGGAGCTAGTACCTCCCCATATATATGTATGGAGTGGAGTTTGCAACTGAAAAGAAACTTTGTGTTCCCAACAAGCTAGGTGAAGAACGGCTTTCACACACACTTATCTCTCAGAACTGAGCACGTGGAGAGACGTTCGTTCATCTAGCACAAAGGGAACGGTTTGCAGGAGAAACTTTTACTCTGGTTTCTCAGTCTGTTTCCTAGTGCCGGTTTGAAGTTCCTGCAATTTTCACTGTAAAACCGAGTTGGAGCTAGTACCTCCCCATATATATGTATGGAGTGGAGTTTGCAACTGAAAAGAAACTTTGTGTTCCCAACAAGCTAGTATAAGGACGGCTTTCACACACACTTATCTCTCAGAACTGAGCATGTGGAGAGACGTTCGTTCATCTAGCACAAAGGTAACGGGTGGCAGGAGGAACTTTTACTCTGGTTTCTCAGTCTGTTTCCTAGAGCCGGTTTGAAGTTCCTGCAGTTTTCACTGTAAAACCGAGTTGGAGCTAGTACCTCCCCATATATATGTATGGAGTGGAGTTTGCATATGAAAAGAGACTTTCTGTTCCCAACAAGCTAGGTGAAGGACGGCTTTCACACACACGTATCTCTCAGAACTGAGCATGTGGAGAGACGTTCGTTCATCTAGCACAAAGGGAACGGGTGGCAGGAGGAACTTTTACTCTGGTTTCTCAGTCTGTTTCCTAGTGCCGGTTTGAAGTTCCTGCAGTTTTCACTGTAAAACCGAGTTGGAGCTAGTACCTCCCCATATATATGTATGGATTCGAGTTTGCACCTGAAAAGAGACTTTCTCTTCCCAACAAGCTAGGTGAAGGACGGCTTTCACACACACTTACCTCTCAGAACTGAGCATGTGGAGAGACGTTCGTTCATCTAGCACCAAGGGAAAGGGTTGCAGGAGAAACTTTTACTCTGGTTTCTCAGTCTGTTTCCTAGTGCCGGTTTGAAGTTCCTGCAGTTTTCACTGTAAAACTGAGTTGGAGCTAGTACCTCCCTATATATATGTATGGAGTGGAATTTGCAACTGAAAAGAAACTTTGTGTTCCCAACAAGCTAGGTGAAGGACGGCTTTCACACTTACTTATTTCTCAGAACAGAGCATGTGGAGAGACGTTCGTTCATCTAGCACCAAGGGAACGGGTTGCAGGAGAATCTTTTACTCTGGTTTCTCAGTCTGTTTCCTAGTGCCGGTTTGAAGTTCCTGCAGTTTTCACTGTAAAACCGAGTTTGAGCTAGTACCTCCCCATATATATGTATGGATTGGAGTTTGCAACTGAAAAGAAACTTTGTGTTCCCAACAAGCTAGGTGAAGGACGGCTTTCACACACACTTATCTCTCAGAACTGAGCATGTGGAAAGACGTTCGTTCATCTAGCACAAAGGGAACGGGTTGCAGGAGAAACTTTTACTCTGGTATCTCAGTCTGTTTCCTAGTGCCGGTTTGAAGTTCCTGCAGTTTTCACTGTAAAACCGAGTTGGAGCTAGTACCTCCCCATATATATGTATGGAGTGGAGTTTGCAACTGAAAAGAAACTTTGTGTTCCAAACAAGCTAGGTGAAGGACGGCTTTCACACACACTTATCTCTCAGAACTGAGCACGTGGAGAGAAGTTCGTTCATCTAGCACAAAGGGAACGGTTTGCAGGAGAAACTTTTACTCTGGTATCTCAGTCTGTTTCCTAGTGCCGGTTTGAAGTTCCTGCAGTTTTCACTGTAAAACCGAGTTGGAGCTAGTACCTCCCCATATATATGTATGGAGTGGAATTTGCAACTGAATAGAAACTTTGTGTTCCCAACAAGCAAGGAGAAGGACGGCTTTCACACACACTTATCTCTCAGAACTGAGCACGTGGAGAGAAGTTCGTTCATCTAGCACAAAGGGAACGGTTTGCAGGAGAAACTTTTACTCTGGTTTCTCAGTCTGTTTCCTAGTGCCGGTTTGAAGTTCCTGCAGTTTTCACTGTAAAACCGAGTTGGAGCTAGTACCTCCCCATATATATGTATGGAGTGGAGTTTGCAACTGAAAAGAAACTTTGTGTTCCCAACAAGCTAGGTGAAGTACGGCTTTCACACACACTTATCTCTCAGAACTGAGCATGTGGAGAGACGTTCGTTCATCTAGCACAAAGGTAACGGGTGGCAGGAGGAACTTTTACTCTGGTTTCTCAGTCTGTTTCCTAGTGCCGGTTTGAAGTTCCTGCAGTTTTCACTGTAAAACCGAGTTGGAGCTAGTACCTCCCCATATATATGTATGGAGTGGAGTTTGCATATGAAAAGAGACTTTCTGTTCCCAACAAGCTAGGTGAAGGACGGCTTTCACACACACGTATCTCTCAGAACTGAGCATGTGGAGAGACGTTCGTTCATCTAGCACAAAGGGAACGGGTGGCAGGAGGAACTTTTACTCTGGTTTCTCAGTCTGTTTCCTAGTGCCGGTTTGAAGTTCCTGCAGTTTTCACTGTAAAACCGAGTTGGAGCTAGTACCTCCCCATATATATGTATGGATTCGAGTTTGCACCTGAAAAGAGACTTTCTCTTCCCAACAAGCTAGGTGAAGGACGGCTTTCACACACACTTATCTCTCAGAACTGAGCATGTGGAGAGACGTTCGTTCATCTAGCACCAAGGGAACGGGTTGCAGGGGAAACTTTTACTCTGGTTTCTCAGTGTGTTTCCTAGTGTCGGTTTGAAGATCCTGCAGTTTTCACTGTAAAACCGAGTTGGAGCTAGTACCTCCCTATATATATGTATGGAGTGGAGTTTGCAACTGAAAAGAAACTTTGTGTTCCTTACAACCTAGGTGAAGGACGTCTTTCACACACACTTATTTCTCAGAACTGAGCATGTGGAGAGACGTACGTTCATCTATCACAAAGGGAACGGGTTGCAGGAGAAACTTTTACTCTGGTTTCTCAGTCTGTTTCCTAGTGCCGGTTTGAAGTTCCTGCAGTTTTCACTGTAAAACCGAGTTGGAGCTAGTACCTCCCCATATATATGTATATAGTGGAGTTTGCAACTGAAAAGTAACTTTGTGTTCCCAACAAGCTAGGTGAAGGACGGCTTTCACACACAATTATCTCTCAGAACTGAGCATGTGGAGAGACGTTCGTTCATCTAGCACAAAGGGAAAGGGTTGCAGGAGAAACTTTTACTCTGGTTTCTCAGTCTGTTTCCTAGTGCCGGTTTGAAGTTCCTGCAGTTTTCACTGTAAAACTGAGTTGGAGCTAGTACCTCCCTATATATATGTATGGAGTGGAATTTGCAACTGAAAAGAAACTTTGTGTTCCCAACAAGCTAGGTGAAGGACGGCTTTCACACTTACTTATTTCTCAGAACAGAGCATGTGGAGAGACGTTCGTTCATCTAGCACCAAGGGAACGGGTTGCAGGAGAATCTTTTACTCT
This sequence comes from Camelus dromedarius, assembly GCF_036321535.1. NCBI lineage: Eukaryota > Metazoa > Chordata > Mammalia > Artiodactyla > Camelidae > Camelus > Camelus dromedarius. The sequence continues at coordinate 1,501,933 of NW_026989747.1, forward strand.
GGTTTCTCAGTCTGTTTCCTAGTGCCGGTTTTAAGTTCCTGCAGTTTTCACTGTAAAACCGAGTTTGAGCTAGTACCTCCCCATATATATGTATGGATTGGAGTTTGCAACTGAAAAGAAACTTTGTGTTCCCAACAAGCTAGGTGAAGGACGGCTTTCACACACACTTATCTCTCAGAACTGAGCATGTGGAAAGACGTTCGTTCATCTAGCACAAAGGGAACGGGTTGCAGGAGAAACTTTTACTCTGGTATCTCAGTCTGTTTCCTAGTGCCGGTTTGAAGTTCCTGCAGTTTTCACTGTAAAACCGAGTTGGAGCTAGTACCTCCCCATATATATGTATGGAGTGGAGTTTGCAACTGAACAGAAACTTTGTGTTCCAAACAAGCTAGGTGAAGGACGGCTTTCACACACACATATCTCTCAGAACTGAGCACGTGGAGAGAAGTTCGTTCATCTAGCACAAAGGGAACGGTTTGCAGGAGAAACTTTTACTCTGGTTTCTCAGTCTGTTTCCTAGTGCCGGTTTGAAGTTCCTGCAGTTTTCACTGTAAAACCGAGTTGGAGCTAGTACCTCCCCATATATATGTATGGAGTGGAGTTTGCAAATGAAAAGAAACTTTGTGTTCCCAACAAGCTAGGTGAAGGACGGCTTTCACACACACTTCTCTCTCAGAACTGAGCATGTGGAGAGACGTTCGTTCATCTAACACAAAGGGAACGGGTTGCAGGAGAAACTTTTACTCTGGTTTCTCAGTCTGTTTCCTAGTTCCGGTTTGAAGTTCCTGCAGTTTTCACTGTAAAACCGAGTTGGAGCTAGTACCTCCCCATATATATGTATGGAGTGTAGTTTGCAACTGAAAAGAAACTTTGTGTTCCCAACAAGCTAGGTGAAGAACGGCTTTCACACACACTTGTCTCTCAGAACTGAGCACGTGGAGAGACGTTCGTTCATCTAGCACAAAGGGAACGGTTTGCAGGAGAAACTTTTACTCTGGTTTCTCAGTCTGTTTCCTAGTGCCGGTTTGAAGTTCCTGCAATTTTCACTGTAAAACCGAGTTGGAGCTAGTACCTCCCCATATATATGTATGGAGTGGAGTTTGCAACTGAAAAGAAACTTTGTGTTCCCAACAAGCTAGTATAAGGACGGCTTTCACACACACTTATCTCTCAGAACTGAGCATGTGGAGAGACGTTCGTTCATCTAGCACAAATGTAACGGGAGGCAGGAGGAACTTTTACTCTGGTTTCTCAGTCTGTTTCCTAGTGCCGGTTTGAAGTTCCTGCAGTTTTCACTGTAAAACCGAGTTGGAGCTAGTACCTCCCCATATATATGTTTGGAGTGGAGTTTGCATATGAAAAGAGACTTTCTGTTCCCAACAAGCTAGGTGAAGGACGGCTTTCACACACACGTATCTCTCAGAACTGAGCATGTGGAGAGACGTTCGTTCATCTAGCACCAAGGGAACGGGTTGCAGGAGAAACATTTACTCTGGTTTCTCAGTGTGTTTCCTAGTGCCGGTTTGAAGTTCCTGCAGTTTTCACTGTAAAACCGAGTTGGAGTTTGTACCTCCCTATATATATGTATGGAGTGGAGTTTGCAACTGAAAAGAAACTTTGTGTTCCCAACAAGCTAGGTGAAGGACGGCTTTCACACACACTTATCTCTCAGAACAGAGCATGTGGAGAGACGTTCGTTCATCTAGCACAAAGGGAACGGGTTGCAGGAGAAACTATTACTCTGGTTTCTCAGTCTGTTTCCTAGTGCCGGTTTGAAGTTCCTGCAGTTTTCACTGTAAAACCGAGTTGGAGCTAGTACCTCCCCATATATATGTATGGAGTGGAGTTTGCAAATGAAAAGAAACTTTGTGTTCCCAACAAGCTAGGTGAAGGACGGCTTTCACACACACTTATCTCTCAGAACTGAGCATGTGGAGAGACGTTCGTTCATCTAGCACAAAGGGAACGGGTTGCAGGAGAAACTTTTACTCTGGTTTCTCAGTGTGTTTCCTAGTGCCGGTTTGAAGTTCCTGCAGTTTTCACTGTAAAACCGAGTTGGAGCTAGTACCTTCCCATATATATATATGGAGTGGTGTTTGCAACTGAAAAGAAACTTTGTGTTCCCAACAAGCTAGGTGAAGGACGGCTTTCACACACACATATCTCTCAGAACTGAGCACGTGGAGAGACGTTCGTTCATTTAGCACAAGGGGAACGGGTTGCAGGAGAAACTTTTACTCTGGTTTCTCAGTCTGTTTCCTAGTGCCGGTTTGAAGATCCTGCAGTTTTCACTGTAAAACCGATTTGGAGCTAGTACCTCCCTATATATATGTATGGAGTGGAGTTTGCAACTCAAAAGAAAGTTTGTGTTCCCAACAAGCTAGGTGAAGGATGGCTTTCACACACACTTATCTCTCAGAACTGAGCATGTGGAGAGACGTTCGTTCATCTAGCACAAAGGGAACGGGTTGCAGGAGAAACTTTTACTCTGGTGTCTCAGTCTGTTTCCTAGTGCCGGTTTGAAGTTCCTGCAGTTTTCACTGTAAAACCGAGTTGTAGCTAGTACCTCCCCATATATATGTATGGAGTGGAGTTTGCAACTGAAAAGAAACTTTGTGTTCCCAACAAGCTAGGTGAAGGACGGCTTTCACACACACTTATCTATCAGAACTGAGCATGTGGAGAGACGTTCGTTCATCTAGCACAAAGGGAACGGGTTGCAGGAGAAACTTTTACTCTGGTGTCTCAGTCAGTTTCCTAGTGCCGGTTTGAAGTTCCAGCAGTTTTCACTGTAAAACCGAGTTGGAGCTAGTACCTCCCCATATATATGTATGGAGTGGAGTTTGCAACTGAAAAGAAACTTTGTGGTCCCAACAAGCTAGGTGAAGGACGGCTTTAACACACACTTATCCCTCAGAAATGAGCATGTGGAGAGACGTTCGTTCATCTAGCACAAAGGGAACGGGTTGTAGGAGAAACTTTTTCTCTGGTGTCTCAGTCTGTTTCCTAGTGCCGGTTTGAAGTTCCTGCAGTTTTCTCTGTAAAACCGAGTTGGAGCTAGTACCTCCCCATATATATGTATGGAGTGGAGTTTGCAAATGAAAAGAAACTTTGTGTTCCCAACAAGCTATTATAAGGACGGCTTTCACACACACATATCTCTCAGAATTGAGCATGTGGAGAGACGTTCGTTCATCTAGCACAAAGGGAACGGGTTGCAGGAGAAACTTTTACTCTGGTTTCTCAGTATGTTTCCTAGTGCCGGTTTGAACTTCCTGCAGTTTTCACTGTAAAACCGAGTTGGAGCTAGTACCTCCCCATATATATGTATGGAGTGGAGTTTGCAACTGAAAGGAAACTTTGTGTTCCCAACAAGCTAGTATAAGGACGGCTTTCACACACACTTATCTCTCAGAAATGAGCATTTGGAGAGACGTTCGTTCATCTAGCACAAAGGGAACGGGTTGCAGGAGAAACTTTTACTCTGGTTTCTCAGTCTGTTTCCTAGTGCCAGTTTGAAGTTCCTGCAGTTTTCACTGTAAATCCGAGTTGGAGCTAGTATCTCCCCTTATATATGTATGGAGTGGGGTTTGCAACTGAAAAGAAACTTTGTGTTCCCAACAAGCTATGTGAAGGACGGCTTTCACACACACTTATCTCTCAGAACTGAGCATGTGGAGAGACTTTCGTTCATCTAGCTCAAAGGGAACGGGTGGCAGGAGGAACTTTTACTCTGGTTTCTCAGTCTGTTTCCTAGTGCCGGTTTCAAGTTCCTGCAGTTTTCACTGTAAAACCGAGTTGGAGCTAGTACCTCCCCATATATATGTATGGAGTGGAGTTTGCAAATGAAAAGAAACTTTGTGTTCCCAACAAGCTATTATAAGGACGGCTTTCACACACAAATATCCCTCAGAATTGAGCATGTGGAGATACGTTCGTTCATCTAGCACAAAGGGAACGGGTTGCAGGTGAAACTTTTACTCTGGTTTCTCAGTCTGTTTCCTAGTGCCGGTTTGAAGTTCCTGCAGTTTTCACTGTAAAACCGAGTTGGAGCTTGTACCTGCCCATATATATGTATGGAGTGGAGTTTGCAACTGAAAAGAGACTTTGTGTTCCTAACAAACTAGGTGAAGGACGGCTGTCACACACACTTATCTCTCAGAACTGAGCATGTGGAGAGACGTTCGTTCATCTAGCACCAAGGAATCGGGTTGCAGGAGAAACTTTTACTCTGGTTTCTCAGTCTGTTTCCTAGTGCCGGTTTGAAGTTCCTGCAGTTTTCACTGTAAACCCGAGTTGGAGCTCGTACTTCCCTATATATATGTATGGAGTGGAGTTTGCAACTGAAAAGAAACTTTGTGTTCCCAACAAGCTAGGTGAAGTACGGCTTCCACACACACTTATCTCTCAGAACAGCGCTTTTGGAGAGACGTTCGTTCATCTAGCACAAAGGGAACGGGTTGCAGGAGAAACTTTTACTCTGGTTTCTCAGTCTGTTTCCTAGTGCAGGTTTGAAGTTCCTGCAGTTTTCACTGTAAAACCGAGTTGGAGCTAGTACCTCCCCATTTATATGTATGGAGTGGAGTTTGCAACTGAAAAGAAACTTTGTGTTCCCAACAAGCTAGGTGAAGGACGGCTTTCACACACAATTAACTCTCGGAACTGAGCATGTGGAGAGACGTTCGTTCATCTAGCACAAAGGGAACGGGTTGCAGGAGAAACTTTTACTCTGGTTTCTCAGTCTGTTTCCTAGTGCCGGTTTGAAGATCCTGCAGTTTTCACTGTAAAACCGAGTTGGAGCTAGTACCTCCCTATATATATGTATGGAGTGGAGTTTGCAACTCAAAAGAAACTTTGTGTTCACAACAAGCTAGGTGAAGGACGGCTTTCACACACACTTATCTCTCAGAACTGAGCATGTGGAGAGACGTTCGTTCATCTAGCACAAAGGGAACGGGTTGCAGGAGAAATTTTTACTCTGGTTTCTCAGTCTGTTTCCTAGTGCCGGTTTGAAGTTCCTGCAGTTTTCACTGTAAAACCGAGTTGGAGCTAGTACCTCCACATATATATGTATGGAGTGGAGGTTGCAAATGAAAAGAAACTTTGTGTTCCCAACAAGCTAAATGAAGGACAGCTTTCACACACACTTATCTCTCAGAACTGAGCATGTGGAGAGACGTTCGTTCATCTAGCACAAAGGGAACGGGTTGCAGGAGAAACTTTTACTCTGGTTTCTCAGTCTGTTTCCTAGTGCCGGTTTGAAGTTCCTGCAGTTTTCACTGTAAAACCGAGTTTGAGCTAGTACCTCCCCATATATATGTATGGAGTGGAGTTTGCAACTGAAAAGAAACTTTGTGTTCCCAACAAGCTAGGTGAAGGACGGCTTTCACACACAATTATCTCTCAGAACAGAGCATGTGGAGAGACGTTCGTTCATCTAGCACAAAGGGAACAGGTTTCAGGAGAAACTTTTACTCTGGTTTCTCAGTCTGTTTCCTAGTGCCGGTTTGAAGTTCCTGCAGTTTTCACTGTAAAACAGATTTGGAGCTAGTACCTCCCCATATATATGTATGGAGAGGAGTTTGCAACTGAAAAGATACTATATGTTCCCAAGAAGATAGGTGAAGGACGGCTTTCACACACACATATCTCTCGGAACTGAGCATGTGGAGAGACTTTCGTTCATCTAGCACAAAGGGAACGGGTTGCAGGAGAAACTTTTACTCTGGTTTCTCAGTCTGTTTCCTAGTGCCGGTTTGAAGATCCTGCAGTTTTCACTGTAAAACCGAGTTGGAGCTAGTACCTCCCTATATATATGTATGGAGTGGAGTTTGCAACTCAAAAGAAACTTTGTGTTCCCAACAAGCTAGGTGAAGGACGGCTTTCACACACACTTATCTCTCAGATCTGAGCATGTGGAGAGACGTTCGTTCATCTAGCACAAAGGGAACTGGTGGCAGGAGAAACTTTTACTCTGGTTTCTCAGTCTGTTTCCTAGTGCCGGTTTGAAGATCCTGCAGTTTTCACTGTAAAACCGAGTTGGAGCTAGTACCTCCCTATATATATGTATGGAGTGGAGTTTGCAACTCAAAAGAAACTTTGTGTTCCCAACAAGCTAGGTGAAGGACGGCTTTCACACACACTTATCTCTCAGAACTGAGCATGTGGTGAGACGTTCCTTCATCTAGCACAAAGGGAACTGGTGGCAGGAGAAACTTTTACTCTGGTTTCTCAGTCTGTTTCCTAGTGCCGGTTTGAAGTTCCTGCAGTTTTCACTGTAAAACCGAGTTGGAGCTAGTACCTCCCCATATATATGTATGGAGTGGGGTTTGCAACTGAAAAGAAACTTTGTGTTCCCAACAAGCTAGGTGAAGGACGGCTTTCACACACAATTATCTCTCAGAACAGAGCATGTGGAGAGACGTTCGTTCATCTAGCACAAAGGGAACGGGTTGCAGGAGAAACTTTTACTCTGGTTTCTCAGTCTGTTTCCTAGTGCCGGTTTGAAGTTCCTGCAGTTTTCACTGTAAAACAGATTTGGAGCTAGTACCTCCCCATATATATGTATGGAGAGGAGTTTGCAACTGAAAAGATACTTTGTGTTCCCAAGAAGCTAGGTGAAGGACGGCTTTCACACAAACTTATCTCTCGGAATTGAGCATGTGGAGAGACGTTCGTTCATCTAGCACAAAGGGAACGGGTTGCAGGAGAAACTTTTACTCTGGTTTCTCAGTCTGTTTCCTAGTGCCGGTTTGAAGATCCTGCAGTTTTCACTGTAAAACCGAGTTGGAGCTAGTACCTCCCTATATATATGTATGGAGTGGAGTTTGCAACTCAAAAGAAACTTTGTGTTCCCAACAAGCTAGGTGAAGGACGGCTTTCACACACACTTATCTCTCAGAACTGAGCATGTGGAGAGACGTTCGTTCATCTAGCACAAAGGGAACTGGTGGCAGGAGAAACTTTTCCTCTGGTTTCTCAGTCTGTTTCCTAGTGCCGGTTTGAAGTTCCTGCAGTTTTCACTGTAAAACCGAGTTGGAGCTAGTACCTCCCCATATATATGTATGGAGTGGAGGTTGCAAATGAAAAGAAACTTTGTGTTCCCAACAAGCTAGTATAAGGACGGCTTTCACACACACTTATCTCTCAGACCTGAGCATGTGGAGAGACGTTCGTTCATCTAGCACCAAGGGAACGGGTTGCAGGAGAAACTTTTACTCTGGTTTCTCAGTCTGTTTCCTAGTGCCGGTTTGAAGTTCCTGCAGTTTTCACTGTAAAACCGAGTTGGAGATAGTACCTCCCCATATATATGTATGGATTGGAGTTTGCAACTGAAAAGAAACTTTGTGTTCCCAACAAGCTAGGTGAAGAACGGCTTTCAAACACACTTATCTCTCAGAACTGAGCATGTGGAGAGACGTTCGTTCATCTAGCACAATGGGAACGGGTGGCAGGAGGAACTTTTACTCTGGTATCTCAGTCTGTTTCCTAGTGCCGGTTTGAAGTTCCTGCAGTTTTCACTGTAAAACCGAGTTGGAGCTAGTACCTCCCCATATATATGTATGGATTGGAGTTTGCAACTGAAAAGAGACTTTCTGTTCAAAACAAGCTAGGTGAAGGACGGCTTTCACACACACTTATCTCTCAGAACTGAGCATGTGGAGGGACGTTCGTTCATCTAGCACAAAGGGAACGGGTTGCAGGGGAAACTTTTACTCTGGTTTCTCAGTGTGTTTCCTAGTGTCTGTTTGAAGATCCTGCAGTTTTCACTGTAAAACCGAGTTGGAGCTAGTACCTCCCTATATATATGTATGGAGTGGAGTTTGCAACTGAAAAGAAACTTTGTGTTCCCAACAACCTAGGTGAAGGACGGCTTTCACACACACTTATCTCTCAGAACTGAGCATGTGGAGAGACGTACGTTCATCTAACACAAAGGGAACGGGTTGCAGGAGAAACTTTTACTCTGGTTTCTCAGTCTGTTTCCTAGTGCCGGTTTGAAGATCCTGCAGTTTTCACTGTAAAACCGAGTTGGAGCTAGTACCTCCCTATATATATGTATGGAGTGGAGTTTGCAACTCAAAAGAAACTTTGTGTTCCCAACAAGCTAGGTGAAGGACGGCTTTCACACACACTTATCTCTCGGAACTGAGCATGTGGAGAGACGTTCGTTCATCTAGCACAAAGGGAACGGGTTGCAGGAGAAACTTTTACTCTGGTTTGTCAGTCTGTTTCCTAGTGCCGGTTTGAAGATCCTGCAGTTTTCACTGTAAAACAGATTTGGAGCTAGTACCTCCCCATATATATGTATGGAGAGGAGTTTGCAACTGAAAAGATACTATGTGTTCCCAAGAAGATAGGTGAAGGACGGCTTTCACACACACATATCTCTCGGAACTGAGCATGTGGAGAGACGTTCGTTCATCTAGCACAAAGGGAACGGGTTGCAGGAGAAACTTTTACTCTGGTTTCTCAGTCTGTTTCCTAGTGCCGGTTTGAAGATCCTGCAGTTTTCACTGTAAAACCGAGTTGGAGCTAGTACCTCCCTATATATATGTATGGAGTGGAGTTTGCAACTCAAAAGAAACTTTGTGTTCCCAACAAGCTAGGTGAAGGACGGCTTTCACACACACTTATCTCTCAGAACTGAGCATGTGGAGAGACGTTCGTTCATCTAGCACAAAGGGAACTGGTGGCAGGAGAAACTTTTACTCTGGTTTCTCAGTCTGTTTCCTAGTGCCGGTTTGAAGTTCCTGCAGTTTTCACTGTAAAACCGAGTTGGAGCTAGTACCTCCCCATATATATGTATGGAGTGGAGGTTGCAAATGAAAAGAAACTTTGTGTTCCCAACAAGCTAGTATAAGGACGGCTTTCACACACACTTATCTCTCAGACCTGAGCATGTGGAGAGACGTTCGTTCATCTAGCACCAAGGGAACGGGTTGCAGGAGAAACTTTTACTCTGGTTTCTCAGTCTGTTTCCAAGTGCCGGTTTGAAGTTCCTGCAGTTTTCACTGTAAAACCGAGTTGGAGCTAGTACCTCCCTATATATATGTATGGAGTGGAGTTTGCAACTGAAAAGAAACTTTGTGTTCCCAACAACCTAGGTGAAGGACGGCTTTCACACACACTTATCTCTCAGAACTTAGCATGTGGAGAGACGTACGTTCATCTAACACAAAGGGAACGGGTTGCAGGAGAAACTTTTACTCTGGTTTCTCAGTCTGTTTCCTAGTGCCGGTTTGAAGATCCTGCAGTTTTCACTGTAAAACCGAGTTGGAGCTAGTACCTCCCTATATATATGTATGGAGTGGAGTTTGCAACTCAAAAGAAACTTTGTGTTCCCAACAAGCTAGGTGAAGGACGGCTTTCACACACACTTATCTCTCGGAACTGAGCATGTGGAGAGACGTTCGTTCATCTAGCACAAAGGGAACGGGTTGCAGGAGAAACTTTTACTCTGGTTTGTCAGTCTGTTTCCTAGTGCCGGTTTGAAGATCCTGCAGTTTTCACTGTAAAACAGATTTGGAGCTAGTACCTCCCCATATATATGTATGGAGAGGAGTTTGCAACTGAAAAGATACTATGTGTTCCCAAGAAGATAGGTGAAGGACGGCTTTCACACACACATATCTCTCGGAACTGAGCATGTGGAGAGACGTTCGTTCATCTAGCACAAAGGGAACGGGTTGCAGGAGAAACTTTTACTCTGGTTTCTCAGTCTGTTTCCTAGTGCCGGTTTGAAGATCCTGCAGTTTTCACTGTAAAACCGAGTTGGAGCTAGTACCTCCCTATATATATGTATGGAGTGGAGTTTGCAACTCAAAAGAAACTTTGTGTTCCCAACAAGCTAGGTGAAGGACGGCTTTCACACACACTTATCTCTCAGAACTGAGCATGTGGAGAGACGTTCGTTCATCTAGCACAAAGGGAACTGGTGGCAGGAGAAACTTTTACTCTGGTTTCTCAGTCTGTTTCCTAGTGCCGGTTTGAAGTTCCTGCAGTTTTCACTGTAAAACCGAGTTGGAGCTAGTACCTCCCCATATATATGTATGGAGTGGAGGTTGCAAATGAAAAGAAACTTTGTGTTCCCAACAAGCTAGTATAAGGACGGCTTTCACACACACTTATCTCTCAGACCTGAGCATGTGGAGAGACGTTCGTTCATCTAGCACCAAGGGAACGGGTTGCAGGAGAAACTTTTACTCTGGTTTCTCAGTCTGTTTCCAAGTGCCGGTTTGAAGTTCCTGCAGTTTTCACTGTAAAACCGAGTTGGAGCTAGTACCTCCCCATATATATGTATGGAGTGGAGTTTGCAACTGAAAATAAACTTTGTGTTCCCAACAAGCTAGGTGAAGGACGGCTTTCACACACAATTATCTCTCAGAACAGAGCATGTGGAGAGACGTTCGTTCATCTAGCACAAAGGGAACGGGTTGCAGGAGAAACTTTTACTCTGGTTTCTCAGTCTGTTTCCTAGTGCCGGTTTGAAGTTCCTGCAGTTTTCACTGTAAAACAGATTTGGAGCTAGTACCTCCCCATATATATGTATGGAGAGGAGTTTGCAACTGAAAAGATACTTTGTGTTCCCAAGAAGCTAGGTGAAGGACGGCTTTCACACAAACTTATCTCTCGGAACTGAGCATGTTGAGAGACGTTCGTTCATCTAGCACAAAGGGAACGGGTTGCAGGAGAAACTTTTACTCTGGTTTCTCAGTCTGTTTCCTAGTGCCGGTTTGAAGATCCTGCAGTTTTCACTGTAAAACCGAGTTGGAGCTAGTACCTCCCTATATATATGTATGGAGTGGAGTTTGCAACTCAAAAGAAACTTTGTGTTCCCAACAAGCTAGGTGAAGGACGGCTTTCACACACACTTATCTCTCAGAACTGAGCATGTGGAGAGACGTTCGTTCATCTAGCACAAAGGGAACTGGTGGCAGGAGAAACTTTTCCTCTGGTTTCTCAGTCTGTTTCCTAGTGCCGGTTTGAAGTTCCTGCAGTTTTCACTGTAAAACCGAGTTGGAGCTAGTACCTCCCCATATATATGTATGGAGTGGAGGTTGCAAATGAAAAGAAACATTGTGTTCCCAACAAGCTAGTATAAGGACGGCTTTCACACACATTTATCTCTCAGACCTGAGCATGTGGAGAGACGTTCGTTCATCTAGCACCAAGGGAACGGGTTGCAGGAGAAACTTTTACTCTGGTTTCTCAGTCTGTTTCCTAGTGCCGGTTTGAATTTCCTGCAGTTTTCACTGTAAAACCGAGTTGGAGATAGTACCTCCCCATATATATGTATGGAGTGGAGATTGCAACTGAAAAGAAACTTTGTGTTCCCAACAAGCTAGGTGAAGAACGGCTTTCAAACACACTTATCTCTCAGAACTGAGCATGTGGAGAGACGTTCGTTCATCTAGCAAAATGGGAACGGGTGGCAGGAGGAACTTTTACTCTGGTATCTCAGTCTGTTTCCTAGTGCCGGTTTGAAGTTCCTGCAGTTTTCACTGTAAAACCGAGTTGGAGCTAGTACCTCCCCATATATATGTATGGATTGGAGTTTGCAACCAAAAAGAGACTTTCTGTTCCCAACAAGCTAGGTGAAGGACGGCTTTCACACACACTTATCTCTCAGAACTGAGCATGTGGAGGGACGTTCGTTCATCTAGCACAAAGGGAACGGGTTGCAGGGGAAACTTTTACTCTGGTTTCTCAGTGTGTTTCCTAGTGTCTGTTTGAAGATCCTGCAGTTTTCACTGTAAAACCGAGTTGGAGCTAGTACCTCCCTATATATATGTATGGAGTGGAGTTTGCAACTGAAAAGAAACTTTGTGTTCCCAACAACCTAGGTGAAGGACGGCTTTCACACACACTTATCTCTCAGAACTGAGCATGTGGAGAGACGTACGTTCATCTAACACAAAGGGAACGGGTTGCAGGAGAAACTTTTACTCTGGTTTCTCAGTCTGTTTCCTAGTGCCGGTTTGAAGTTCCTGCAGTTTTCACTGTAAAACCGAGTTGGAGCTAGTACCTCCCCATATATATGTATGGAGTGGAGTTTGCAACTGAAAAGAAACTTTGTGTTCCCAACAAGCTAGGTGAAGGACGGCTTTCACACACACTTATCTGTCAGAACTGAGAATGTGGAGAGACTTTCGTTCATCTAGCACAAAGGGAAAGGGTTGCAGGAGAAATATTTACTCTGGTTTCTCAGTCTGTTTCCTAGTGCCGGTTTGAAGTTCCTGCAGTTTTCACTTTAAAACCGAGTTGGAGCTAGTACCTCCCTATATATATGTATGGAGTGGAGTTTGCAACTGAAAAGAAACTTTGTGTTCCCAACAAGCTAGGTGAAGTACGGCTTTCACACACACTTATCTCTCAGAACTGAGCATGTGGAGAGACTTTCGTTCATCTAGCACAAAGGGAAAGGGTTGCAGGAGAAACTTTTACTATGGTTTCTCAGTCTGTTTCCTAGTGCTGGTTTGAAGATCCTGCAGTTTTCACTGTAAAACCGAGTTGGAGCTAGTACCTCCCTATATATATGTATGGAGTGGAGTTGGCAACTGAAAAGAAACTTTCTGTTCCCAACAAGCTAGGTGAAGGACGGCTTTCACACTCACTTATCTCTCAGAACAGAGCATGTGGAGAGACGTTCGTTCATCTAGCACAAAGGGAACGGGTTGCAGGAGAAACTTTTACTCTGGTTTCTCAGTCTGTTTCCTAGTGCCGGTTTGAAGTTCCTGCAGTTTTCACTGTAAAAGCGAGTTTGAGCTAGTACCTCCCCATATATATGTATGGAGTGGAGTTTGCAACTGAAAAGAGACTTTCTGTTCCCAACAAGCTAGGTGAAGGACGGCTTTCACACACACTTATCTCTCAGAACTGAGCATGTGGAGAGACGTTCGTTCATCTAGCACAAAGGGAACGGGATGCAGGAGAAACTTTTACTCTGTTTTCTCAGTCTGTTTCCTAGTGCCGGTTTGAAGTTCCTGCAGTTTTCACTGTAAAACCGAGTTGGAGCTAGTACCTCCCCATATATATGTATGGAGTGGAGTTTGCAACTGAAAAGAAACTTTGTGTTCCCAACAAGCTAGGTGAAGAACGGCTTTCACACACACTTATCTCTCAGAACTGAGCACGTGGAGAGAAGTTCGTTCATCTAGCACAAAGGGAACTGTTTGCAGGAGAAACTTTTACTCTGGTTTCTCAGTCTTTTTCCTAGTGCCGGTTTGAAGTTCCTGCAGTTTTCACTGTAAAACCGAGTTTGAGCTAGTACCTCCCCATATATATGTATGGAGTGGAGTTTGCAACTGAAAAGAAACTTTGTGTTCCCAACAAGCTAGGTGAAGGACGGCTTTCACACACACTTATCTCTCAGAACTGAGCATGTGGAAAGACGTTCGTTCATCTAGCACAAAGGGAACGGGTTGCAGGAGAAACTTTTACCCTGGTTTCTCAGTCTTTTTCCTAGTGCCGTTTTGAAGTTCCTGCAGTTTTCACTGTAAAACCGAGTTGGAGCTAGTACCTCCCCATATATATGTATGGAGTGGAGTTTGCAACTGAAAATAAACTTTGTGTTCCCAACAAGCTAGGTGAAGGACGGCTTTCACACACACTTATCTCTCAGAACTGAGCATGTGGAGAGACGTTCGTTCATCTAACACAAAGGGAACGGGTTGCAGGATAAACTTTTACTCTGGTTTCTCAGTCTGTTTCCTAGTGCCGGTTTGAAGTTCCTGCAGTTTTCACTGTAAAACCGAGTTGGAGCTAGTACCTCCTCATATATATGTATGGAGTGGAGTTTGCAACTGAAAAGAAACTTTGTGTTCCCAACAAGCTAGGTGAAGGACGGCTTTCACACACACTTATCTCTCAGAACTGAGCATGTGGAGAGACGTTCGTTCATCTAGCACAAAGGGTACGGGTGGCAAGAGGAACTTTTACTCTGGTTTCTCAGTCTGTTTCCTAGTGCCGGTTGGAAGTTCCTGCAGTTTTCACTGTAAAACCGAGTTGGAGCTAGTACCTCCCCATATATATGTATGGAGTGGAGTTTGCAAATGAAAAGAATCTTTGTGTTCCCAACAAGCTAGTATAAGGACGGCTTTCACACACACTTATCTCTCAGAACTGAGCATGTGGAGAGACGTTCGTTCATCTAACACAAAGGGAACGGGTTGCAGGAGAAACTTTTACTCTGGTTTCTCAGTCTGTTTCCTAGTGCCGGTTTGAAGTTCCTGCAGTTTTCACTGTAAAACAGAGTTGGAGCTAGTACCTCACCATATATATGTATGGAGTGGAGTTTGCAACTGAAAAGAAACTTTGTGTTCCCAACAAGCTAGGTGAAGAACGGCTTTCACACACACTTATCTCTCAGAACTGAGCACGTGGAGAGACGTTCGTTCATCTAGCACAAAGGGAACGGTTTGCAGGAGAAACTTTTTCTCTGGATTCTCAGTCTGTTTCCTAGTGCCGGTTTGAAGTTCCTGCAGTTTTCACTGTAAAGCCGAGTTTGAGCTAGTACCTCCCCATATATATGTATGGAGTGGAGTTTGCAACTGAAAAGAAACTTTGTGTTCCCAACAAGCTAGGTGAAGGACGGCTTTCACACACACTTATCTCTCAGAACTGAGCATGTGGAGAGACGTTCGTTCATCTAGCACAAAGGGAACGGGTTGCAGGAGAAATTTTACTCTGGTTTCTCAGTCTGTTTCCTAGTGCCGGTTTGAAGTTCCTGCAGTTTTCACTGTAAAACCGAGTTGGAGATAGTACCTCCCCATATATATGTATGTAGTGGTGTTTGCAACTGAAAAGAAATTTTGTGTTCCCAACAAGCTAGGTGAAGGACGACTTTCACACACACTTATCTCTCAGAACTGAGCACGTGGAGAGACGTTCGTTCATCTAGCACAAAGGGAACGGTTTGCAGGAGAAACTTTTACTCTGGTTTCTCAGTCTGTTTCCTAGTGCCGGTTTGAAGATCCTGCAGTTTTCACTGTAAAACCGAGTTGGAACTAGTACCTCCCTATATATATGTATGGAGTGGAGTTTGCAACTGAAAAGAAACTTTGTGTTCCCAACAAGCTAGGTGAAGGACGGCTTTCACACACACTTATCTCTCAGAACTGAGCATGTGGAGAGACGTTCGTTCATCTATCACAAACGGAAAGGGTTGCAAGAGAAACTTTTACTCTGGTGTCTCAGTCTGTTTCCTAGTGCCGGTTTGACGTTCCTGCAGTTTTCACTGTAAAACCGAGTTGGAGCTAGTACCTCCCCATATATATGTATGGAGTGGAGTTTGCAACTGAAAAGAAACTTTGTGTTCCCAACAAGCTAGGTGAAGTACGGCTTTCACACACACTTATCTCTCAGAACTGAGCATGTGGAGAGACGTTCGTTCATCTAGCACAAAGGGAACGGGTTGCAGGAGAAACATTTACTCCGGTGTCTCAGTCTGTTTTCTAGTGCCGGTTTGAAGTTCCTGCAGTTTTCACTGTAAAACCGAGTTGGAGCTAGTACCTCCCCATATATATGTATGGAGTGGAGTTTGCAACTGAAAAGAAACTTTGTGTTCCCAACAAGCTAGTTGAAGGACGGCTTTCACACACACTTATCTCTCAGAACTGAGCATGTGGAGAGACGTTCGTTCATCTAGCACAAAGGAAACGGGTTGCAGGAGAAACTTTTACTCTGGTGTCTCAGTCTGTTTCCTAGTGCCGGTTTGAAGTTCCTGCAGTTTTCACTGTAAAACCGAGTTGGAGCTAGTACCTACCTATATATATGTATGGAGTGGAGTTTGCAACTGAAAAGAAACTTTGTGTTCCCAACAAGCTAGGTGAAGGACGGCTTTCACACTCACTTATCTCTCAGAAAAGAGCATGTGGAGAGACGTTCGTTCATCTAGCACAAAGGGAACGGGTTGCAGGAGAAACTTTTACTCTGGTTTCTCAGTCTGTTTCCTAGTGCCGGTTTGAAGTTCCTGCAGTTTTCACTGTAAAACCGAGTTGGAGCTAGTACCTCCCCATATATATGTATGGAGTGGAGTTTGCAACTGAAAAGAAACTATGTGTTCCCAACAAGCTAGGTGAAGGACGGCTTTCACACACACTTATCTCTCAGAACTGAGCATGTGGAGAGACGTGCGTTCATCTATCACAAAGGGAACGGGTTGCAGGAGAAACTTTTTCTCTGGTGTCTCAGTCTGTTTCCTAGTGCCGGTTTGAATTTCCTGCAGTTTTCACTGTAAAACCGAGTTGGAGCTAGTACCTCCCCATATATATGTATGGAGTGGAGTTTGCACCTGAAAAAAAACTTTTTGTTCCCAACAAGCTAGGTGAAGGACGGCTTTCACACACACTTATCTCTCAGAACTGAGCATGTGGAGAGACGTTCGTTCATCTAGCACAAAGGGAACGGGTTGCAGGAGAAACTTTTACTCTGGTTTCTCAGTCTGTTTCCTAGAGCCGGTTTGAAGTTCCTGAAGTTTTCACTGTAAAACCGAGTTGGAGCTAGTACCTCCCCATATATATGTATGGAGTGGAGTTTGCAACTGAAAAGAAACTTTGTGTTCCCAACAAGCTAGGTGAAGGACGGCTTTCACACACACTAATCTCTCAGAACCTAGCATGTGGAGAGACGTTCGTTCATCTAGCACAAAAGGAACGGGTTGGAGGAGAAACTTTTACTCTGGTTTCTCAGTCTGTTTACTAGTGCCGGTTTGAATTTCCTGCAGTTTTCACTGTAAAACCGAGTTGGAGCTAGTACCTCCCCATATATATGTATGGATTGGAGTTTGCAACTGAAAAGAAACTTTGTGTTCCCAACAAGCTAGTATAAGGACGGCTTTCACACACACTTATCTCTCAGAACTGAACATTTGGAGAGACGTTCGTTCATCTAGCACAAAGGGAACGGGTTGCAGGAGAAACTTTTACTCTGGTTTCTCAGTCTGTTTCCTAGTGCCGGTTTGAAGTTCCTGCAGTTTTCACTGTAAAACCGAGTTGGAGCTAGTATCTCCCCTTATATATGTATGGAGTGGGGTTTGCAACTGAAAAGAAACTTTGTGTTCCCAACAAGCTAGTTGAAGGACGGCTTTCACACACACTTATCTCTCAGAACTGAGCATGTGGAGAGACTATCGTTTATCTAGCACAAAGGGAACGGGTGGCAGGAGGAACTTTTACTCTGGTTTCTCAGTCTGTTTCCTAGTGCCGGTTTGAAGTTCCTGCAGTTTTCACTGTAAATCCGAGTTGGAGCTAGTACCTACCTATATATATGTATGGAGTGGAGTTTGCAACTGAAAAGAAACTTTGTGTTCCCAACAAGCTAGGTGAAGGATGGCTTTCACACACAATTATCTCTTAGAACAGAGCATGTGGAGAGACGTTCGTTCATCTAGCACAAAGGGAACGGGTTGCAGGAGAAACTTTTACTCTGGTTTCTCTGTGTGTTTCCTAGTGTCGGTTTGAAGATCCTGCAGTTTTCACTGTAAAACGGAGTTGGAGCTAGAACCTCCCTATATATATGTATGGAGTGGAGTTTGCAACTCAAAAGAAACTTTGTGTTCCCAACAAGCTAGTTTAAGGACGGCTTTCACACACACTTATCTCTCAGAACTGAGCATGTGGAGAGACGTGCGTTCATCTATCACAAAGGGAACGGGTTGCAGGAGATACTTTTTCTCTGGTGTCTCAGTCTGTTTCTTAGTGCCGGTTTGAAGTTCCTGCAGTTTTCACTGTAAAACCGAGTTGGAGCTAGTACCTCCCCATATATATGTATGGAGTGGAGTTTGCAACTGAAAAAAAACTTTGTGTTCCCAACAAGCTAGGTGAAGGACGGCTTTCACACACACTTATCTCTCAGAACTGAGCATGTGGAGAGACGTTCGTTCATCTAGCACAAAAGGAACGGGTTGCAGGAGAAACTTTTACTCTGGTTTCTCAGTCTGTTTCCTAGTGCCGGTTTGAAGTTCCTGCAGTTTTCACTGTAAAACCGAGTTGGAGCTAGTACCTCCCCATATATATGTATGGAGTGGAGTTTGCAACTGAAAAGAAACTTTGTGTTCCCAACAAGCTAGGTGAAGGACGGCTTTCACACACACTTATCTCTCAGAACTGAGCATGTGGAGAGACGTTCGTTCATCTAGCACAAAGGGAATGGGTTGCAGGAGAAACTTTTACTCTGGTTTCTCAGTCTGTTTCCTAGTGCCGGTTTGACGTTCCTGCAGTTTTCTCTGTAAAACCGAGTTGGAGCTAGTACCTCCCCATATATATGTATGGAGTGGAGTTTGCAACTGAAAAGAAACTTTGTGTTCCCAACAAGCTAGGTGAAGTATGGCTTTCACACACACTTATCTCTCAGAACTGAGCATGTGGAGAGACGTTCGTTCATCTAGCACAAAGGGAACGGGTTGCAGGAGAAACTTTTACTCTGGTTTCTCAGTCTGTTTCCTAGTGCCGGTTTGAAGATCCTGCAGTTTTCACTGTAAAACCGAGTTGGAGCTAGTACCTCCCTATATATATGTATGGAGTGGAGTTTGCAACTCAAAAGCAACTTTGTGTTCCCAACAAGCTAGGTGAAGGACGGCTTTCACACACACTTATCTCTCAGAACTGAGCATGTGGAGAGACGTTCGTTCATCTATCACAAAGGGAACGGGTTGCAGGAGAAACTTTTACTCTGGTGTCTCAGTCTGTTTCCTAGTGCCGGTTTGAAGTTCCTGCAGTTTTCACTGTAAAACCGAGTTTGAGCTAGTACCTCCCCATATATATTTATGGAGTGGAGTTTGCAACTGAAAAGAAACTTTGTGTTCCCAACAAGCTAGGTGAAGGACGGCTTTCACACACACTTATCTCTCAGAACTGAGCATGTGGAGAGACGTTCGTTCATCTATCACAAAGGGAACGGGTTGCAGGAGAAACTTTTACTCTGGTGTCTCAGTCTGTTTCCTAGTGCCGGTTTGAAGTTCCTGCAGTTTTCACTGTAAAACCGAGTTTGAGCTAGTACCTCCCCATATATATTTATGGAGTGGAGTTTGCAACTGAAAAGAAACTTTGTGTTCCCAACAAGCTAGGTGAAGGACGGCTTTCACACACACTTATCTCTCAGAACTGAGCATGTGGAGAGACGTTCGTTCATCTAGCACAAAGGGAACGGGGTGCAGAAGAAACTTTTACTCTAGATTCTCGGTCTGTTTCCTAGTGCCGGTTTGAAGATCCCGCAGTTTTCACTGTAAAACCGAGTTGGAGCTAGTACCTGCCCATAATTATGTACGGAGTTGAGTTTGCAACTGAAAAGAAACTTTGGGTTCCCAACAAGCTAGGTGAAGGACGGCTTTCACACACACTTATCTCTCAGAACTGAGCATGTGGAGAGACGTTCTTTCATCTATCACAAAGGGAACGGGTTGCAGGAGAAACTTTTATTCTGGTTTCTCAGTCTGTTTCCTAGTGCCGGTTTGAAGTTCCTGCAGTTTTCACTGTAAAACCGAGTTGGAGCTAGTACCTCCCCATATATATGTATGGAGTGGAGTTTGCAACTGAAAAGAAACTTTGTGTTCCCAACAAGCTAGGTGAAGGACGGCTTTCACACACACTTATCTCTCAGAACTGAGCATGTGGAGAGACGTTCGTTCATCTAGCACAAAGGGAACGGGTTGCAGGAGAAACTTTTACTCTGGTTTCTCAGTCTGTTTCCTAGAGCCGGTTTGAAGTTCCTGCAGTTTTCACTGTAAAACCGAGTTGGTGCTAGTACCTACCTATATATATGTATGGAGTGGAGTTTGCAACTGAAAAGAAACTTTGTGTTCCCAACAAGCTAGGTGAAGGACGGCTTTCAAACACACTTATCTCTCAGAACTGAGCATGTGGAGGGACGTTCGTTCATCTAGCACAAAGGGAACGGGTTGCAGGAGAAACTTTTACTCTGGTTTCTCAGTCTGTTTCCTAGTGCCGGTTTGAAGTTCCTGCAGTTTTCACTGTAAAACCGAGTTTGAGCTAGTACCTCCCCATATATATGTATGGAGTGGAGTTTGCAACTGAAAAGAAACTTTGTGTTCCCAACAAGCTAGGTGAAGGACGGCTTTCACACACACTTATCTCTCAGAACTGAGCATGTGGAAAGATGTTCGTTCATCTAGCACAAATGGAACTGGTTGCAGGAGAAACTTTTACTCTGGTGTCTCAGTCT
Organism: Camelus dromedarius; assembly: GCF_036321535.1. Lineage (NCBI taxonomy): Eukaryota > Metazoa > Chordata > Mammalia > Artiodactyla > Camelidae > Camelus > Camelus dromedarius. Next base: position 1,522,114 of record NW_026989747.1, read on the forward strand.
GATTCCTAGTGCCGGTTTGAAGTTCCTGCAGTTTTCACTGTAAAACCGAGTTGGAGCTAGTACCTCCCCATATATATGTATGGAGTGGAGTTTGCAAATGAAAAGAAACTTTGTGTTCCCAACAAGCTAGGTGAAGAACGGCTTTCACACACACTTATCTCTCAGAACTGAGCACGTGGAGAGACGTTCGTTCATCTAGCACAAAGGGAACGGTTTGCAGGAGAAACTTTTACTCTGGTTTCTCAGTCTGTTTCCTAGTGTCGGTTTGAAGATCCTGCAGTTTTCACTGTAAAACCGAGTTGGAGCTAGTACCACCCTATATATATGTATGGAGTGGAGTTTGCAACTCAAAAGAAACTTTGTGTTCCCAACAGGCTAGGTTAAGGACGGCTTTCACACACACTTATCTCTCAGAACTGAGCATGTGGAGAGACGTGCGTTCATCTATCACAAAGGGAACGGGTTGCAGGAGAAACTTTTTCTCTGGTGTCTCAGTCTGTTTCCTAGTGCCGGTTTGAAGTTCCTGCAGTTTTCACTGTAAAACCGAGTTGGAGCTAGTACGTCCCCATATATATGTATGGAGTGGAGTTTGCAACTGAAAAAAAACTTTTTGTTCCCAACAAGCTAGGTGAAGGACGGCTTTCACACACACTTATCTCTCAGAACTGAGCATGTGGAGAGACGTTCGTTCATCTAGCACAAAGGGAACGGGTTGCAGGAGAAACTTTTACTCTGTTTTCTCAGTCTGTTTCCTAGTGCCGGTTTGAAGTTCCTGCAGTTTTCACTGTAAAACCGAGTTGGAGGTACTACCTCCCCATATATATGTATGGAGTGGAGTTTGCAACTGAAAAGAAACTTTGTGTTCCCAACAAGCTAGGTGAAGGACGGCTTTCACACACACTTATCTCTCAGAACTGAGCATGTGGAGAGACGTTCGTTCATCTAGCACAAAGGGAACGGGTTGCAGGAGAAACTTTTACTCTGGTTTCTCAGTCTGTTTCCTAGTGCCGGTTTGACGTTCCTGCAGTTTTCACTGTAAAACCGAGTTGGAGCTAGTACCTCCCCATATATATGTATGGAGTGGAGTTTGCAACTGAAAAGAAACTTTGTGTTCCCAACAAGCTAGTATAAGGACGGCTTTCACACACACTTATCTCTCAGAACTGAATATTTGGAGAGACGTTCGTTCATCTAGCACAAAGGGAACGGGTTGCAGGAGAAACTTTTACTCTGGTTTCTCAGTCTGTTTCCTAGTGCCGGTTTGAAGTTCCTGCAGTTTTCACTGTAAAACCGAGTTGGAGCTAGTATCTCCCCTTATATATGTATGGAGTGGGGTTTGCAACTGAAAAGAAACTTTGTGTTCCCAACAAGCTAGTTGAAGGACGGCTTTCACACACACTTATCTCTCAGAACTGAGCATGTGGAGAGACTTTCGTTTATCTAGCACAAAGGGAACGGGTGGCAGGAGGAACTTTTACTCTGGTTTCTCAGTCTGTTTCCTAGTGCCGGTTTGAAGTTCCTGCAGTTTTCACTGTAAATCCGAGTTGGAGCTAGTACCTACCTATATATATGTATGGAGTGGAGTTTGCAACTGAAAAGAAACTTTGTGTTCCCAACAAGCAAGGTGAAGGACGGCTTTCACACACACTTATCTCTCAGAACTGAGCATGTGGAGAGACGTTCGTTCATCTAGCACAAAGGGAACGGGGTGCAGAAGAAACTTTTACTCTAGATTCTCGGTCTGTTTCCTAGTGCCGGTTTGAAGATCCCGCAGTTTTCACTGTAAAACCGAGTTGGAGCTAGTACCTGCCCATAATTATGTACGGAGTTGAGTTTGCAACTGAAAAGAAACTTTGGGTTCCCAACAAGCTAGGTGAAGGACGGCTTTCACACACACTTATCTCTCAGAACTGAGCATGTGGAGAGACGTTCTTTCATCTATCACAAAGGGAACGGGTTGCAGGAGAAACTTTTATTCTGGTTTCTCAGTCTGTTTCCTAGTGCCGGTTTGAAGTTCCTGCAGTTTTCACTGTAAAACCGAGTTGGAGCTAGTACCTCCCCATATATATGTATGGAGTGGAGTTTGCAACTGAAAAGAAACTTTGTGTTCCCAACAAGCTGGGTGAAGGACGGCTTTCACACACACTTATCTCTCAGAACTGAGCATGTGGAAAGACGTTCGTTCATCTAGCACAAATGGAACTGGTTGCAGGAGAAACTTTTACTCTGGTGTCTCAGTCTGATTCCTAGTGCCGGTTTGAAGTTCCTGCAGTTTTCACTGTAAAACCGAGTTGGAGCTAGTACCTCCCCATATATATGTATGGAGTGGAGTTTGCAAATGAAAAGAAACTTTGTGTTCCCAACAAGCTAGGTGAAGAACGGCTTTCACACACACTTATCTCTAGAACTGAGCACGTGGAGAGACGTTCGTTCATCTAGCACAAAGGGAACGGTTTGCAGGAGAAACTTTTACTCTGGTTTCTCAGTCTGTTTCCTAGTGTCGGTTTGAAGATCCTGCAGTTTTCACTGTAAAACCGAGTTGGAGCTAGTACCACCCTATATATATGTATGGAGTGGAGTTTGCAACTCAAAAGAAACTTTGTGTTCCCAACAGGCTAGGTTAAGGACGGCTTTCACACACACTTATCTCTCAGAACTGAGCATGTGGAGAGACGTGCGTTCATCTATCACAAAGGGAACGGGTTGCAGGAGAAACTTTTTCTCTGGTGTCTCAGTCTGTTTCCTAGTGCCGGTTTGAAGTTCCTGCAGTTTTCACTGTAAAACCGAGTTGGAGCTAGTACGTCCCCATATATATGTATGGAGTGGAGTTTGCAACTGAAAAAAAACTTTTTGTTCCCAACAAGCTAGGTGAAGGACGGCTTTCACACACACTTATCTCTCAGAACTGAGCATGTGGAGAGACGTTCGTTCATCTAGCACAAAGGGAACGGGTTGCAGGAGAAACTTTTACTCTGTTTTCTCAGTCTGTTTCCTAGTGCCGGTTTGAAGTTCCTGCAGTTTTCACTGTAAAACCGAGTTGGAGGTACTACCTCCCCATATATATGTATGGAGTGGAGTTTGCAACTGAAAAGAAACTTTGTGTTCCCAACAAGCTAGGTGAAGGACGGCTTTCACACACACTTATCTCTCAGAACTGAGCATGTGGAGAGACGTTCGTTCATCTAGCACAAAGGGAACGGGTTGCAGGAGAAACTTTTACTCTGGTTTCTCAGTCTGTTTCCTAGTGCCGGTTTGACGTTCCTGCAGTTTTCACTGTAAAACCGAGTTGGAGCTAGTACCTCCCCATATATATGTATGGAGTGGAGTTTGCAACTGAAAAGAAACTTTGTGTTCCCAACAAGCTAGTATAAGGACGGCTTTCACACACACTTATCTCTCAGAACTGAACATTTGGAGAGACGTTCGTTCATCTAGCACAAAGGGAACGGGTTGCAGGAGAAACTTTTACTCTGGTTTCTCAGTCTGTTTCCTAGTGCCGGTTTGAAGTTCCTGCAGTTTTCACTGTAAAACCGAGTTGGAGCTAGTATCTCCCCTTATATATGTATGGAGTGGGGTTTGCAACTGAAAAGAAACTTTGTGTTCCCAACAAGCTAGTTGAAGGACGGCTTTCACACACACTTATCTCTCAGAACTGAGCATGTGGAGAGACTTTCGTTTATCTAGCACAAAGGGAACGGGTGGCAGGAGGAACTTTTACTCTGGTTTCTCAGTCTGTTTCCTAGTGCCGGTTTGAAGTTCCTGCAGTTTTCACTGTAAATCCGAGTTGGAGCTAGTACCTACCTATATATATGTATGGAGTGGAGTTTGCAACTGAAAAGAAACTTTGTGTTCCCAACAAGCTAGGTGAAGGACGGCTTTCACACACACTTATCTCTTAGAACAGAGCATGTGGAGAGACGTTCGTTCATCTAGCACAAAGGGAACGGGTTGCAGGAGAAACTTTTACTCTGGTTTCTCAGTCTGTTTCCTAGTGCCTGTTTGAAGTTCCTGCAGTTTTCACTGTAAAACCGAGTTGGAGCCAGTACCTCCCCATATATATGTATGGAGTGGAGTTTGCAACTGAAAAGAAACTTTGTGTTCCCAACAAGCTAGGTGAAGAACGGCTTTCCCACACACTTATCTCTCAGAACTGAGCACGTGGAGAGACGTTCGTTCATCTAGCACAAAGGGAACGGGTTGCAGGAGAAACTTTTACTCTGGTTTCTCAGTGTGTTTCCTAGTGTCTGTTTGAAGATCCTGCAGTTTTCACTGTAAAACGGAGTTGGAGCTAGTACCTCCCTATATATATGTATGGAGTGGAGTTTGCAACTCAAAAGAAACTTTGTGTTCCCAACAAGCTAGTTTAAGGACGGCTTTCACACACACTTATCTCTCAGAACTGAGCATGTGGAGAGACGTGCGTTCATCTATCACAAAAGGAACGGGTTGCAGGAGAAACTTTTACTCTGGTTTCTCAGTCTGTTTCCTAGTGCCGGTTTGAAGTTCCTGCAGTTTTCACTGTAAAACCGAGTTGGAGCTAGTACCTACCCATATATATTTATGGAGTGGAGTTTGCAACTGAAAAGAAACTTTGTGTTCCCAACAAGCTAGGTGAAGGACGGCTTTCACACACACTTATCTCTCAGAACTGAGCATGTGGAGAGACGTTCGTTCATCTAGCACAAAGGGAACGGGTTGCAGGAGAAACTTTTACTCTGGTTTCTCAGTCTGTTTCCTAGTTCCGGTTTGACGTTCCTGCAGTTTTCTCTGTAAAACCGAGTTGGAGCTAGTACCTCCCCATATATATGTATGGAGTGGAGTTTGCAACTGAAAAGAAACTTTGTGTTCCCAACAAGCTAGGTGAAGGATGGCTTTCACACACACTTATCTCTCAGAACTGAGCATGTGGAGAGACGTTCGTTCATCTAGCACAAAGGGAACGGGTTGCAGGAGAAACTTTTACTCTGGTTTCTCAGTCTGTTTCCTAGTGCCGGTTTGAAGATCCTGCAGTTTTCACTGTAAAACCGAGTTGGAGCTAGTACCTCCCCATATATATGTATGGAGTGGAGTTTGCAACTGAAAAGAAACTTTGTGTTCCCAACAAGCTAGGTGAAGGACGGCTTTCACACACACTTATCTCTCAGAACTGAGCATGTGGAGAGACGTTCGTTCATCTAGCACAAAGGGAACGAGGTGCAGAAGAAACTTTTACTCTGGATTCTCGGTCTGTTTCCTAGTGCCGGTTTGAAGATCCTGCAGTTTTCACTGTAAAACCGAGTTGGAGATAGTACATGCCCATAATTATGTATGGAGTTGAGTTTGCAACTGAAAAGAACTTTGGGTTCCCAACAAGCTAGGTGAAGGACGGCTTTCACACACACTTATCTCTCAGAACTTAGCATGTGGAGAGACGTTCGTTCATCTAGCACAAAGGGAACGGGTTGCAGGAGAAACTTTTACTTTGGTTTCTCAGTCTGTTTCCTAGTGCCGGTTTGAAGTTTCTGCAGTTTTCACTGTAAAACCGAGTTGGAGCTAGTACCTCCCCGTATATATGTATGGAGTGGAGTTTGCAACTGAAAAGAAACTTTGTGTTCCCAACAAGCTAGTTGAAGGACGGCTTTCACACACACTTATCTCTCAGAACTGAGCATGTGGAGAGACTTTCGTTTATCTAGCACAAAGGGAACGGGTGGCAGGAGGAACTTTTACTCTGGTTTCTCAGTCTGTTTCCTAGTGCCGGTTTGAAGTTCCTGCAGTTTTCACTGTAAATCCGAGTTGGAGCTAGTACCTACCTATATATATGTATGGAGTGGAGTTTGCAACTGAAAAGAAACTTTGTGTTCCCAACAAGCAAGGTGAAGGACGGCTTTCACACACACTTATCTCTCAGAACTGAGCATGTGGAGAGACGTTCGTTCATCTAGCACAAAGGGAACGGGGTGCAGAAGAAACTTTTACTCTAGATTCTCGGTCTGTTTCCTAGTGCCGGTTTGAAGATCCCGCAGTTTTCACTGTAAAACCGAGTTGGAGCTAGTACCTGCCCATAATTATGTACGGAGTTGAGTTTGCAACTGAAAAGAAACTTTGGGTTCCCAACAAGCTAGGTGAAGGACGGCTTTCACACACACTTATCTCTCAGAACTGAGCATGTGGAGAGACGTTCTTTCATCTATCACAAAGGGAACGGGTTGCAGGAGAAACTTTTATTCTGGTTTCTCAGTCTGTTTCCTAGTGCCGGTTTGAAGTTCCTGCAGTTTTCACTGTAAAACCGAGTTGGAGCTAGTACCTCCCCATATATATGTATGGAGTGGAGTTTGCAACTGAAAAGAAACTTTGTGTTCCCAACAAGCTAGGTGAAGGACGGCTTTCACACACACTTATCTCTCAGAACTGAGCATGTGGAGAGACGTTCGTTCATCTAGCACAAAGGGAACGGGTTGCAGGAGAAACTTTTACTCTGGTTTCTCAGTCTGTTTCCTAGAGCCGGTTTGAAGTTCCTGCAGTTTTCACTGTAAAACCGAGTTGGTGCTAGTACCTACCTATATATATGTATGGAGTGGAGTTTGCAACTGAAAAGAAACTTTGTGTTCCCAACAAGCTAGGTGAAGGACGGCTTTCAAACACACTTATCTCTCAGAACTGAGCATGTGGAGGGACGTTCGTTCATCTAGCACAAAGGGAACGGGTTGCAGGAGAAACTTTTACTCTGGTTTCTCAGTCTGTTTCCTAGTGCCGGTTTGAAGTTCCTGCAGTTTTCACTGTAAAACCGAGTTTGAGCTAGTACCTCCCCATATATATGTATGGAGTGGAGTTTGCAACTGAAAAGAAACTTTGTGTTCCCAACAAGCTGGGTGAAGGACGGCTTTCACACACACTTATCTCTCAGAACTGAGC